>NC_081426.1:31659970-31972470 GCF_949786415.1 Peromyscus eremicus
AAGGGCCCTGTTATTGTCCAGGGCTTCTTTTTATGGGGGTTCAAAGAGTTTTGTTATTAAGGGACATAGTGAGGGTGATTCTATTTTGATTGATAGATTAGTTCACATAATTATTTTTCTGTTACACATATCCCTCCCCATAACGCATTTGATTCTAATCATATACACTCCCAAGCATGCACAGGCATAAGGTGGTAAATGGGAGATCCTCTCTAAAAGTTTCCTTTGAGAACATAGTTTGCCTTACTGTACATGCACCCCAAACCAGTTCAAGTTGGACAGGTCTTTCTAGCCACCTACCTGGGCATAAGGAGAGCGTGACTGAATAGAACCTAAGACTGATGGTTGTTATGGGGAGGAAATTCCTATTCCATTGTTCAGAGTATACTTGATGTCTTTTTTGTTTGTTTGTTTTTCTGTTTTGTTTTGTTTTGTTTTTTCAAGACAGGATTTCTCTGTGTAGTTTTTGGTGACTGTCCTGGATCTCGCTCTGTAGACCAAACTGGCCTTGAACTCACAGAGATCCGCCTGGCTCTGCCTCCTGAGTGCTGGGATTAAAGGCGTGTGCCATCACTGCCTGGCTGCTTGGTGTCTTTTTAAGAGAGAGAGGGAGGTACTCCCAATGCATGGCAGACCATTGCAGTCTCCCTGGCCCTGGGATCCCCTCTGGCCTCAGACTCTGCTCTCCCTGCTTTGCTTTAGTTTGGATCCTGAGGCTTTCTTTAAAAAGGCAAGAGTTGGTTACAATGTTCATTTGGTAAGCCCTTCAATCCCAGGCATCTCATTTTCCAGCTTCCCTGCGGTACCTATCCCTGCATTGCATGCAAGAGGCTGCATAAGGCAGCTGCCGGCAGGGTCATACGTTTGAACTGCCAGAACAAGGAGGGTGTGGCTTGGCTGACAAGACAAGTCAGGGCTATCTCTTCTAATGGCTAGGAGAGTGGATGAAACCAGGCTTTGGATCAGAGTGAGCTTGGAATCGATCCTCAGAAACTGCACAGGGATGGACCAGGACTCAGCCTTGAGGAGCCTCAGCTTCCCTACCTGCAGTCCGGGCTTTACAATGGAACTCCTTGTTATAGTCAGAGACTCTATTCAGATTCCTAATGGTGGGGCCTGGTATCTATAGTGATGGAGATTATAGTGATGATGATAGTGATGATATCAGTGGACACAATTTTGATGGTGATAATGATGATAATAGTGTTAGTAGTGGTGTTGATATAAACAGACATAATGATGGGTGATGGGGTGGTGATATTGATGTGGCCATGATTGTGATGAAGATGATGGTAATGATGATGGTTGTGGTGATGATGGTGATGATAGTGTTCTTGGTTACTTGGGTTTTTTTCTCTATCTGTGCTAAAGCAGCATGACCAAGGTATCTTATGGAAGAAAGAGTTAACTGGGCTTAATTACAGAGGGTTAGAGTCTTTGATGGCAGAGCAGAAACATCTGAGAGCTCACATCTTGATCTGCAAGCAGGGGCAGAGAGCACACTGGGAATGGGGTGAGTGTTTTGAAACCTCAAATCCTGTCCCCAGTAACACACCTCCTCCAATGAGGCCACATCTCCTAATCCTCCCTAAACAGTTCTACCATCTGAGGACTGTGTATCTGAATACTCAAGTCTTATGTGGAACATCTCCTTCAGAGTACCACATTCCACTCCCTGGTCCCCAGAGGCTTGTGGCCATATTGTAATGAAAAATGCATTTAGTTCAGCTTCAAAACTCCTCATAGTCTTTCACAGTCACAATAATGTAAAAGTTCAAAGTTCAAAATCTCTTCTGATATTTAAGACAGTCAGTCTCTTAACTGTAATCCCCTGTAAAATAAAAAAGCAAATCACATACTTCCAACATACAATGGCACAGGATGTACATTACCATTCCAAAAGAGAGGAATGGGGCCATAGTGAGGAAATATTGGATCAATGCTAGACTGAAACCCAGCAGAGCAAACTCCAATTCCTGTAGCTCCGTGTCTGATGTCAAAGGGCTTAGATGGCTCCACCCCTTCAGCTTTGCTGGGTGCAGCATACTCCTCTGTCTTGGGCTGGTTCCTTGGCAGATATTCTGTGGCTCAGGCATGCCAACAACTTGGGGTCTCTAATTCAATGCAGGCTTTACTTCCATAGCTTCACAAGATGGCCTCTCAGAGCTGCTGTGCAGGGACTATGCATGCCACACACATGACCTCAGTGGCTCTCCTTAACCTCAGAGGAACATTCCACACCCCTTTACTCCTGTATCCTTCATGACTCAAGCCAGAGCCACATGGAAGACACTGCTAAGTTTAGCTGCCAATTTGGGGTCAACCCTGGCCCCCTTGGATCACATTTGCAACAGTTCAGGTTTGCTGTTGCTTTTAAAACCCATTAGTCCTTTTCTTCTCTTGAGGTGAAAGCCCTTGCTGGGTGGGGTCTAAGGCATCCCTCCCTCTATTCCAATTCAGATCGGGCTTCTCCCTGACTTCCTCATCTCTTTGAGTACAGGCCTTGGATCCAACATCAAATTTCCTGGTGCTCTTTTCACACTGCATATTTGTTTTTCTCTTTGCCTTACTTCCTCTTCCTCATTGTAGACTTGCCCAAGAGCGATTACTAATTACCACACGACAGAGTCAATATTAGACTGTCTTGAAATCTCTCTCACCAAAGAAATTCCTCTACTACTTTTCAATGTAGCTTCAGGAAAATTCTTAGGACAACAGCAGATGACGGGCAGATTCTTTGTGGCTGTCCAAGTCCTCGCTCCTCTCTTGAGCTGGGCCTCCACACTGCTATCAGCACTGCTGTCTCCCACACTCTATTAGGAGGGTGTATTAAACTCTGCTTACAGCGTTCATTTGCTTTTCTAGTCCCAAGTCTCAGTCATCCACCAAATTCCTCCAAATAGCGACAGTGTCAGAGCTGTTACAGCAAATCCCCATGACCTGGTCCCAGTTTCTGTCTCAGTTACTTTTCTATTGGTGTGATAAAATATCATGACCAAGGCACCTTATAAAAGAAAGTGCTTAATTGGACTTATGGTTCCAGAGCGTTAGTGTCCTTGATGGCAGAATGAAGGCATGATGGCAGGAATAGCCGAGAGCTTGAGTCTTGATTGCAAGCAGGAGGCAAAGAACACATTAGAAAAGGTAGCAGTTTCTTAAAACCACAAATCCTACCCCCAGTTACGTACCTCCTTCAGCAAGCCACACCTGCTTACTCTTCCTCAAAGAGCCACCAAATGGGTAATGAGTATTCAAATGCCTGAGGTTTATGGAGGACATCTCATTTAAACCATTACGGTGGTGATGGTGGTAATCATCGTGGGCATGATGGTGGGAATATGTTGATGGCTGTGGGTTATGATTGTGGTGTTGGTTACCGTAATGGTGATAGTGGTGTTGGGGCTGATGGTGGTGATGGTTATGGTGATGATGGTGGTGGTGGTGGTTGTATGGTGATATGGATGGGAATGATGGTGATAGTGTTGATTGATGATTGTGGTAATGATGGTAATATTGATGGGGTGGGAGTGGGGGTGATGTGGCCACTGTTGGAACAGTTTGGGTTCTAAGCATCATGACATATGTCTCTCTGTCTCAGTTGACCATGTTGTTCCTGAACCTGGGTCCAGCCTGTTGACTTCCTTTGAGAAGTGGCATGAAGCAGCAGACACCAAGTCCTGCTGTGACTATTCCCTTCACGTCGACATCACAAGCTGGTATGATGGTGTTCGGGAGGAGCTGGAGGTGCTGGTGCAGGACAAAGGTCAGTGAAAGCCCCAAATGGGCCGTAGAATCCCTTCACCCTCTCCATGAGCCCAGCATAGAGCCACACACTTGTGTTAAGTGATGGAAGGGGACGCTCCCTTTTCAGAGTCTGTCCTGTACCCCATGAAGCCTCGAGAAAGCATTCCTAGCCCACAGAATAAGTCCTGTCTCTACAGCCTGCTGTGGAGGCCTTTGCTGCTCTATCCTTATTCTTCCTGACACTTGTCACCATGGCTGCAATCCCCTGCCACCTGCCTCACTGCTGGCCTCTGCTCGAGCCATTTTCTCCACAGGAATGTCCCTTTTCTGCCTGTCAAATGCTGTCTCTCAAGACCCCGCTCAGCAGAGCAATTTCCCCCTAGCCTGTCATAATTGCTTTACTCCTTGAATACCTGAAAGCTGACTCTGGCCTTGTGGGGCACATCCTTTTCGTTGCTCTTTGTTTCTAGAACACTGGTTGTCTATCTGGCTCTGTGAGTAACTTTTGTGGCCATACATCTCTGTATCCTCCCTGGACCCCACTGTTCAGGCCCCCACCAGGTGACCCTCTCCCCATCACAGACATCTTCAGTTGTTCATTGCATTGTGTGGAATGGGTCAGACAGACAGAAGGGAAGCGAAGACCGGCAGAATAGAACAAGCCAGGACAGGAGTGGTCAGTTCAAAGGGTACCTTCCAGAGAGCACATACCTGTACTGCAGGGGACGCAAGGGGTGCTGGGATACACTTTTAATGTTTACAATACAGGCTATGTTTTCTCATTATAAAAGTATCATTGCTTCTAATACATAAAGATCAGAAAAGCAAACATTTCCCCCTCTGGTTCTGCTTCTGATTGCAATGTGACATTAGTTAAGCATTTCTGCCTTCAATTTCCTGTCTGTGTCAGCAACTTTTTCCCTTATATGGTGTGCAGTTGCTGTCATTTGGAATCTTTCTTTTCACTTAATGTTTTATGAGTGACATTGCCCTCCACCAGTAGCTTTTTAATAGTGCTGTTTATGAAATGCAATGGCTAATTTGCTCAGCTATTTTCTTTTTTAGTGGGCATTTAGGTTTTCTGTTTGTTTTATTATAAATGGTGTTCTGGTGAGCATCTCCATACAAAAACATTAGTTTGCAATTTTTATAATTTCCTTATATGCTGAGAAATTAAATTATGAAATGTGAAAGATTTAACATTTGCTGGGACCATGGCTCTTATGGCCAATTGATTTCTTGAAAGATGCTCCCATCCCTGCAGGCATAGCCCACATCAGAGTCCCTGGCTCCTGCATGGTACACCACCGGGTGCCATTGCATTTGTGGTGCCCTTGCTAATTTCAAGCCAGGGTGTCATTGTGGCTTTTATCACACTTTTTCAATCACTAATTATGCTCACTTTTTGTGTGGGTTTTTCCCCGTGTGACTCTCCGATAGTCCCCTTTCCTCTTATCACAGATTCCCTGTGTCTGTGTGCCCTGCTGGCAGGAAGGCATAGTCCCTCCATGGTGGCTGCTGTGACTCTAACTATACACACAGTCATCATAAGGGAACCTGCCATCGCGATCTCACTGTCCTCACTCTGTGGTCTGAGTCAGGTTCTGTGTACCAAGAGGCTCATGTATGTTTGTGACAGGGAGAAAGGACATGGGGAGGGCAAGGGAGTGAACACAGGAGCTGTCTGTTCTTCCGGGGCAAGTGACTACCACACTATGTTAAGGAGAGGATGTTGCTTAGATTTGGCTATTCATGACACTGTTCCCCAAGACTGGAGAGCCAATTCCTTTTCTTGACTGGTGACTTGCAGGAACAACTCAAGGTTCCTGCACAGGGAGCCTGATCCTCTCCCTTCCTGTCCCATGTCCTCCCCTCCTGTCCTGTCAACTCCCTGAAGTACCCTTCTGTCTCTTCTGAGTTCTGTTTTCAGCTGAGCTGTGCTCCCTGGGGAAAGCCCTTCACAGATGCCATACTGGGTTTCCTGCCCATCCAGTAGCCCCTGGCCCAGCTCCATCGTGAGTTATAGCACTCAGTGAACCTGTCTTTCCCTAACCCAGACCATGAACTGAGGCTAGGAACTTGAAACAGTTTACAGAGAGAAAATCATTATTTCTTTGCAATTGGAGAGGTTCCAGCCAAGACCAGTTGCTCCATTGTTGTACCTGTGGCAAGGCAGAACGTCATGGGGACCGTGTGGTGGAGCGGAGCCACTCACCCCCTCAGGAAACGGTGAGAGGAGAAAGGGGAGGGCACAAGGTGCATCCTCCATGAATGGATGGATGTCCGAGCCCTCAGGATCCAGTCATGACCCCAAAGTCCACCAGCTGGCAGCCTGGCCCCCAGCACACGAGCACACATCACATTCAAACCATAGCGGAGAGCCAGTGTCTGAGTTTCCAGCTCCAGAAGAACCTGGATGTTGATGATGACAGTGGTATTGCTTCTGTGTCTATGAATGTATTGAGGTTTTATATTTTCAGAAGCGCCCCTCTCTGCAAGGAATGCAGTCTCTTAACCACCATATTTGTGCTTTCCCTTATACGTGTACTAATTGCGATATTTTTACTTGAGTGTACTTGATTAGTCATTGACATTTTTATACTAATCTTAGAGCACAATTTTCATTTCTAATTTTTCTGGTTATTTTAAGAGAAGGAATTTTTGTGACGGTCGTTTTCTGCACACCAGAAGTCTCTGGCTTGTCTCTGTCGCTGAGTGTAAAAGAAGTCTCATTCCCTTTAATACTTTGCCTCAGACTCTTTTTTTTTTTTTCTCTTCTCCTAATGTTTTCATATTCTACCTACAAACCTGAGTCACACATCACAGGTCCCAGATGAGCAAGGCAAAGTGATCTCTTAGGCATACTTTATCCTCAGAAAGCTTGAAGAGGAATAAGAGACAAGCTCTCTCCTGTCTGTCCTGTGCTCCCCCAAACTGCTCCTCACGTTCAAGTCCTGTCCTTTCTGTCTTTTTAAATTCATGCCTACCTATGCTCTGCCTAGAGTCTTCAGCACCCTCCTCCTGGCAGGATTCCCCAGCCTTCCTTCCCAGTGCCCATGTCCTCTCTGTTCTTAAGAGTCTGTCCGTGACTGAATGTGCTCCATGGCACCCCCTAGTGGGGGAAGACTTATGCACTAGACCTAGCAGTTGACTGCATGTTGTGTGTGCCATGCACCAGAGTGTGGTTTGAACTAATTATGGCACTGGAAATCACCTTGTGTATTTGTATTACAATTTAAAAAAAATGCGACCAGGAAGCACATGCTCCCTTTGCTTCAGCTGGAGGAAGACAGTTTCTAGAAAGGAGGTTATTCCTACCATGCACCCCTCCCCCTTGCACAGTTCCCAGTCTCTTCCTTCTCTACCCCCTTCCTCCTTCCTTTACCTTCAGATCCAGCTCAGGTTTGATCTTTCCCAGAAGGCTCCAGATACTGCCTACCATCCCTAGGCTGGGTTGGATGCCCTACTGTGGACCTTATGGCATCTTCTCTCCTGAGAGTTGCTACAGTGTACCTGGTCATTGACTTACTGCAAAGACCTTCATCTCGACTCAAACATGCTTTTCTCCATCTTATCTCGTGATAGGTGTCAACTCCTTCCAAGTCTACATGGCATATAAGGACCTGTACCAGATGTCCGACAGCCAGGTAAGCCCTGCAGCAAGCTGCTTCTTTTCACCTGTACAGGCTGGAAGTAGCTGTGATGAGCAGGGGACTTTTAAAGCCTGGGCTCAGGTCTCACTCCCAGCATTAAATGCAATGTGCCCATTTTCCCTCCTCTACCGTTGTTCCTACCTAGAGAGAGATGGCGGTTTGAAGCCTAGGATCCTTGGTGGAGTATCCCTCACATAGCTCTTCCCCAGCATTCTCTGGGCAGCTTATTAACACGCAGCTGCTTGGAGCCCATTGTAGACATTTGGGAGTTGCCTTCTGCATATGGATGTATTTTCTGCAGGCTGGACAGTTTCCTTGGGGTTCAGGGGAGGCTGGGAACCATCGCACACAGGCTTTGCAGAGGCAAGCTGTGGCCTCCTTCAAGCAGATGCAAGGCACTGAGGAATTCAGAGTCTGTTTTCTCATCAGAAGGATGTTAGATCTCTGGCCCAGGGTTCAAGGAACTGATGAAGTCACCACAGTGTGTTTCCAAGGGTGGGCTTTCTGCTCGCACCCTCCCTCCACCATCAGATCCCCTCTACCTCCTAGAGAAAATTGTGGGCACCAGTGCCAGCCTGCCATACCTACTGCTTGCTGGGCAGCTGGGAACATCTTACCCACCATCTCTGGGCTTCAGGCTTATACTCTCCCCACCCTTACAGAGATTGTCAGAGTGCTGAGTGATTTAATACAAGTGAAATCTAAGGATGGTTAGGAATTGCTCATTGGCTATTACTGCAGAATTGGGCCGATGGTGGCCTTTCGATGCCCTGCCCTCCAAAGAAGCACCTTGGAGCAGATAACAACTTATTTAGGATCCTCAAGGCCTTTGATGCAGATATCCAGGGTATCTAGAAGGAGGAAGTTGGTTGGGGCTCATGGAAGTAGTAGTGTGTAACACATGGATGGAATTCTGACTAATGCTTCTTTCTTACATTGATCCACTGAGGCCTCTGGTGTGGATGTCAGCTGTGGGCTTCAGGTTGGGGGTCTTCCAAGGTGCTTCCTGCCTCTGAGTCCCCCCACCCATACCTGCATGCACGTGTCTTGGGGGCAGCAGTCTTGTTTGGCTCCACCCAACCTCCTGCCTCTTGATCTGGAAGACCCATGGGGTCTGCAGAGGCTGCAGGAGTAAACAGAGGAGCAGCCTTTTAAAGACATGGATTGCTGCACCTTGGTTTCTCACCAGCCCCATTCCTCCTCTTTAGCTGTACGAAGCCTTCACCTTCCTTAAGGGCCTGGGAGCTGTGGTCTTAGTCCACGCAGAAAATGGAGACTTGATAGCTCAGGTGAGTGGTACAAGGTTCTCCTTCCTGCCATAAAGGGGTCCCCTTACAAAGTAGACTGTAAAAGAGGGGCACATCCTCTATTAGTGAAATGACTGGGTGGGGAAAGGTGGAGCTGAGCACTGGGTGTCATATCACATGGGAAGATAAGAGATGTTTGCTTGTATGCAGTGTGCCTACTGGAAAGGCACTTGGCTTCTGGGACCTGTTTTCTCCTCTGCATTGTGAGGTTCTGAACAAAACTGTTCTGCAAGTAAGGAAAGGGTGCCATGTGCACGCGGCCTCTTTTTAAAAATGTGGATTCTGAGGGTTTTACTCATTCTTATGTTTGCACAGTAATCACTTTACCAACTGGGCCATCTCCCCAAGCTCCTTGTATTAGTCAGGGTTCCCTAGAGGAACAGAACATATAGAATGACTGACACATTATATATGTCATATATAACATAGTAAATCAAATGAATGGTTTAGATGCTGTGGTCCAGCTAGTCCAACGATGTCTATCTACCAAGGGAAAGCCCAAGAATCCAGTAGTTGTTCAGTCCAGGAGGCTGGATTCTCAAATGGTCTTGAGTACATGCTGGAATCCCAAAGAAGTAGGCTCTGATGCCAGTGAAGGAGTAGACACACCAGGAAGAGTGAGGGCAAGCAGGCGAAGAGCAAAATCTTTCTTCTTCTGTGTTCTTTGTATAGGCTGCCACCAGAAGGGGTGGCCCAGATTGAAGTGGGTCTTCTCCCTTCAGATGATTTCATAAAGAAAAATCCCTCACAGGTGCACCCAGCTGCTTGGGTTCTAGTTAATTCTAGATTTAGTCAAGTTGACATCCAAACATAGCCACCACACTTCTAGAAAGGCTTATTTTCGGTCTCCATTCTGGAGATCAGCAAGTGTGATGTTGGCCTCTGTTTGGCTTCTGAGGAGGAAGACTGACAGCTTCTTCCATCAGCAAACTGGAAGATGGGGAGAGAGTTTATAGGGGGCATGAGGGAGGAGGTGGAGGACGGTGGTTGCTTGTCTGGTGACATCCTGCCTCAGGGGGAACTGACCCACTCCCCAGAAAGAAAGAGGTATAGTTCTGGCTCATCGTTCTGGAGGTCCAGGAGTGTGGTAACTACCAGGCTCTGAGGAGCTTCTGGTGAGGGCCCAGGCAGGTGTGGGGAAAACCCGGGAAGAAAAGCAGGTGTGTGCAGAGGTCTGGGTGTTGTGAAAATCACTCTTGTCAGAACGAGTCTCTTCCTGAGACGAAAGCCCACCCCACAGGAAAGCATCAGTATCTCTTGGTGCCCATCACCCCTCACTGGCTTTCTCATTTCCTAGCACCCTGACATGGGGGCCAAGCCACCATTGAGTTTTGAGGAGACAGACCTTGTGCTTCCTCTCGTCAGTTCCTGGAGTTGTAGAACAACACAGATACTGCTGAGGGTGGGCACAGGATGGGCATGGACAAATGGAGGGGAGGGCTGGTAGAGTGGGAAGTCCACTGGCTGGCCTGTGGGAACCTCCTCATCCTGGCCTCATCTGCCAGCAGGGGTTGGAAGAGTGGTTCCTCTCAGCTCCCTCATTCCGGCTCTTTGGTGATTGCCTCCTAGGAACAAAAGCGGATCTTGGAGATGGGCATCACCGGTCCTGAGGGGCATGCTCTGAGCAGACCTGAGGAGGTAAGGACTCCCCACTCTGCGATCTGTAATTGCCAAGTGCTCACTCCAGAGCCCTTCAGCTGGAACAGAACAGTTGCACCCAGCCCCTCCCACTTCCCCCTGCTCTGTCCTCTCCACTCCACTCCCTTCTCCCTACCCCTTCCCAGGGCTCTGGAGGATGCAACCAGAGAGGCCACAAAAGGCCTCGCCTATGCCAGGGTCCGGGAGCATCACCCCTGGACCCTGCACACACCCAAGTGTCCTGACTTGGGAGAATCTTCACTGAGGACTTGGTATATATTGGTGACAGGAAAATGGACTGAAGAGTTCCCTAGTGTCTTGTCGAATCATTCTTCTTTCAGGGCCGTGCCTTGAGCGGTTGTAAATTAAAAACCCCAAAATAGAAGTCACAGCAGGTGTTTTGGCTTGCTAATCCCAAGAACATGGCTGGTCTAGAGGAGGCTGAGATGAAATGAATCAGGTTCAGTGGGTGAATGAGAAGGCATTGTGGGCCATGGCTGTGCCCCAATGTCATGGGGTCAGTCATTTGCCATGACCATTTGTGTGCCTTTTGGTACAGTGGCCCCCTCTCAGCCTGTGTAGTGTTTCTCAACAAGCGCAGGGCATCGCTCTATCTCCAGTTCTCCCACCGGACTCCTTTTAACTTTTCTCACTCCTCATATGTTTTCCCCTCCTCCTGTAAAGTGGAAGATTTCCCTGTTGGGGACAGTCAAGAAGAGGGACATGGGTCCGGAGGTGGCTGCCCCCTTCCTCCCGTGACCTTTGTATTTGCTGTGTCCCCAGCTGGAGGCCGAAGCCGTGTTCCGGGCGATTGCCATTGCAGGCCGGATCAATTGCCCTGTGTATATCACGAAGGTCATGAGCAAGAGTGCAGCGGACATCATCGCGCTGGCCAGGAAGAAAGGCAGGTGGTGCTTATCCTCCTGAGGGGCGACGGAAGGATGCCCACGTTTTCTCCAGAGCGGAGGTTGCCAGGAGCTGGTAGCCTATGGCCTCTAGTGTTCTGAAGGGGTGGTCTGGGGTTGCACAGTACGGAGTTGGTTTTAGATTTGACTGCTAGTGTGCCACCTGTCAGAGACCTCTGCAAGTCCCCAACAAGCTCTGACCTCAGCTTCTTCATTTGTGACAATCCCTGCTTCCAGCAACCGGATGAGATCGTGTGGCACCTTGCTGGCTTTAGAGCCTTTCTCTGGGTTTCACACACACTGATGATTAGTCAGGAATGGCCTGCAGATCCTCCTGCATCCTGTCTCCCTTTTTGTGGGGCTACTCCCTGGGCTCTCCACCTAGCTTGCCCCTCTCCTGGGCTCTGTCCAGGACTCACACTGGGAGCTTATGCTCAGGGTTACCACATAGCCTGAGAGAAGAGCCAGTTGTGGGTTGGGAAGAAGGAAGGCATTTGTCCCACAGACCACAGTACAGGGACAGCAGGAGCTGGGATAGATGAGTGCTGGCCTAGGTCAGCTGCCCTAATTGGATACAGAATTGGGCGTTGACAGTAAGGGGCACTATGTGGTGCTGCCCCTGAGGAAGATGCCAGGCCATTGGCTTCTAGTCAGTCTCCTCTGCCGCAGACCCTCCTTTGGTGCCAGCGTGGACACTGTTGGCTATAACCACACTCCTTGTGTTTGCCTCTTTAAGGCCCTCTTGTTTTTGGTGAGCCCATAGCTGCCAGCCTGGGGACCGATGGCACCCACTACTGGAGCAAGAACTGGGCGAAGGCGGCTGCATTTGTGACCTCCCCTCCCCTGAGTCCAGACCCCACCACTCCTGACTACTTGACCTCCTTGCTGGCCTGGTGAGAGCCATGGGGACGGGGAGGCAGGGCTGGGGTTGTGGCTAGAGTCTGCACCTGGAAACCACAGGCTAGTTAGACTTACTAGAGAAGGGAGGCTTGGGGTCTATGCTTAGAAAACAGTCCTCCATGTTGTTTATAGCAATTCTTCCTGGACCTACGGGTGTGTTTCACCTAGTGATTGTTCACTTATTGAGCACCTCCTCCCACCAGCTCAGCATTGTTTATGCACTTGCTGTGTGCACAGGAAGTTAGGTGCCGTTGGTAACCTCCAGGACCAGGGATGAGAGACCAGGATTCAAGTCTTGCCTTGGCCACTTACTGGTCCTGTCATCTTGGGCTTGTCACAGTGGATGTAAGGACTCCCTGTCTCACTCAGCTTGCTCATTGGCCACGTGCACAGTCAATGCCTGCTCATACAGGGCTAGCTGTGGCTCAGTACAGATGAAAGGAAGTTCATCTGAAAAGCAGTCACCGTCACTGGTAAAGTATAGTATTCTTCACATAGTAGAGCACAGCCCTGCAATCCCTTCCATAGTCAGCGTGAGAGAAGAGGGCTTTGCAAGACCACACAGTAAGCTAAGGAGGACAGATTGTCCTGGAAAGGGTAGATGGCTGGGGCTCCGTGGAGGAGGCTGGACTTGGGGATAAGACAAGACTTCCTAATATAAGGAACTGTGTGTGTGTGAACAAGGAGAATCTGGGGTATGCACCATGTGGAAATCTCTCTCCCAACATGACGCAGACACTATTTGCTGGTGAATTCAAGAGCCGACTCAGTGCCCAAGCCCAGAGCTTATGAAAGTCTGACACTTACTTCTTCAAACTACAAAAAGAGTTCACATCTCCCCAGGATCTGCTGTCCTACAGTCTTGGCCAACTCAGAAAAAGCAAGAAACATGATTATAGTCCACGGAAACTGATGATGTCTTGCACCCTTAGTCATGGCCACTCTGGCTCAGTGTGCTGGTGCCGCTTGCCTCCACGGATGCCATCCCTATTCACCGTTTGTGCTTAGGCACTTTAATATCAGGGGGACCAAAGAGAACACCCCCATGATTTCTCCTCCCAAAGTGGAGTCCAGAGGGCAGAGCATGACCTGGACCTCACTCCTTGACTAGACTCTCACCTGGTCTTTCTCCAGGCTGACTTTACCTCACCTCTGCCCTTGGCGCTCTCTGCCCAGCTTAAGAGTCTTGGGCTGACAGCGACACCCCCAAGAAAGCACTGTGTCTCAGGGCCTCTGCACTCCACCCCCTGCCTAGCACTTTCTCATGTGTCTCTCGGTTGGTATTTGCTGCTTCCAGACCTTTGCTGGAAGCTTCCTTCTCAGAGAGGTGTCTTCTGGTCATCAGATTTAACATGGCAGCTCAGCTCACCTGCAACACTCCTGTCCAACCTGCTGTGGTCTTGTTTCTACACCCACCATGCCACGGTCTGTTGACGATCACCATGGCTTCACATCATTCCAGACACACAGCAAGTGTGTGATGTGGGTTTGCTAAACATCTAAGTACAGACAGTCCTAAGCAGGACAATTCTTAGGCACATGTCTGGCATCTGAGTGACTTACATATCCTAATACTATAATGTAGAGGACAGCTTCAGCCTGCATTTACAAGCACCAAGTCACAGCCCTGTCTTCACTGATACTAGTCTCCAGGTTCAGGTTCTGGATACATCCAACGGTCCTTGCTTCCCAACTCTCAAGGGACCAAATGACAAACCCAGAGTTCTGTGTCACTCAGCTATTACCTACGATAGTATTTGTTCTGGGAGCCCAGCACAGAAGCCCCAGCTGCCATAGGCCAGTAACCTCACTCTAAGAGACACATATCAGTGTGGGTGACTCTCCTGTGACATGTGGAGATGTCAGACTCAGGTTGAAGATGGGAGGTTCCTGATATATAGGACCTAGGCATGGACCAGCAGGCTTTGAGTTGACAGGCTGACTTTGGATGGCTGACTGTATTATTATCTGTTGCAACAGGGGTGGGAACATAGATCACTGGTAGGGTGCTTGCCTAGCATGTGATACACCGTGAGTTCAATTCCAAACACCAGAGAAAAAATATTGAGACAAAATTCCTGATGCCTGATGCCTCCTTCAGAACTTTCCGTAGAACCACCGGGGCTTGAAGTACCACTTCTGGGCTGGGTGACCCATGCCAGACACAGTGAGTGTGACTCTGCCTTCTTTCTGCTCTTGCCAGTGGAGACTTGCAGGTCACAGGTAGTGGCCACTGTCCCTATAGTACTGCCCAGAAAGCTGTGGGCAAGGACAACTTCACTCTGATCCCTGAGGGTGTCAACGGCATAGAGGAGCGGATGACTGTTGTCTGGGACAAGGCAGTGGTAAGTTCACCCCGCCTCTTGCCTGGAAGATTCTAGATGTACCCTGCCTGGCCCATCTCTCTCTTACCTGAAAGTAGAGATGGGAACAGAGGACTCCTGGGAAACTAGCCCCAGGCTGTATAGTCCTCGCCTCCTGATGTCATAGTCCTTGAGTGAAGGATAGAAAGTGGATGGTGGATGGAAGTATGCTTTAGTTCATCAGAAACGGCTCTGTAAATTGTGTGTCTATCCTTGTGTGTGCATGTTTGTGGGTGCACATGGGCCGTGGTGCATTGTGTGAAATTCAGAGGACAGCCTGGGGAAGTCAGTTCTCGCCTTCTACCAGGTCCTAGGAATTGAACTCATGTAATCAGGTTTGGTGGGAGGCATCTTTACCTGCTGCATCATCTTGCCAGTCCCCACCTTATTTACTTATTTACTTTTGATTATTATTGTTTGTGTTGTGGGTGTTTGAGCTGCTTGCTAGGTCTGTGTTCCACATGTGTGCCTGGTGCCCTTGGAGGCCAGGAGAAGGTCCTGGAGACCTCAACTGTTGTGAGCTGCCATGTGGGTGCTGGGAATGGAATCTGGGTCCTTTGGAAATACAACCAGAGCTCTTAACCACTGAGTTGTCTCTCTAGCTCCCGTCTAATTTTTTGAGACAGGGTCCCTCTCTGGCCTAGGACTCACCAAGTAGGTATGAGACTGGCTGGTCACTGAGCCCCAAGGATCCTCCTGTCTTTACCTCCCCGGTGCTAAAATTACAGATGTGTGTTGCTTTACCTTACTTTTTACATCAGTTGGACATTGAACTCGGATCCTCCTGCTTGTATGGCAAACACTACTGACTGAGCTATCTCCTGGGCCCAGTTTTTAGTTTTTATAAAACGTGGGCCTAGAACCACTGATAGGCCTTCCCAATGGCTCATGTGCAGCAGACCTCTGCAGTTCCTTTGATCCCTGCTCTGATCAGACCAGGCCCTCCAACGGAGCCTGGTTTCCATCTGTGAGGACCTCACTGGAAGGCTCAGGTCTGTGCCCATCTCTCCTTCTCCTCAATGTTTGGGTTTTGATTGCAGGCTACCGGCAAGATGGATGAGAATCAGTTTGTTGCCGTCACCAGCACCAACGCAGCCAAGATCTTCAACTTGTACCCAAGGAAAGGTCGGATTGCTGTGGGCTCTGACGCTGATGTAGTCATCTGGGACCCAGACAAGATGAAGACCATAACAGCCAAAAGCCATAAATCAGTAAGCCCCAGTTCATCCATGACACTCTTAGTTTGGGTGGGCAATTTTTCCTTTGGGCCATTTCAGAAGTTTCTGGTTAAAAATGATGCAGGGTTTTCCCAAATCTGCCACATGGCTGCATCAGCCATTTACACTTCTCCTATTGGAGAGATCCCAAGAAGGTGTTTTGAGCAGGCTAAGCCAGGCTGTGGTTATGGTCCTGTAAGCATGCTTTCCTCCCTCTGACCCTCTCTCTGCACACAGGGCAGACACATCTATTCCTGGCCATTGTGTTCCCTGGAAGAGTGGCCTGTGCTCTTACCCCTTAGCCATCCCTCCAGTCCCCAGCATACCTTTTTAAAATGACAGCTTTGAATGGAAATCATGGCACAAAATTTGAGAGAATGGTTGTTCTGTTTGTGAGCAGGCTGCAGAAAAAAAAAGTAGCCAAAATTGACTGTGTAGCCGAACCAAAAACCAAAACATGGTATGAGATACAAAGTTCGGGGCAAGAATTGGGTTTGGGGATCTGCCAGTTACTGAAGGAAGGGTAGGTTTTTTGCAAGGTGGGAAACTACTGAGACTACTGAATGTGTGCAGAAGCAATGCACAGTAAGGGTTTTGCCTGTGTTGCCTGGGGGAAGAGACCTGCCCTCACTACCGGCTGCAGGTCACAGCATGGAGAAGGCCAGGTGCTGAGACAGACTCCAGGGTGTAATGTGTGCCCCTAGGATACTGTCACAGCAACAGGGAGACTCACCATGTTGCCAGAGCTGGAATCTAGTGTCACCTCTTCGGGTGATGGAGATCACATGATCACACCTGCAGATGGCACACACAGTATGTTTTAGCAAATGCATCACACCGATGGGACATTTGTTTGATGTTGGGAAGTGGGTAGATCAGTGGTAGCCCAAGTGCATGATGGGACTCAGATCAGCAGCTTGTGAACTTTAAAGGGTTCTCAGTCTTGAACTCAATGCTGAGGAGCTCTGGCGTAAGGGGTAGAATAAAGACTCTCAGGATGTGTAGACAGCGCTTCTGTGGGGGACAGTTAGAAGCAGGAAGGCACTCAGCTCTGTCGGAGGTAAAAAGAGAAGCTTTTCTTCCAGATCCCCTTCATACCATTTGATTGTTTTCAGGCACACGTGACCCACTGTTGCAATAATTGATAAACGATAAACACAATTAAAAAGAATAGGTGAAAAGCCACTGGAGGGTGGCAGCTGCCTAATGGGATTGAGTACCTCTTCAAGTGTCACAAACCAAATGCAGGTTTTTAGAGGTTCTGTTGTCTTCTTCATTATTTTTAGGATTTTATTTTTTAACTATTTGTGTATCTAACTGTGTGTTTGTGCACATGAATGCATTGCCTGTAGAGGCCAGAAGAGGGAGTTGGATCCCCTGGAGCTGGAGTTACAGGGCTGTGAGCAGGGTGTTGGGAGCCAGCGATGGTCCTCTGGGAGAGCAGCAGGATTCAGCAGCTGAACATGATCCTCTGCTGACTTTTTTATTTTTTTGAGGGGGGATATGGAGGTCAGAGAACATGTTGAGGGCGTCAGTTCTTTCCTTCAACCAGATCGGTCCCAAAGCTCAAACTCAGGTCATTAGGTTTGGCAGCAAGTGTCGCTATCCACTGAGCCACCTCACAGGCCCGTTGTCTTTTCACTTGTCGAGACAGTGACAGCGCGGCCTTGCCCTGTGCTCAGACCGTAAGTGTGCAATGTTCCTTCCACCCGGTAGTGCAGGCTGGGCTCAGTAGTTGGGACGTGATTTTCTGGTCCACTGCAAGTGTTTTAGGGAAGCCCATGTCCTTTGACTTTGGATTTTAGTTTAGGAAGCTCTCCCCCGCAAAAGATCATCTCACAGACATGTGCATTACAGCCAGAACGTCCATAGTGCTTGTTCGCAGAGGAGAGTGCTCCTATTCCAGATGTCCAGGGTGGGTGTTAACTGTCAGGACCAGCAGGAGCTCTTCACTGTCTGCTATACACGGTGCACTATTACACAGAGAAGAAGTCGTCACTGGGAAATGCTTGTAACAGAGCATCACATTATGTGTGTTATACTGACGCAGGGGAAGTGTTGGGTGTGGTACAGAAGTAAATCTGGGCCTTTTGCAACCACAGACTGTGGAATACAACATCTTTGAGGGCATGGAGTGCCACGGCTCACCTCTGGTGGTCATCAGCCAGGGAAAGATTGTTTTTGAAGATGGAAACATCAGTGTCAGCAAGGGCATGGGCCGCTTCATCCCTCGGAAGCCGTTCCCAGAACACCTCTACCAGCGTGTCAGGATCAGGAGCAAGGTGAGCGCCTGCATGGAGGGCCCTTGTGCTGCACCAACTGCTTCTTGGGGGACTGGGTTTGGTCCTGTGCACAGCTGATGAACATGTTTGTTTGTCTGAGAAGTGGGCTTGGATCTGAAGCCCAGGCCATCAGACGAGGCGAAGGAGGTTGCAGGCCTTGCAGGTTGTGTTGCATACACCTGTGTGTGGGAGAGGTGTTCACAAGTCCTACATCATCTTGGAGGATCTTCACATGGCCTGCTGGAGGGTCATGGGCCTCGTCTCCCAGATTAGAACCTGATTCTCAGGGCCAGGAAAGACTGCCCTTGTTACCCAGACGTCACAGTGAGAATGCATAGCCCAGTATCCCTGAGGGCTGGCTCCCTCCTGACCTGCCTAGCCCTCTCATCCCTCCTGCCAGATGCATGTCTACCTTCTCCGAGATCTTGAGACTTGGCCTCGGAAGGCCCTAGCCAGGCATAGAGCAGGCATTGTCCTTGTCTGATTCAGAGGAGGGAGACTCCTTACTGTGGCTGTCCTCCCTGTCACCATAGCAACTTGTTACTCACATGAGCCCAGTGTGTCAGAGGGACCAGCTATGTATGCTGCCTGTCCGTCCCTGTTCCTTATATGTAGTATGTATGCATACTTGTGTGTCCACTTTGTGTACTATACATTTGGGTCCGTCACATGTATTGAACACCCATGCACATGGACCCACTGTGCGTGCTGTGCATGCATGCATGTGTGCCCATCTGTCCATTGCTCGTATTTGTGTGTGCCCATTGTGTATTGTGCACCCATGTATGTATGCGTTCGCTTATCCATTGTGTATATTATACATGTATGCCTATGTGTGGGTGTGTGCCCACTGAGTGTGCTGTGCATGTGTGTGTGTTTACTGCATGTACTGAACACGTCTGCATATATATAGATAGGTGTGTGCCTTGCATACTGGGGTGTATATGCATTGCGTGCACGTTTGTACATGAGTGGGTGTGTGTTCATGCGTGTGCTCCCACTCTCGTACTTCACTGGCAGGACGACTGATTTAGACAGGAAAGTCAGACACCTCCTCCCCCAGCTCTAGGCTCCCGGAATTGTCTTCCTCTGTCAGCTCTCCCTGTGCCTCTGCCACAAGGGCAGCACTAGATAGACACACGTCACAGGCACTGTGCATCAGGTGGGAAGACTAAGTTTGGGGAGGGCAGAGTGGGCCTGGGGTCTCGGGTACCAGAATGGCTGGGATGCCCACCCCACACCCAGGGCCAGCAGCTCCCTTGCTGGGCTATAGACCTTTCACCTGGTCTGCAGCTGAGGCCCGTGGGAACAGCTGACTGTCACTGAGAAAATACCTGGCCCAATACTAAGGCATCATTTTACATAAGGGGAGGGCAGGGTTCCTTGCCCGTGTGCCTGGGGAGCAGGCAGGAGCCAGGCCAGGAGCGGGGCACAGACCTGCGGCCACTCTGAGCCCAGGAGGAGGTGATGACTGAGGGAAGGGATGAGAAGCAGGGTGGCAGCGCCTGAGGAGGGGGCTCAGATCACTGGAGGCCTTGGCAGTCAGGGAACAGGGCTGTGGGACAGGAGAGTGGTACAGGGTCAACGGGGTCCTTCAAGTGGTCCAGAGCTGAGCGGGACAGCTTTGGAGGAGGCGCCTGGATCTGGGGTCAGGGTGCGGTCTCTTGCCACCCCCGACCCCTAGAGGGCCTTGTACACTTCCCTGGATGAATGCTGTTCTCTGAGGCCGTCTCTCCTGGTCCTCGTTGAGGTTCTCTGGGCTGTGCAGGATCTCCAGGGGGCCCCATGGGTCGCTTCTCAGCTCTGGGCTGTGTGGGCCTCCTTTCAATTCTATGGCTGCCAGCTTCTCTGCCTCAGGATGGTGGTGGTCTGCCCCCTTGAGGTACTCACTGAGGGGCTCCTGGACTCCTCTGTCCTCCCTGTCTTTCCCCCCTCACTCCCTCTTTTAACCAGTCACGTACCCCAGTTGCTCATCTCCCTATGCACTTCTGTAAAGATGGGAAGACTGATCCCTGAATGCTGTAGTCTGGGTCTTAGGACCCGCAGAGGAGGAAGTAGAAGGAAAAGTGTGTGGAAATGACTTGAGGTCCTTCAGCATGCAGCTCTGTTTGCATGTGTATGAACAGATGTGTCCATCTATGGAGCATATGCATATGTGTGAATGTATATCCACATTGTGCTGTGGCACATGTCTGTGTGTACACAAGTGTGGCTTGTGCGAGCATATGTGTGATGTACAGCTAGATGGCCTCAGATCCGCTCTGTTGCCAGGGCAGAGGCACGGACACGTGTTAACCTGACCCTTCCCTCTTTCTGTTTAGGTTTCCGGGTTGCACGGTGTTTCCAGGGGAATGTACGATGGTCCTGTGTATGAGGTGCCAGCTACACCCAAACATGCAGCTCCTGCTCCGTCTGCCAAATCTTCACCTTCCAAACACCAACCCCCACCCATCAGGAACCTCCACCAGTCCAACTTCAGCTTATCAGGTAGTCTCATGGTAGCCAGGCTCCTGTAGAAAGGGGCCCATGGCCTTAGGCACAGGTAGAGAAGGCCAGAAGGTCAAGGGCATACTCTCTGCTGTGCCCTGAGGCACAGCATAGGAAGGTGTTTTTAGGGTGCAGCACAGCATGTTGATTTTTGACTTGACAGTAGTCAGCCCTGGGCTTAAGCGTGCCAGGAGATGTTACCACTCTCATACCATGAAGCTTAGTGTGGAGCCCAGGAATGGGTGTGGGGCAGGGGCCCTGTCATTTGCTGGCTCCATGCTCTGTGCCTGGCTCTCAGCCATCCTCCTCAACTCCAGGCTTAGGAAGCACAGTTGGGACTTTATGTCATCCCCACGTGGTGGTGGTGTGTTTCTGGCATTCAAGTTTCACAAAATAGAGTTTCAAATCATCAGGATTACATGCAACTCTACCAGATGGCCACAGGAGGGCATGTGCTCATGGGTATACACACACACACACACACACACACACACACACACACACACACACACACACTTGGGAGCACTACACAGTCCTTGAAGTGATCCCAGTTGTTCGAGCCAGTGCAGGGTTCTAGGGATTTGAAGATGAGTGATGCACAGCTGGACAGCTTCAGATGAGCCGAGAAGCCTGCTGAATTCCACAGTTCAAAGGCATTCAATGGCTTTTTAAGATGCAACCATTTCAAACCTGAGCATGAGCTCATGAGCTCTGTAAAAACAGTCAGTGGGCTAAAGTAGGTCAGTGGGTCATCCCAGCAAAGGCATGTGCTAGCAACAGAGAGGGAGGCAGAAGCTGAGGGAAGAATGAAATTTCAGTTTAAATTGTAAGACGAGAGGTACCCTGCAGGGTGTGCAGTGGGTACTGGGTCAGGGGACCCCAGGACACCTCACTTGCCATATTCCTTTCTTGGAATAGTTATCTGAGTGCAATTCTGGTGTTAAAGGCGGCTGATGTTATTGCACAAAGAGACCCCAAGCACAACCCTGGCATCTTGTCTGGTCTGGCCAGAGAGCTGCCCTCCATGCTGTGCTGTGAGGAGGCTTGGAGACAGTGGCATCTCACAGCCATTGCAGACTGGCTTTCTAGTCCCATCAGGCAACTAAATACTGTGGATCTATCATTAGAAGTGGATAGAAACATCTTTAGAATAAAGACAGCCATGTAACAACAAGTCTGTGTTAGGGCCCCCCATTCCCTCCGAAGCCCATGGTGCCGCTCTCAGGGCCTCATGGACATTTACCAAGTGTCACTATTACTGCCAGCAACATAGCTGGTCTCCCCTCATGGCTATCAAGTTCACCCTTGTCCACTTCAAAGGCAGGACAGTGCTACAGTACATAGGTGCGGTGTGTCAGTCTAACGGGTGTTTTCATGGTACAGTCACCGGGCAAGCATGGTGACTGTGGGCAAGCAGGGAAATGAGAGAAGTGATGGGCGAAGGCCCGAGTTACCAGGAGGACAGAGACCTGCCAATGAAACAGCTGGGAGAACCAGATCTGCACTCTAAGGCAGGCTCACCTAGACGGGCCCTGTAAGGTCAGGGTCAGAAGGGAAGTTGGTTAGTCTACATACAGGCACAGGACACTGTGCAGGAGGGTGGGCTTTGGGGACAAGCCAGTGTGGGCATGAGTCCTACCTTCTCAAGTCTAATGTCTGCGTCCTTAGGGCACTCAGTCTGAGCCTCAGCTCTCTTATATCTGAGCTGTATCCATCACGGTATTGTGGGTTCTCAGCACAAACCAGTGCACCAAGTCTGCTACACACAGTAGGAACTCACTAAGTGAGGCCAAACTCTGCAGGGGTTGGAGATCTAGGAGGGGAACCCCAGGACTGACAGGTAGGTACCCAGGAGAGGTCAGGCAGGTCTTCAGGTCAGGGGGGCTTCCCTGGGTGAACCTGGACGGGGTCTTGAAGGTAGGTTGGAATGCTGAGCGTTTCAGGATGGGGTGTAATACCCACAAAGGTGGGGAGGGCAGCCTCAGCATCAGTACACCCAGGTGATGCAAACAGGTCTTATTCCACACACTTCTGTCTCTTTCAGGTGCCCAGATAGATGACAACAATCCAAGGCGTACAGGCCACCGCATCGTGGCGCCCCCTGGTGGCCGTTCCAACATCACCAGCCTCGGTTGACCTCAGATGAGCCAGCTACGCAAGAGTGAAGGATTCTGGGAAAATGTCCATTCCTTTTCCTGTCTGTGTTTTTGAAGCCCACAGTTTTAGTTGGTACTGATGGAGGGGAGATTGAGTTGATGCTCTTTCCTTCTCTGTTTAGGAAGAAGTGGTACTAGTGTGGTGTGTTTGCCTGGAAGTTCCTTGCCCACAGTGTCTGTTCACACCGACTCCACCTCAGAGCATGGTGTCTCCATTTCCCCTTCCTAGTGATCCCCAGGTGTAGCATCGTCCTATACCGTCCCCTCCACTCCTCCACGACCCTCTGAGTGATGGTTCCTTTGCACCCTGTAGCTGTTCTAGGATAGGATGCATGTTAGTAAGTTACGTATGCAAGTCTGAGCGCGGCTGATGGACATCGCCGTGGACCGACACAGACACGATGCCAAGACCTTAGCCCCCAGGGGAGACGCCCAAACTCTTAAAAACGAAGGCTCTGCCCTCAGAGTCTTCACTGGAAGGATGTCATCCCCATCCCCACCCTGACTGAGACCTGTGAATATGCAGAATGGCAGGGAAGCCTTCCACCTGGTCAGAGAGCTTCTTACCCATGTCCTGTGTCCGCAACCCGGTCCCTGTACCTGGCCATGGTGTCTTTCTGGTCTGTGTGTTCTTCCAGCCAGCCTTGGGCTTTGGGCCCAGCCAGGCTCACACCCAGAAAGCGGTGTCCTGACACACCCCTCAAGCCTGAGGACGGTGGGGTAACAGTTCTGCCCAGGCTGCCTGAGTCCCTGTCCCTCCGAGGAGGTCAGCGGGGCAGTCAGATTTTTAAAGTTTTGTACAGTTTTCCTTTGTATTCACTTCCATTTTTACTTAATAACTGACTTGTTGGTGGCTCTTATTTCTGAATTCAAAGCTTGTGAAAAAAAAATAAAGAAATTAAATTGCCCGTTGACCTGAGTGGGTGTTTTCATTTGGGTGGATCAAATGCCTAGCAGTCATCCTGACTCTGTGATGGCCAAGTTCTGGGGACACTGGGGGTGGCCGATAGGAGGGAACAGTTAGTACATGACTTGGGAGAGATGGGTCAAGACTCTGGATCGGTAGGTGGGCTTCTGGGATATGCATTGATTGACACAACTCAGCTCACAGCTGGGTCTGCACAGAAACTGGGCTGCTAAGGACAAAAGTGCTGAGTGGCTTGCCATGCCGCTCTCTAGAGCAGAGGCCCTGGGAGAATTCTGTACATTTCTGTAAGGAGCCACACTACTCCCCAACCAAGTCAGCTCGGGGTTAAAGAAGAAGAGGATCCCCAAGTAGAGGGCACCCTTGCAAGTGTGGTGATCTTTCTCGACAGTTCCCCAGAGGCCCCGTAGGAAAGAATATGGAGCCAGACTAACTTGGCTTAGAGGAAAAATCCTTATTCACAGTGGTTGTTCCTATGTGGGGAAAGCATTGCAGGCCTCCGTGAGTGCCCAGAGCCTTCTTGGGGTTTGCTGTGGATCTCCTGGGCACCCAAGCAGCCCCGTCTTCATGCCCAGCTACTGACTTCAAATTATCTGTCAGGCAGGGCTCAAGGTCTATTGGGCAGCTTGGGTCCCAGAAAATGCCTGAGTGCATACAGCGGCACAAGCCCCGCACCGGGAAGGAGGTTCTGTTCCCACCACACTTCTGTGTTTGGGGCTGTGTACCAGCTCCATAGAAAGCAGAGATCTGGCCACCCTCTGCCTCCTGAGGAGCTGTGGTCTCCTATCATGACCTGGGAGCGAAGTCACATGGGTAGGTACTGGACAAGGGCTTCTCTTAGGCCAGCCATACCCAGTCCTTAGTCCCCCTGACTCCCGTCTGAGCTGCCTTCCCCTGCATGGTCTCCGGAATGCAGAGGTTCTGGTTTTAAAGGCAGGAAGGGGTCATGGAGAGAAGATTGGCACCATGTGACTGGGTTAGAGTCTTTGAAGAGACTCAGGAGAGGCTATGGTGAAGGTGCAGCCCAGATGCAGAGGAGAGCCCAGCATTTAGGAGATGCCAGTACCCTGGGACAGCCACCAAGGACAGTAACATGCGTGGAGTGGAGCAGCCTGAGCCTAGGAGACGAGTGTGTGTGCTGTGGTTGGCAGAGCCAGAGAAGGGGAGCACCCAGGCTCTCTGAACTCCACAGGATTGTGAGCGGGTTGCAGACAGCTGGTGCTGAACTATTCACATTGTTAACTTTGGTTTGTTTTGTTCTGATTGTGACTGTGCCCTGGCTCGTCCCTTTTAGAGTAAGGAAGTCTGTCACTTAGATGGTTTTATTAGTCTTTTTTCTTTTTCTTTTTTAAACAGAAGTCCATAATCAAGAGATGTCGGAGTTATAGAGAATTTGGATACTTTGGATTTTTTAAATTAATTAATTAATTTTATATCCCCGACCACAGCCTCCCTTCCCTCTTCACCTCCCACTCTCTCTCTCCACCTCCCTCTGGCCCCCACAATCCACCCCTCCTCCATATTCACTAGAAATGGCCAGGCCTCCCATGGGCATCCCCAAAGCATGGCATATCAAGCTGCCATAAGACCAAGCACCTCCCCCTGTACTCAGGCTGGGGAAGGCAATCCAGCATGAGGAATAGGTTCCCAGTGCCAGTCAAAGCATCATGGACAGCCCCTGCTCCCATTGCCAGGAGTCCCACATACAGACCAAGCTACACAACTGTCACACGTATGCAGAGGGCCTAGGTCTGTCCCATGCAGGCTCCCTGGTTGTTGGTTCAGACTCTGCATTCCCATGACCTAGGCTCACCATTTCTGTGGGGTTTCCTGCGATGTCCCTGACCCCCTGGCTCCTAAAATCCTTCCTTCCTCTCCTCAGCAGGACTCGGGATGTTTTAAAGAGACAAAACCTTTCAAGTGAATTTTAAGGATGGTGGGACGTTTGAAAACCAGATATGCTGTTTTATATTGTGATACTAATGTTACCATGGCATCCTGGGTACAACAGAGAAAGGAAAGGGCTGCACTTGAGTAAAGATGTGTTTGTTTTTCCAATATAAATATCAGTTGGGGTCATTCGAGAAGAGGGGATCTTAATTAAGAAATGCCTCCATAAGACTGGACTGCAGGTAAGTCTATAGGGCATTTTCTTGGTGATTGATGTGGAAGGGCCCAGCTGGGCAGGTGGTCCTGAATGCTATTAAAACGCAAGCTGAGCAGGCCATGAGGAGCAAACCAGTGAGCAGTGAGCCAGCGAGCGTTCCTCCAAGGCCTCTGCTTCAGTTCTTGCCTTGGGTTTCTGCCCTCAGTGACGAACTGTGATGTGGAAGTGTAAGCTGAAATGAACCCTTTTCTCCCCAAGTTCCTTGTGGCCATCGTGTTTTATCACACAATAGAAACCCTAAGAAACTCGGCTTACCCAGCCAATCTTAGTGCTGGAGGAGGTGAGGGGCGTGGTTCGTATCTGCTACATTCATGTCATCAAACCAGAGGACTCAGCTGACAACAGTGATCCCTTTGCAAGCAGTGTTCTAGAATTCTTCATGAAGGAAACCAGAGCTTTGCCGTATTCCTCGGGTGACATGTTTCATTACAGCCACCAGAGGGCACCCTGGACTCATGCTGAGAACACTATTCTGGGCAGGTTGGGAGACATGGTTGATCTAGTTGTTAAAAACCAATGATTACAGGGGAAGTGTCTCAATCCTTAAAGTGCTTGGCCTCTAAGCATGGGGACCTGCTGGCCAGGTAGTCTCTCCTAATTGGTGAGTTCCAGGCCAATGAGAACCCTCCCCCGCGCCCCCAAAAAAAAAAGTGGATAGAACTTGAACCATATTGGATGTGGCCTCCAAATGTATACACATACACACACACATATGAGGATCTGGCCTCCAAATGTATACACATACACACACACACACACACACACACACACACACACACACAAATACAAAAAAAACCCAACAAACCAAAACCCCACATGCACATGCAGAGGGCATGGCTGCTTTCCATGAGGGCCACTAGCTGGTTCTAGTTGATATTTTAAGAACCTAACATTCCCAGAAAGTCCAGAAGATTCCTGAGAGGGCCTACTGAGTTACAGAAGCCAGTATGTTTTAGAAGTTCATGGTAATGTGGGGCTTTGCAATGTTGGGCTTACCCAGGGGAGGCACACGCTGACCTGTCACTGAGAAACACCAGACATAAATAGCTGGATCCAGTTGGCATGGGTGGGTAGAGCCCAGGGTTGCTGCTTGTTGCCCTACAATGCACAGGAAAGCCTGGGTCCCCACAGGCCTAAAACAGCAAGAACAACTCCTGGGATAGAGGTGTTTATTCAGAATGAGCCAGGGAGGGCTGGTGTGCAAGGAGATTAAGGCCCGGGCAGCTGGAGAAAGGAAGGGGGAAAAAGGAAGGAAGGTAGGATGCTGTGTCAGCCAAGTCCACGGTCAGAAACTCTGCCGGCCTCAGGCAGCACTCTCAGGCACCCTGGTGTCTCTGGGGAGGCATCTGAGGCAGTGTTCCCATTGAGTGACAGTTCTCATCTCAAAGGCACCAGTGTGTGCCACCCACAACCTCCTGGCTGCGCATGGGTCTGGGGTTGACATGAGAGACTCCCCTTTTGGCATCAGCAGCTTTCACACCCAAAGAGTGATCACACCCAAATATTGACAGTGATGGTTGGGGATGTTGCCTCTGGCCTGTGGGGCAAGCGGGGCTGGTTTGGAAGCTTACGGAAGTCCTCGCCATCCCTCAGGAGGAGCAGGTGACCTGTGGGTCTCTCCTTCGGGGAGGGACTGCTGGCTGGTGAGTTTCCCCTCCTCAGTTAAGCCTGGCGGTAGGGTCAGCCTCCCCTTCTATGCCCTCCACGCCCAAAGAGGAGATCTTGTGGTACGTGACAGGCACGCGTGGTCCCCAAGTTCCAAGTGGCTCAGAACAAGCCTGTGGGTTTGGAACTCCGTGGCTGTGCCAAAGACATTGGCTCTGAAACTCAGACATCCTTGAGTGACCAGGTCTCAGGGCTACCTGAGCCAAAAGATAGAAATACCAAAGCCCAAAGTTGGTTAATCCTGGTTGCGACGCTGGCAGCCAACGCCAGGGACAGGCGATGACTGTGGAGTAATGGAGGAGAGACAGTGGCTTCAGGCTCAGAGAACACCGGCAATGCTGAGACCCTCAGGAGGACCTCAAGGAGATGCTGGGCAGTTGGGCAGCACCAGCACACTGTGGGACCAGAGGGCAGGGGTAGAGGGCCCTCCGAGGGAGGAAGCGATCAGGGAAAGTGCACCAGGGCGGAAGCCGAGCTTCTCAAAGGCATGTCTCCACCACCCCTGTCATCCCAGGCACTTGGTGCTACTGTCCTGTTATTTTCACTTTCTAAGGCAGGTGGCATCCCCTCTCTCAAGGCTGGCCTCCTGCTTCCGCCCCCATACCACACGGCTCCAGCCATGGAGGCAGTGATGTGCAAGGCAGGTCCATCTCAGCAGGGTTCCACTACACATTGCTTCTTTTCTGCAGTATCTTCCTTGAGTTCTCGCCATTGCCAGCCTCGCTGTCCTGCTGACCCGGCCTTCTGCCGCTGTGGACATGGATGGGAGGGATGCTGAGGATGAGGCACTACGGATGCAGGGCCATCCAGCTGGAAGAGGTGAAACTTGCGGGTGGATGTGACATGTAAAAACCAGGCAAACCCCCCAGCACCGGAGGAGAATGGAGACACTTGCTCAGTTGACCCAGTGGCCCCAGAGCTGATCTACAAGTGGCAGTTCCCGGCAAGGCAGGCAACTTCTGTTCCGGTCCCTCCCTGCCCACCATTCTCAGATCACATTCCCAGCATCTCCTGTGCCTCACACGAGCACCCTAAGAAGGGTCACTCCTAAACTTCAGACACTAGACAGAGGTCAGGAGAAAGGCAGTGGGTTGGGGGACCCTTCACACCTGAGTGGTCCTGTGGTATGGTCCACCAAGGCAGGGTGATCATTGTTGGGCGGCCCCAGGTCCTCTCTCTCCCGAGGTGGGGCCTTCTTTCTTTTGGTCCTTACCGGCTTTTCTGTAGAAGACAGACAGGCCCAGGATGACTCCGTGACTTTAGCTGGCACTTCCTGCCTCCATGACTTATAAACAACCTCGGTGGGCAGGTGGACTTTGTACCTACATCACCGCTAAGCAAGCTGAGTATCATGAAGTAAATGAAGTGTTTCCCCACACCCCACTGCCTCCTCTCGACAGAGCTGGGATGGAACTGGGTACACCAGGCTTCACCCACAGCATGCAGGATACAGGGAACAGGAGAGGTAGAGGGCAGAGCGCAGGTACTGGCCAGAGCTTGTGTGTGCAACATCTGTGAATCACTTTCACCACCAGATGACATCAGCTTGTGATGTTCCTGACGTATCTCTGGCAGGGGGAAGAGGTGTCATTCCCCCATTTTGCAGATGGGAAAGTAGAGATGAGAATAAGATGGGGCCAGAGAGTAGTGGAGCCAGAGACTGGCATGGCGAGATGCTAGAGAGCCAGGGTCTCTGCGATGTCCTGAATCTGCTCAGTTACAGAGGGTAGGGAAGCCCAGAGAAGCTGTGCAGGACACCCAAGGCTACACAGCTGATTAATGTGGCTGTGGACTGGCATCCACTCCTCTAAGCTCTGCGCCCCCTTCCGGCTGCAGCACCACAGTGCAGACACTTACCCGGCAGTCCTCGCTTGTTGGAGAATGGCTTGCTTTCAGTCAGGGGCACTCGGGCCAGTGTTGCCAGCTCTGAGATAAAGATCTGCTCAGCTTCCTGACAGACAAACGGAAGAGAATCGGTAATGCCTCTCTGCCCCTCACCCCTGAGTTCCCCACCACTGAGTCGAAGCCTTCCACTGTGGCGGACAGCGGATGACTGCATCCTATGTCAAAGTGTAGAAGAAGACTTTCCAAGCAGCACCCCGAGAGGTCAGGACCGGGACAGAGGCATGGAGGAGGGTGCTCCTCTAGACACCGGGGTGCTCTCTCCTAGTCTCATAACCCTGTCCACAAATGAGGACACTTTGCGGGCTCAGCCACTGCCAAACGCCAGCTCTGCTCCACTCCAGTGCATGGCTGCTAGAAGACGCAGAAGCCATGACTTACTACTGTGTGACCGTACTAGCCTCAGTCTCCCTCTCTGTAGTAAGGATCACTGCGGCCACCACCTCAGTTGCTCTGATAGGGTGCTGAGGGCTCTCAAGTCAGCTACCATCTGCAAGGAACCCTTGGGAACACAAGCTCATCATTGACAGGATTCTTACCATTGCAATCATTACTGGCACCCCTGGCCGGATGCACCCAGAAAACACCAACTCACTGTCACACGTCTTCATTCTGAAACTCGGGTTTTTCTTTTAAATTTTATTTATTTGTTTGTTTGTAGTAGTAGTAGTAGAGTGAGTGAGTGAGTGAGTGTGTGTGTGTGTGTGTGTGTGTGTGTGTGTGTGTGCGTGTGTGTGTGTGTGTGTGTGTGTGTGTGTGTGACACAGTGCACACGTAGTGGTCACAGGACAGCCTCCGGAAGTCAGCTCTCTCCCTCCCCATGTACTCTGGGGATGGAGTGCAGGTCCAGGTTTGAGCAGCAAGTTCTTTTTACCTGATCAGACATCCTGCCATGCTCTGATCTTGTTTTAAGGCATCCTGCCATCCCCTGATATTTTTAAGTCAGATACTTTGCGGTACAGTCATACCTCATAATCCTTCAGGTTGGGATTTGTGTGTGTGTGTGTGTGTGTGTGTGTGTGTGTGTGTGTGTGTGTGTGCGCGCGCTAAAGTGTCCACTTTCCACCCTGAGAGCTAAGCCTCCCTGAATGCTCTACCTGGAGTGTGAGCCTTAGCTACTGTCAGCACTGCCCAAGAGGCAGAGATGGCAGCCTCAATACCCTAGAGCCCTCTTGGTGATGGTCTGCACAGGGAAATGCGCATTCCTTTACTACGTCCAAAGCCATGGGCAGACGGGCTGCTCAGCTGTGCCCTGCATACAGCAGGGCCATGTGGAACCTGCTGTCCCCAAAGGGCTCATGCTCCCTTCAGAAAGCCACACTGTGTTGGCCCAGTGGAACTCAGAGAGTCAAAGATGGCACGGACAGAGAGGTGCAGAGGTGAAGGTCTGGAGTGGGGCACGGGGATTTTTACAGCTGGCTGTAAGCCCGGGTGTGGCCTCTTCCTGGTACACTATGTCACAGCCTCTAGTGACACATCTCCCAAACTACCTGCAGCTGGGTCTCAAGCTGGGCTTCGAGCTGGTCAAGCTCCTGTGCCTTCTGCGTCTGAGAGTTCAGGCGGCCCTGCTGGTGCTGTGTGAACTGGCCCAGGAACTTCTTCTGCTGGGACAGCATCCTGGTGGCGTGAAGGGATAGTCAACACTGTTGGAACCCTAGGGCAACAGTTCCCGACAAAACCCTTCCAAAAGACGTGCTACACCATGGACTTGTGACCCTTCATTGCACATGAACTCTGGAGCCTCGAGCAGAGCCAGGAAAACACGCGTGTGACTTACTGCAGACACATTTTCCCAACAGTCCATCCAGTTCCAACCCTGAGGCTGCATGGCCACAAAGCATGGGGAAGTTTAAGGAATCCTGCACGCACACTGGATTTAGAGTACGAGGAAAGCTTGGGGACATCAGCAGGACAGAAGCAAAGTAGGACATTGCTATGTGGAGACTTACAGCTGCACACTGGCATCTTCTCACGAGCAGATAATCTTACCTAAGGAGAGAGGTTCCCATGAAAGGACCAGAGGCCTTCCAGGACCACCAAGGAAGCTCATTTCCTGGGGACAGTATCTGAGATACTTAATGTGGCAGTAGGACTGGGGTTGGGCAGAGGCCGGGTCCCTCACACTGAGAGCACTGCCTTCTCTCTTGGGCACAGAACGTTTCTCTTCAGTAGACCGTTCTCTGGCCCTCTGCAAACAGTGATATCTATTTCTGGCCTGTAGTCCGTGACTGCTAATTTCCTCCTTTCAGTCTTTGGGGGCAATTTTCAGAAAGGCTTGACTAGGTCTGAAGGCAGAAGTCACCTTTAGCATCAATAGGCAGCTGTCCTGGGCACACAAGGCATAAGATGCTGCCTTACCTCTGCTTCACGCTCTCTAGGCTGCTGGAATACCTTTCCTCGCTTCCTTGCATTTGGCCTGTAAATTTCTATTCATCCTGTAAGACCAAATCATCCATCTATCCATCATCCATCCATCCATCCATCCATGATCTATCCATCCATCCATCCTTCCATTTATCCATCTCCACCTATCCATGATCCATCAATCCATCTATGACCCATTTATCCATGATCCATTTATCCATCCATCTTCATCTACCCATCATTTCATTCATATACAGCCATCCATGATCCATCTAACTAGTCATAACCCATCAATCCATCCATGATCTTTCATTCATTTATCTATGATTCATTTATCCATCCATCCATGTTCCATCCACTTGTGATCTGTCTACCCATCCATTACCCATCTATTCATCCCTTTTTTTCTTACTAAAGTATTTCTGGCCAGGCAGTTACTATGATCTCACATTGCCACACACGTATACCATGTACTTTGATGATTTTTCTTGCTCACTACCACCTCTTATTCCTTCCCACTGCCCTGGCCCCATACTGATCCCTTTCCTTTCCCCAAAGAGCCCCCTTCCAATCTCACGCTTTCTTAAAAATCTAGAGTCTGTCTAAAAGAGAAATGTGTGCTTGCTATTTTGAGTCTTGTTTATCTCACTTAACATGGTGATCACCTGTTCCATCCTGTAAATGACATGCCAGGTTTTTTAATGGCTCAATGATACTTTATCATGTATATTTATCTCTACTGATTTATCACATTTGCTTCACCCGTTTATCCATTAATGGGCCTCTGGGCTGATTCGTTACCTTGTGCACTGTGGGTAGCGCTGTACTAAGTATGGGTGTGTGAGTACCTCTGTTGTATGCTGACTGAGCTGGTTAGTTTATTGTCAACTTGTCAGTCATCTGGGAAGAGGGGGAGCCTCAACTGAGAAAATGCCCCCATCAGATTGGCCTGTGGGCAAGCTGGTAGCGGCATTTTCTTGATTAATGATGGGTGTGTGTGTGTGTGGGGGGGGTCCAGCCCCATCCAGGTGGTCCCACCCCTGGGCAAGTGGTCCTGAGTTGCCTAAGAAAGCAAGCTGAGAAAGCCATGAAGAGCAAGCCAGTAAACAACATTCCTCCATGGCCTCTGCATCAGTTCCTGCCTGGAGTTCCGATCCTGACATCTCTTCATGATGGACTGTGATGGGGTCATGTAAGCCACATAAACCCTCTCTTCCTCAGCTTGTTTTTGGTCATGGTGCTTTATCACAGCAGCAGAGCCCCAGCTAGGGTGCTGACTCTGGTGCCTTTGGGCACAAACCTTAAATAAGCTGACCTCCTTCCTGACCCCCAAAGCTCCTTCTTTTTTTATCCTGGGGACACAGTCTTTTCTTTGTTACCTTGATTGTTCTCATCCATAGAGTAACAAGCAAGAAACCTCTGGTTTGTCTGTTGACTCCAGAATGGCCTGGCTCTGCCTTCACGGAGCTCTGCTTAGGGATGGGTAGTGACACTTAATGCCTGTCATACAGCAGTGTCTAGCTTTGCAGAATTTTCCCTCCCTGACTTTCAAGGAGGCTGAGTCTACTACGGAGTCAAGGAAAGGCCATGAGCATTCTCTCTGTCAGAATGGCTCTCCTCTCTCATAAACCATGTGGAGTTGGACCAGATGGCTACTGAGACCTGTCTTATTGCGGGTCAAAGCTAGGCCCTGAACTACATTCCAATGTGTATCATAATCATATCTCTAGTAGTTGAAGTTCAGATGCTGAAAATGGGGATCCCTGAGCTCTCCCTACAATTCTGTGATCATGTCTGAGTTTTGAGGTACCAGGAGTGGGGGTGGGGGTATGGAACCTGTACATTTAATGGCAAAGCCAACCATACTTCTGTACCTGAAATCTAAGAACTGCTGGGCCATGGTCTAACGACGTCAGGAAGGTTGGGGCAAGCCTGGACTTTGCCGCTTAGCAGGGGTTACCTGCTGATGGCTGCCAATGCCCAAGGCAGAGGACTCTAGGAGGGGTGTGGGGTTTGGTCCAGTGGGGCCATGGTCCTTATTTACTCAGACAGCCTACTGAGGCTGGGACCAACTCTGTTGTGTGTGGGTGGTCCCTCCCTGATGTGACCGCTAGTCTCTGCTGCTCTCAGTGGCAGATGCTCTGTTCAAGCCCGGTCCCCCTGCAGTTGGAGGTTCCCAACACAGCAGCCTGCTTTACAGTCTACTCCTGAGACTCCCTTTAGGACAGACAAGAAGTGTCCTAGGCACAGCTCAAGGCCAGGCAAAGAGCAGGTGCTCCCAGGGTCTGTTCAGCACGGTCTCAGCAGCTGCTTGCCCCATCTGGAGCTAGAGGACTTTGTCCTCAGGAAACTCGGGAACCGCTCTCCCCATGGTCCTGTAAGAAGAGTCCAGCTGAGCAGCGGCTACTGATTCCAGCCCCGCATGACTGAGAGCCAGCCAGATAAGCAGGGCTGACTCTGACCCACTGCTCTGCGAGACAGCAGGTGAATGAGGCTGGGGCTGCCGAGCCCGTGGAAGCGGAGATGGGCGTTGCTTCCCACACCTTTGTCCCCGTCTCCTGCACCCTCACCTTCACTTCCCAGGTTAACAACACATAACCAGGGCTGGGGAGATGGCTCAGTGGGTAAGTGCTAGCATGAGAACCTGAGTTTCATCCTTAAAATGCACGTTAAAAAAAAAAGTTGGTCGGGCGGTGGTGGCGCACGCCTTTAATCCCAGCACTGGGGAGGCAGAAGCAGGCAGATCTCTGTGAGTTCGAGGCCAGCCTGCTCCACAGAGCGAGTTCCAGGACAGCCAGGGCTATGCAGAGAAACCCTATCTTGTAAAACCAAAATAAATAAATAAATGAATAAATAAATAGAGAAAGAAAGAAAAGCTAAGTATGGTGGGGCATGCTTGTAATCCCAGTGTTGAGGAGGAGACAGTAGATATCCGGGGCTCACTGGCCAGCCAGCCTAGCTAGCACGTTCCCGGCCAGTGAGACACTGTTAAAAATCAAGGTAGATGGTGCCTGAGGAACAAAGTTGAGGTTATCCCTGGGCTGCCACACACACCTGCACTTACACACACACATGCACACACACACATACACACATAGACAGTCACACCTACATAAACACATATACACCCACACTTATATATGCATACCTGCACTTAAATCATACACACACATACACACATCTGCACTTACATACATACATACATACACACACACACACACTGTGCAGACACATCTATAAACACACATATCTGCACTTACACACACACACACACATACTGTGCAGGCACACCTATATAAACACACAGATATCTGCACTTACACACATACACACATCTATATAAACACACATACACCTGCACTTACATACGCACACCTGCACTTAAATACACACACACACACACACATACACACACACACACACACCCTTGCACTTAAATACACAGACACACACATACTGTACAGGCACACCTACATAAACACACATGTATCTGCACTTACACACACACACACACACACACACACACACACACACACACCAGTCTTCACACAAATTCTGATCTCTAAGCTGACTTCTAGGAAGCCCAAGATATAAACGAGAGGATTCAGATTCAGAGCTGGCTGCGAGGCAGAAGACACCCACATCAACAGGCAAACCACGAAGGATCGATCCCAAGCCCACCATGTAGAGTGGAGTGCACCCCGTATAGGGACCCCCCCCAGACAACCCTGAGCCCCACCTCTGCTGCACTGTCTGGGTAGCTCCATGGGTATCTGCTGCCCGGCTGCCCGATGGTGTCTGGCTCCCTGATGATGGGTCATCGAATTCTTGCTTCTTCCACAGCTTGTAAGTGTTGATTCTCTCACCTGGAGCCACAGACATACGGCGATCAGGGTGTGCGTTTGGAAGGTGGACTCTGCTAGGCCTGGGTGGAATCTGGGGGCCAGGGAAGGGAGTGAGCACGACACCCCTGCTCTTACAGCACATCACAGGCACCAGCCCTGGGAAGGCCAGTACAGGAGAATGGGATGGCTGCTTTGGCACAGGAGAGCACCATGGCTCCCCTCTAGCCCTCTGTCAGGAGCAGGGAGAGGTGACAAGCATGCTCCCACAGTAAGAGGCTGCCACAGAAACCCTCCAAAGTCAGAGTCACACAGCAGGGAGAAGGGCTGGGTGAGCTGAGCTGGGGCTGTGTGGGCCCTGGGATGCCAGTGTGAGCACTCTTGGGAGCAGGTGTCTGGCCTTGATCTCACACCCATTGCCTGCAACTCTTTCTTATTTGCAGTTATTATTACTCTTATTTCTATTCAGAAAAATTGTGACATTATTATTATTATTATTATTATTATTATTATTTAAAGTGATGTGTTGCCCTGGGCTGCCCTGGCTGAGTGCTGACTGTTGCATAATTACTATAGTGCCACCTTCACCCTAGGAATCCATGCTTGACCACAGATGACAGACAACCCTCCCGGAGGTGTCCCTCTGTCAAATAACTCAATACCCAGGGAGTAGTTTTAGGGGACACACGGTTCTGCACTTGGCTGGTGGTGAGGTGACCAGCAGCTGCTGACCTGGCTGGACCTGAGCAGCCACCACTCAGGGAGGGGCTTCATCAGCAGAACCATGAACAGGCTTCCTGCTCCCTGCTCCTTAGGGAAGCAGTCCTTTCCAGAGAGAGAGAGAGAGAGAGAGAGAGAGAGAGAGAGAGAGAGAGAGAGAGAGAGGGCTTGCCGCAGTCTGTCAGGGAAGCCAATGTCACATGCCCAAAGCAAAGCTGGGGAGCAGAAGAATGGGCTGCCAGAGCTCAGAGAACAGGATGAGGGTGAGTCCAGCCCTAATGCCACAGATGGCAAGCAGAGGCTTAGTGTGGGGGAGATGATGGTCCTTGGTTTTGAGTACTCTGTAGGGATGAGCAGGTGTTTCCTGCTAAGGCAAGCCCAAATCTCGTTGAAACACCATGATTGGGAGCCTGCAGCCACCAGTCGGTTCCTGAGCGCATGCCAGATCTCAGCTGCATCCTCCTGGATGGGGGGAGGGGCGGGCAGGTGGCAGCGGAGCCCAGCTGGGAGCAGGGACAGCCACAGATGGTACTCCAGGACCTTCCCCCTGTCCCTCCACCCGGGGCTCAATCCCAGCCCATCCTGGGGCAATGCAGTAAAGCGTGCGAGCTGTGGAGTTAGTGCCACTCTGCAGACCCTTGTGCAGGGAGGGAGGAAGGAGAGGAAAAGCCTGCGGGAAATCTGGGTGTTATTTAAGGGTCGCTGTGGGAAGGGCGGCTGTCACCCACTGCTCCATGGGTACGGTGCTGGGAGGAGGTTAGCTAGAGAAGCCCTGAGTAGAACATTCTCGGGGTCTCAGGAGCCCTGCTGAGAGCTCAAGAACTCTCACTCATGGCTACTGCATCTCTTTGGCTACCAGGAAGCTCAAAGATGGAATGACTTCCATTTCTCAGCAGCATTCATCCCAGATGCTTCCCAGAAACCACCTAGACTTACTGTATTGCATACACATGATCTTTTTAGCACCCTTTACAAAGGCTTTTGAGTCAAAAGGGGAAACACACACACACACACACACACACACACACACACACACACACACACGTGCGTACATAGGTTCCCCCGGGTGGGCCGCACAGACTCCACTCTTTAAAGCCACCGCTGGCCTCTAGCTGCGGAGACACCCACCCTGCAGGGTCTTCAGGCGCTGTAGCACTTGTTCCTGGTGGGCCTGCAGGAGCTTCCCAAGGCGCTGGTAATATGCTTGCACAAGGTGGCTCACACTGGTGCTGGTCACATACACGCTCTCCACCACCGTCTCCACCAGGGTCCTCTGTGGTAAGCAGGAGAGACAGGGTCACGTGGAAGGTCACAGATGGAGCCACCTGCCTCTGCACTGTATTTCCCACCCTTTCCCAGACCCAGACTGGCCAGGACTCTGGCAGAGTGAGCACGGCCTGTTTAAGCCAGTTGTGATAACCTTATTTTCCCTTGGCTAGGAAGGTAAGGATGGTGGTTTTGATCTAGTTCTGGCCAATAAGATGTAACATTTGGGAAGCCTCCTGGGGTGGGTCATCTCCTTCCTGAACATTAGCACAAAGCCTTGATGGGTGAGAGACTCCATCACATCCACCATCCTGCCAGGCTGCACATATCTGTGTTTGCTAGGCCATAGACACCATGGCCCTTGCCTCAGTCAGACCTCTTTCTTGGCTCACGGATCCAGTGGGTAATCAAGGAGATATAGGATGGACACTGGAGATGAACCGAGACCTGGCTCCAGGTTCATTTCTACTGCTCACTACCTGCCATGCTTTCAGTGTGTCTTCTGTACAATGAGAAGCCTCAGTTTGCCTATCTGTACAATGGGAAAGAGGATCCAGCCTGGGCTGTGTGGAATCTGAGGAAGCAGGGTAGAGAAGGCACCCAGACGTTGCATCACACTCACATGACCCCTGTCACTATTCTGACTACTGTCATTTAGCCCTGGCGGCAGAAACAGTAAGCCACTGCCCACTTGTCCAAGTTGAGCTATGGGGATCCATGAGGCCATCAGAGTCTGTCTGCAGAGCCTCAGGGAGAGCCACACCTCTCAGCTTGGATCTGGCTTTGCTGTGCGGTGGGCAGTGGAGAGGGAAGCCAGCCAGGTGTGCCTCGGGCTGATACAGAACCAGGGTTGACAGGACACAGCTTAGGGCCTCTGTGTGGGGGCTGGGTGATTCTTGGCTGGCAAGCCAGGCACAGGCTGTAGACTGGAAGCTCAAAGGGAGTCAGAGAAAGCGCCATTCTTCCTGCCCCTTGGCATCGAGGGACAGGGCTTGGCTCTCACCTTGAAGTCTTCCTTGTCCCTGGTCCGGCCCTTGCTGGCCACGTTCCGTGCATGCACCAGCAACGCCTGCCCGACGGCCCGCTCTGAGTGCAACTGTAGCAGCTGCCCTGCCTCCTGTGCCTCTGCAAGCAGCTGCTGCTGGAGCCTCAGGCCTGTCTGCTGCGCCTCATCTTCCAGTCTGGCCGCCTCCTCCAGGATCCGTGCCTCCTACGAGGGAAGACATGCTACCCTGCAGCCAGGATGGCTGGGCCTTGTGCTGGCCTGAAGGCCGGGGAACAGAGTGAAAGGGTGGGCTGATTCTAGACTTGAAACACTAGCCCTAAGGATGAGCGTAGGTGTCTGTTGATAGCCACCTCCCTCATCCAAAGACATTTATTGAGCACCAGCTGTGTGCTCAGTGTGATCCACGGACCCTCACAAAATGAGGGCCTTGTTCAACACTGTGAAGCCTGAAATACTAGGACTGACAAGGTCTCAGAGGCTCAGAGAGGGCGAGTGACTTCCTACAAGGCAAACAGCAGAGCCAGGTTGAGATCAGCTCTGGGGACATGGTAGAAGCTGTGGCAGGACACATGGGGCCAGGGGCAGAGCGATGAGGGAGTGAGGGAATCAGGAGCTTGGGGAAGCTGGGAACTGGAGCTAGAGAAGTAGCCTGCTTGGTCCCTTTAAGGAGGAGCTAGAGACCGAGCTCCTGTGTCACCAGCAGGAACGAAGCCATCACAGCTTCTGTGGCTTAGGAGAGCCATGCAGGAGACCCAGGGCAGCTGGTAGGGATTCAAACCTACTGCTGCTCGCCAATTATTTCAATTGGTTCAAATCTTCACAGAGCGAGAAGGGCCTCTTCCCGGTGCCCGTGTGCCATCTGCCCCTCCCTCCCTGAGACTTCACTTAACTTCCTGGTAGAATTCTCTCCATGTCACCTTCACTAGAATCCCCTGACATATGTGGGTCTCCTCTGAGTCACTTCTGCCCCTCCCCCCTTCATGAGCTAGACCATGTTCCCGCAAATGCACATGTTTAAATTATAATGGTAAGATTTCAGTGTTGAATGGCATGGACATGGGGCATGGGAGATTAGTGTAGAAGGGTTGTGAGCTTGGGTCTTCTTCCAGGGTACCTGAAGTCCTCCTAAAAGGAGGTGAGGATCTCAATACACATGGAAAGATAGCCATTGTGAGCACACAAGAGCAGACGTGTCTGTAAGCCAAGGAACAAAGTCTGAGAGAGACCTGCCCTGCTCTACCTTGACCTCGGCCCTCAGGCCCCCATCCTGGGAGGCAATGAGGCCCTGTGAGTCAAATCCCAACCTGAACCTTTTGTCACACTGCCCTGCAAACCCCTGGGGTGTCAGGGTCCTAATGTGACGAGCAGGACCGGACCGTGGGTCTAATGGAGCACTTCCGGGCAGTGTTCTGGGGCAGACGACACTTGTGTTCTCACCAGGGCTCTGAGCAGCTGCCACTGATGCTCCTCCAGGCATGGGGACGCTCCCTGCTCCAGAGCCAGCTGCTCACGCAGCTCCTGCAGAAGCCGCTTCTTCCCAGACAGCCTCATCTGAGCCAGGGTAGTGATGGTGGTGCCTCGGAGGGCCAGTCTGCGCAGAGCAGAGCACAGCAGCAGCTCGTGGCCCTGCAGGATGCCTCGTGTGGACCTGTGAGAGAGAGCAAGGCTGCTCAGAGCTCTAGGATGCCCTGGGCCAGTGAGACACTGAGGGGTCACACCCACAGGAGGAATGGGAGTCCACCATCCCATCATTCACCTCGTGACATCCAACCACGTCTTTTACAAGCAGTGGCTGTGGTGCATGCCCAGTTCCATTTCATACATAAATCTTAAACACATTTAAAGTCAAAACAAGCACTTGGGTTCCCACGCCAGTCTTGGGTCAAGACAACCCAAGGCCAGGCAAAGGGGCCAATGCTTTGTAGAATGTACAGTGCTTTGGAGAGGCTAAGAAGCTGGACAGAACCTTGGCAGCCAACGAGTGACAAAAGGCAGACATGGGGCACACACTTTTTGCTGTGGCCCTCAGCCTGGAGATGTGGAGTCACCACCTTTTACAAAGTCCTGCCATGGAACCAATCAGTCCTCAGGGATGGGTTCATCTGCCATAACTTAAAATCCCTACTAGGAGCAAGACTCGTGTTCTGGGAAGTTTAGCACCATAAAAGATGGCCCTCATCTCCTCAGCCATTCAATAAATATCCAGGGTCAATAAAAATAATAGTCATACTAACAGGAAAAAATGACCCCCTGAAAAAGTGAAAAAAATAGACAACAGAAAAGCTACAAGGTAACATATGGACCCACAGAATGGAACAGTATGGAATTATGTATGGAATGTGCTGGGAGAGTCTAGTTGGTCTAAAATTGAATCTCAATATATATATATATATATAGAAGATTGATTTATACTAAATATAAATGGACCAAATACTAGTACAACTCAGGACATAGGCTCCAGGCTATCTGAACCTCGGTGAGCTGGCAATGTTCATTGAATCATTCTGGTCCACACTGCTTATCTTTCCCCCTTCTGACATCATCCATTACAACAGACAAACCTGCTGCCATCCTATCCACAAGAACCATATACACATCCATATCCAAGAAACCACTACCATTACCACTCATTTCCTATACCAAACACTGCCGAAGCCACAAACCTGCTCCTGTTCCATCCATCACAACAGCCACACACCTGCAGCCATACCAATCCATTGCTGCTGTGACCACCTCTACCACAGCCACACTCCTGCTTCTGTACACACATCTACTATGGCCACACACCTGATATCTACATAAATCAGGTTCTTGGGGGGAAAAGATGGGTAACTAAAAAGAGAATACCTGTCATTTTTTTTCCTCTAGAAAACAAGGAAAAATATTTTCACCAAACAGAAAAACCACACAGCGGGAACAGCAAAAATGTAGAAAGAGAATATACAGTTGATTGATAGTGACTGTAAATGTGCACAAAGGATCTCTGTGATGACAGACGTTTCCAACATCTGGACTGCATGTAGTAACAGAAGTAAAACTGCAAATTTACCAAACATCCAGAATTGTACTCAAACCCAATGTGTATAAATTCACCTCGCAAGAGCTAGTCCAAAAAGTCCCTGCCAAGTAGAATGCTGTGAAACAGGCTTTATTAGCACTGCTTTCCAGAGAAGGAAACTGTGAAATGGTGCATCTTTATTATCAGGGCAAGGCAGGGGGTTGCCGATGTGCCCACATTGCAGGTTAGCACACCGAAGTTAGCCCGGAGTCTCACACAGACAGAGCTCATCCTTCAGGGCTCATACTCACTCTTCAGAGAGGCCACTGAATCGGCTCAGGACCCGGTGGATGGTGCTCTCCTGGTGATCCCGCAGCTGCCTCTGCAGCACCGTGGACAGCGCACACTCCTCCAGCCACACCTGTGCCCAGAGGGACAGCGATGCATGAAGCAGGTGCAGTGAGTCCATCAACCTCTGTTTTTTTTAACAAGTCCTTTTCTTTCCTGATCCTCTTAACATCTTTGCTTGTGCCCACAGTCCTCCTAGGTAATTTCATATGATCGGAAGGAAGGCTTTCATCTCCCCCAGCAAGACTACGCTGCAACAAGACTTCCCTCATGAAGAGTCCTCTCTCAATTTCAGGAGTTTTAACAGGGTCTGTCTCCACCAGCCTGGAGACTTCAGAGCCTGCACTTAGGATGCCACTGGATGGAGCACGGGTCTTAACAGAGGCCCCACAGCTCAGACTTCCATTCCCCGGCCTGTGATTCTTTGCCTTTTCCAGCTTCTAGAGGCTGCTTGCTGTGTGCTCAGGCTCGCCAGCTCACCATTCCAACCTCTGCTTTCACTGTCTACCATCCTTTTTTGACTCCAACCCTCCTGCTTCTCTCCCAGCCCTTCCCGGGTCTGCAGCCACGGCTCTGCACTGTCTCCTCTGTCCTTTGCTTTACTGCCTTTTGCCTCATGACTTCCTGGGTGAACTTACAGGTGTGTTCACATCCTGGTCCTCCCTGTGACTACGGGGGAAGCTTGGTAACCATGACTTCGTTTTCTTGAGGCACTGGGTATCATCCCAGGGCCTTGACCATGTTCAGCATGGACTCCAGCACTGAGTGTATCCCCAGATGTTTGAACCACATTTCTGTGGTGTCTCTAAGAGGTCCTGGGGGATGCCCCGCATCTGAAAACCCCTCACCCTAAGTCTCAAATGCACAGCACAGCCCAGGTCCCAGGTAACCCACCCGCCTGTCCTGTTCCGAGAGGTCACACAGGAGTTCCCACTGCCGTCTGCGAAATCGGTCCACCTGCCCCAGCTCTTTTGCTGCCTGCTCCTGGACCTGCTGCTTCAGGGCCTCACATTCTGCCACAGGGAGACTGCTCACTTCTGGGAGCGTCTTTAGGAACAGAGTGTCCACAAACTTTTGGAAGGTCTTCATGGTGCCACAGTACAGCTCCTGAAATGAGAACCACACTGGGGTCATGGGTCAGGTTCCATATCCCACCATGCTGGGGTCTAAGCTTCCAGTCTTGAAATAGAGCACATGGGTCTAAGCGAGACAGACGATAGGAACAACACACACACACACACACACACAACACACACACACACACACACACACACACACACACACACACACACACAGAGCTGTTATCACAAGCAAACCATATGTATTCCAGAGTGGTTATAAGAAACGGACCTGAAGTAGTGGCGGCTGCTCTGCCCATGGTGTTAGAAGCCACGCTTACACAAGATAAGCAAAGAGCTGCAATGATAAACAGCACTGCTTAGTTTAGAAAGAACCAACTAGATGTTTTAGAACTCAAAAGTTCTAAGAACTCAACCACGGTTTTAATTGCCGTCATCTAGACACAGGCGAAGAGAGGATCAGTGCATTGGAAGGTAAGTCAGAAGAAACCCTAAACAAAGCAAGGAGGCTACAGGATGGACACCGTAGAGAAGATGAAGGCACCAGAGAGACCAGGAGGTCCAACAGGGGTCACTGCTGTCCCCAAGGAAGGGACACGAGAGTTGGAGCAGAAGTGATATTTGGAGAAATAACCAAATTTCCCAAAACAATTAAGTTTACAGATGAGGACAATGAGGCCACAGAATTGATAATACCTATTCAATCCTAGACAGCACCGGTCAGGATAGCTGTGCTTCCTGTCTCTACACATTCTAACTCTTGAATCTGGAATGCTGACTCCTGGTCCACTCAGGGACACTTCCTTCAGACAGACAGTTGTCTGAATTCACCTTCACCCTGCACCTCCATGGGCCACTCACTCTTCTCTCTTTGCTTGATAAGTAAGGGTTTGGTGATGGAGTCAACATGGGTTGGGATGTCCCCAGTTCCACCTGCTGTCTCAAGGTCTCCCAGGCATTGGGTTGTCATAGTACCACTGTGAAGGAAGACTGATGGAGAAACAGGGCTAGAAGGACCAGGCAGTGTTCACACGGCAGTATGTTGAGGCAGAGCTTGACACGGAGCTGGGCAACTGAGTCACCTCTCCCATCAGTGCTGCCTAGCCCTGAGGTGTGTGTTAGATCCTTCCTTACCAGCATCTTTCTTTATCCCTTTTCCATCCCTCAATCTGGGTTCTGCCCTTCTCATCAGCGTTTCCCAGGGCCCTACACCTGGGGGTCTTCATGCACTTCTTCCTGTCTCCTCAAAGTCAGCTGTGAGGAGAAAAGGGCAGCTCTGACTTACCTAGGCACAGATTCAAAGGTGCATCAAGCTCCCAATATCCAACATGGATTTGAAGAACCCATGACAGAGATGTGGTCTGTGGATCCTCCAGGCAGCAAGTAAAATGCCACCTGACCCTGCCTCTAGTGTCCTGGCCCAGAGGATAGGAGGATCAAGGGGTTCTCTCACATGAGCAGAGCAGAAGGTTGCTCTGTTGTCTGGCTAAGCCAATGTAATCTTCATTGTCAACTTGGCAGACTCGGAGTCACCTAGGAGACACACCTATGAGTGAGTCTGTGAGGACATTCCTAGGTGTGCTTAACCAAGGAGGGGAATCATTCACGCTGAATGCAAACAGTCCCATTTTGTCAACAGAGATCCCATGTTGAATAAAAGGGGGCAAGCTGAGCACCAGCATGCATGTTTCTCTGCTTCTTGACTGAAGATGCAATGCAGCCAGCTGCCTTATGTTTCTGATGCCGTGCCTTCCCCACCATGATGGACCGAGAGCCAGAATCAACCCTTTCTCAACTCACTCTTGTCAGGTGTTTCTGTTACAGCAACACGAACAGTAGTACAATCACGTACTTGGCAGAGTGCAGCCATGGCCTCAGTGATCCTGGTGTCCTCCTCCTCCTCCTGGTTACTCCGTGTCAGCCGCTGCCTCTCCAGGACCTCATGAAAAGTCTGTAGTTAAAACAGGAACCAAGTACAGAAGAAAATTGCTCTCTTTGGTTATTCTGCAAAACTCTCCCCAGATGACTGACATCTCTGCTGGGCCGAATATTCGACCCAATATAATTGTGAAGAAACTGAGGCATGGAGCTGCCACATGGCTTCAGTGGCTTGAAAACTTTGCCTGAGGCCAGTATTTCAAATCCAACTCCCAGGAAGCCAGTCTGGGCCTCTGTTACAGTGATGAGGCGTGTCCACCCAGCAACCTTGCTATCTCTTCCATGCCCTGTCACCAGACAATACCCTCTCTGACTTCCTCTGATGGTGATCTACCATACCCAGGGGTCCTACCTGGGGACCTAGGGTAAAGCAGACAGGTGATTAGAGGCCCGTATGGGCCAGAAGCAGCCAGGCCCTGCCAGCCAGAAGTTGGACCCTGCCTCCAGGGAGCCAACAGAACAGCCAGACATGAAGCAGACCAACAGGTTATCAGAGGTTCCTACATAGCCAGAGGGTAGGGTAGGACACAAGGACAGAGAGTGGCTTCTCACAGGGGCCATCCCATCAGGAGAAATGTCTAGATAGTCCATAAAAATGAGGGCTTGCAGGGGGGGGGGCACATGAGCCAAGGTCACCCATGCTTGAGCAGCAGCTACCACAACTGGATGCTTGTAGAGCCCTTGTCTGCCTATAGGATGGTGTGGAGTGGGTGTGAGATGAGATTGGAGGGCAGGGACTAGAAATGGGCGTCCTGAAGGTGGGCTGGAGCTCAGTGTCCACTCATTTGCCCATTCATTCATTCATTCATTCATTCATTCACCTGCTATCTCTTGTCCCCTGAACACCAGCCCTGTTGTCTGGTCCAAGCTGGATCTTGGGACATAAATCCCTATCACCTTGTCACATTTGGGGCTCAGCCTGATCAGAGAGTTATCCGAAGGTGACAAGGAGCTGAGGCCTATCTTCTTCTTACTGTGGTTAATTTTCTCATCACCCCTTTAGGGTACATTCCTGACTCTTGGGCATGGCCCTAGCTAGAGCTAGAGCTCATGGGGAGTGGAAAGTGAGGGCGGGTCCTTGCTTTACCTTGGTGATGCTCCTTGCTGCCCTGTCCTCGTGGTCCTGTGGCTGTACTGTGGCCCAGCCTGTTCCACTGTCCCACTGGTTCCCAGTTGCTCATTTTCTCTCCAGAAAGCTGGCACATTGCTTCCTGCCCTCCCACGGGCCTCCTATCCTCTTCCTACTGGGACCCAGGGCATCTTCTAGTGGGGCCACCTCCCTGGTCCTGACCACTTGCCTGGCCAGAGTTGGGGGATGCTCCACTCCCATGGCCGAGGACAGCTCTGAAAGAGGCTTGGGCCTTACACGCTCCGTGTGCCATGAGCCATCATTCTGGTGTGTTTGCTACAGATTCCCCACCTTCTCTCAGCAGCCCAGCTTGGGATGCTCACCACTGGCACGTGACAGAGGCATCAGGAGCCCAGAGACTGAGGGACTTGGCTACGGTCACGTGCCTGGCACAGGGAGGCCTGAGTTGAGGTCTGATGGAACAGGCTTGGCTTGTAAGGGCAAAGTACTGGGGACAGAGCAGGGGCAGAGTCACCTTGAGGAACTCCCCTGGGTCCGAGGTCAGCGGGGAACCAGCCAGGAAACTTCTCCGCTCTTCCTCCTGGATTTGTGTGAGCTCCGCCATCACCTCCGCCTGGTGAGCCAGAGACGCTTGGACCAGGTCTTTGCCCCGCTGCATGAATTCTGGCATTAGAAAGAACCACAGAACAGGAAGTGACTCTCTAGCAGGGCCACAGTGACCCGCTCCTATGACCTAACAGGCAGTCCCTTCGCTGCAGGTCACAGACCTGTTTTCCTGTGAAGGTCTCATTGATGGTGACCCCAAGGATCTTGAGCTTGCCTAGTCTACCTCCAGCTGGCCCTGTGGGCAGGAGCAGACATGGGGAACCTGTGTAGCATTCCTCCATGCATAATGACCTGACTCATCCTCACTAGCTAGCCCTCAGTTGGGCACGACTGGGGCTGCATGTGGTTAGCATGGACCACCCCTGGGCATTTCTGTGTCCATTCTGGTTGACGCCCTCTCCCTTCCTGTGCTCCTTTGAATTCCTGGTGGTCCTGCCTTGACACTGAGGTCTTGTCAGCCTGGGTCATTGGGAATAGACAATGGCCCTGATCTCACACGGACTCTGATCACTCTGCTCTATAGAGAGGGAGGCTGGGTCTGACAGCGGCAGTCCATCCCCAGGACTAGCAGGGAAGGCAGCCCTGACTTAGTGTCACAGGCCATACTATGCCAGGTCTCCAACTCAGGCTCACTAGCTCACCCCTGCCAAAGCACTCTGCCTCCTCCCAGAAGGCCTTGTGCTGCTGGGTCAGAAGTTCCTCCTTCTGCTTCCCCGACAGCTGTCCCTGGACAGTCAGCAGCTCCAGACCACGGGAGATGGCGGCCAGCCGGCACTTGGTCTCCTCTTGGATCTGGGTCCTCAAGAACTCCACCATTCTTGCCATGTGGGCCCGACCCATTGTTCTCTCCAGGGCATCCTATAGGGAGACATGTGACAATGGCTGGGCGTCAGGGCTCTGCCTTGGTGGAGGAGGTAGTGGGCTCCAATTCCACACTCTATTCACGGTGAACTCCCTCTCTCCCCATCCGCATCTTAGGCAGGGATGGAAGTGTCCCTCATGCTTTCAGAGTCTGGGATAAGCCACTGGGCACTTAGCACCAGTATGCCTGCTTCTCTAGGGGGCTACTTCAGAGACCAGTCCTGTCCTGCCCCCTAACGTTTCAACAACTGTCCTCTAGGAAGCCCAGATTCTAGGACCCTGTCTCCCACACCTCTCTGCTCCTGGGTGTCAGTCTAAGCCAGACCACTGGATGGAAATCTGCCAGAGCCCAAGCATTGGAGTCTTTAAAGCTCCCCAGCGCCCCCACCATTGGATGGCGGGTGATGGATGGGTGGGTGGGTGTAAAAATGGGCAGACAGCTGGAGAGATGGCTCAGCAGTTAAAAACATGTACAGCGCTCCCAGAGGACCTGAGTTTGATTCCCAGGACCCACACCACCGTGGCTCACAATGGCCTGTAACTCTGGTTCGAAGGGGACCCAACACCTCTGGCCTCTGCAACCACTTACACTTACATGTGTACACACATAGACACAGACAGACAGACAGACAGACAGATACACACACACACACACACACACACACACACACACACACACGAGTGTGTGCATACATGTATAATTAACAAGGGGCTAGAGAGATGGCTCCGTGGTTAAGAATACTTGTTGCTCTTGCAAAGGACATGCCTTTGGTTCTCAGAACCCACTTGGTGGTCCACAACCATCCATAACTCCAGTTCCAGAGGATCTGGTACCCTCTTCTGACCTCCTTGGGCACCAGACATGTACCTGGTATATATACATACAATCAGGCAAAACAGTTGTACACATATAAAATAGATCCTGTTTTTTAAAGGGTAGATGATGGATAGTTGTGTGATGGATGGATGATTGATAATGTATAGATGGGGCAGATGGGGATGGATGATGGACAGATGGATAGTAGGTGGATTCACTGCCCTTTTCTGGGGTGCTAGTCCCCCTCTACAACATGAAAGTGTCTGACCCCCTGATCCCTAACGTGTTTGAGTGTCTTCCCACCCCTTCTCGTGCCCTGCATTACCAGGGCCTGCAGGTCCTGAGAATCACACAACAGCCCTTCAGCAGCAATCATTCTTCCTGTCAGAGTCGTCATGAGTTGCCGTGCCTTGGAGCTGGAGCATTTCAACTGGTCCATAAGAATGGGCTGGATGCTTTCCATCTGCTTCCAGAAAGCTCCCATCTGTGAAATGAGCATGAGAAGCAGGCAATGGGGAAATCTTACTCAAGAAAGAGCTCTAGCCAGCATCTGGGAGGCGCAGCTCATCCCTTATTCCCACCAGAGATTCTCAACCCTTCTGCAGTTGAAGTGGGTGATTGGCAGTGATTGTGTCCTCTGGTAGGTCCTCCACTCTGCCCCAGCTACTGTGGGCATATTACAGAGGTGTTTTCAGCAAACACAGGGCATCACTGCCAATAAGGAAGTTATGAGCACTGCTTAAGGACTCCACATAGGTCACAATTACTCCTTGGGAGCGTGAAATGTGAGACAATGAGTCCCTGTGAGTTCCAGGATCTCTCCAAGGGATTAAATATGGCCTAAAATAAAAACTCAGGAGGCCGCTAACTATTAGTCATGTTCCAGAAGTACAAAAGAGCCAAATGGCAGAGAAGATGCTGACTGTGAAATTCTGCTTTTGAAACCCAGCTTCCCACGCCACATCTTAGCGGGACCAGAGCCAGGAATAGTCAATTCACGGCTTGGGAAGTTGAGGGCTTTCAAGTGTGACAACATGGCCAATCTAAGCTTCAGCATCAAGGATGTCAGGAAGTCTGGTGGCTGTCCTTCCCGGCACGCAGGCTGTATGTCATCTGTGGGCCTTGCTTGCTCACTTCTGAGTAGAACATACCCTGAGGCAGAGCAACAGGACTAGAAAAAACCGAGATGTCACATAATGTGACTGTCACCGGCTGTATTTGGTTCAGATCCTTTTAGTTTACACTGATCCTGAATGTGGGTGTCACCATCTTGTGGGCTGGATGTCCCAGAGTGAATAAAAAGGAGAATGCAAGGGGAGTGCCAACATTAACTGTTGATACAATGTAACCAACTGCTTCAAGTTCCTGCAACCATGCCTTCAGCACTATGGATGATATCCCTCTGAATTGTAAGCTGAACTAACAATTCCACCATTAAGGTACTTACTTGTTAGGTATTTGGTAACAGAGCTGAGAAAAGTAACTGTGCCCCTTGAATGAATGTTCACCATAGTCTCAGGCATTTAAATGTTTGGTTCCCAGTTAGTGGCACTGTTTAGGGGAGGCTTAGGAGGTGTGGCCTTGTATTGGAGGAAGGCTTTTAAAGACTTGTGGCATTTCTAGTTCTCTATTCTGCTCCACGCTTGTGGTCCAGAGTGTGAGTCCTCAGCTTCCTGCTCCTGTAGCTGTGCCTTCACTCTGCCATCATGGACTCTGACCCTCTGAAACTGGAAACCCAAATAAACCACTCCTTTAAGCTGCCATCCTACCTCCCAGCTTTCCCTAGCTTGTGTCTGCTCACACACGGGTCAGCATCCCTTCTGACTGGCCTCTCTATGGCCCTTGAAGGAGCCTTTTCAGATCCTGAAGGGAAAGAAACATGTCCCTCAATCATATCTCAGCCTCCCCCAGCACCTTTCCACAGCAGCATGGGAGCCAAGTGGTCCTCCTTGCTCACTGTAGCTGCCTCCAAGTCTCTTGGGCAAGGACTTGCACAAGCAAATCTGAATCCCCACTACCCAGCACCGGTGGTGGCCGGGAGGCCACGGAGTCAAAAAGAGAAAGGAGTGTTCCGAGGAAGCCCTCTTCTGTGGCATGAGAAACATGTTTCATGAAGCTGAGGGTGGGAGATGCTCCCAGAATCCACTCTACTATGGAGTAGCAGTGACACTGACCGCTTATAGGAATCATGGCTCTCAGTGATAAAAACAGCCAGGTGAAAACGTAAATGGATAACTTCCCTCTGCAAATGTCCACTCTCTAACTGTACCTTCTCTGCCACTGAGCTTCTGAAACTGGGTCTCTGCCTCAGGATGGGACATGGTAGTGTCCTCTTTAATCTCGCTGACGTCACTGTTGCGGACACCAAGGTCCCCACGGGAAGAGAGGGCAGCACTCACATTGTCCATGAGCAGCTCCGAGAGCTCTCTCTCCTTCCTCTCCACATCTGCCAGGGAAACGTAGCCGGGGTCACCGGTGCCCAACATGTCCGTGTTTGCCAATCTGGCCTGAAATCCCTTTTCTAACTCCTCCAAATCCTGGGGTGAAGGAGACGAACAAATACACAAAGAAAAACTCGTAAAACTCAAATTCTAGAAGAATAAATGTTCTTATATTGTTGACAAATATTTTATAAAAATGTATCGCAACAGTAATGAGAAGTTCTGGGCATTGTTTTAGGGTTTAATGCTGGGCCAGAGAGATGGTTCTGCGGGTAAAAGAAACTGTTGTGTGAGCCTAGATATCTGAGTTTGCTATCTGGAACCCACGCAAAGATGGAAAGAGAGAACTGATTCCACAGAGCTGTCCTCTGACCTCTCCACTCACACGCTGTGGCACACTCACCCACACCCACATCATGCGTTCATACACATAAAGTTAAAATGTATTTAAGGTGTAAGGGTAAAAACTCTTTTACTTCATTAAACATTGGACACCAAGAATGAAGGTTGATTTTCTTCTATGTCCTCCGTCCTCTTGAAACTAGTCAGTACTTAGCAAACATTCAAATCGTGTTTTTCAATCTTTACAAACTCAGAAAATGGGTTTTCTAGGGGCTGGGCGGGAATATTCCTTCTTCACTCATAGGGTTTCCATGGGGAAGGATTATACACTACACCTCAAGGAGGAAGTGGTAAGTACTTGGTGGGTTCAAGAGCAGGAAGTACAGCTCAGCTTGCACAGCTTCTTTCTCCCTGGGACACCATCTTCAGGGGAAGCCTTTGGTCCAGTGTGGTCTCAGCACAGCGAACAGTCAGCACAGGACCTGCTTCCATGAGGAGCCTTACATGGTCCAGCTCTTCTTTTGACGAGGTGGGCAACTGTCAGTTCTTGGATTCAGTGTTAGGAAGCAACATCCTCCAGGCTGACAGCATTTCTAGATCTGCAGCTCACTCCATACTCAGGAAGGATCATGGGGTACTCCATGTGGCTCCTTCAAACCCCAACGTGGAGGGGAGGAATGGTCCTTGCTTCTCTGGAGCTGTGTTCCCAGGTAACCAAGGAGATGTGGGGCCAACTTCTTTAGGAGATAGATGTAATGCTGAGACTACTCACCTGCAGATACCTCCTTCTGAGACTACCAACCTCCCCCTCCTCTGATGCCCCTAATAAATATGCTGAGGTTGCTGGTGGTTGTAGGTCTCATTCATCCGAGTGAGCACACTCCCATCTGGTCCCAGCTTTCCTGTATGTCTGTCTGTCCCTTCTTTATCCCCTTGCTGGCCCCAGTTAGGGTTCCAGGACCCAAACTGTGGGTCACTGCAAGTGTTCTTTTTACATATGCCCATACATTTTCACATGAGATCACACTGTGTTCAAATGTATGAAAACCATTTTATACATTAAAGGAAAATATTTTTATGTGTATCACGATATGGTTTATTATTTAAACATTTTATTGAGTTACCTTGAGATATAGACTAAAGACTTACATGCTCTTGCTTTGAAAGGATCTTTTGGTATAGTTCATCATCAGGCTTCTTTTTAGGAAAAAGGTCCAGGAGGCACGATTTAAGAATCTGAACGAACATCTGTTGGCAGAAGAGAAGTGAGAGAAACATCTGAGAAGTGCCCTACCTCTTGCCATAGTTACTGCTGGAGGAAAGAATCCATATAAAAGAGACTATATATCCTGGCCATCCCTGTCCTGGGCCGCGTTTTATGAAGCTTCTAAAGAATATTTCTCCCCTCCTTTCCTTTCTTCCTCCCTTCTCCCCACCTTCCCGCCCTCTTCTCTTCCTTCTCTCTCCACTGACCCCCCATCCTTACACTGTTGACTCAGTGCCTACACTGTGCAGAACCCTTCATGACCCCCATCTCCACATGGAGACTTGCTTCCTTGTAACCGAGTTAGAGACACCTCTAAAGGATTGGGAAGTGCAGAGCCCTCCCAGAGTCCTGTCTCCACAGGAGGAGATGCTCCATAAACCAAGAAGGGTTCTCCCAGAATCGGGGGTTCCCAGGGAATCCTAGAGGGTACCATCTCCATGCATACTCCACTGCAGGACTCTACAGCCAGGTATCATCACAGACCCCTGTGGTAAACATTCACGAAGGGGCTGGTGGCAACATGGTCTCTCTAGGATGGATAATCAGGGAAGAGTCACTGATCCTCTGGACATCACATGCTTGGTTTTCTTAGAAGCACTTATACAGTTTTCTGCTCCCTTGGTGATGCATGCAGTGTCCAGTCTCCCCACTGCCTCAGCCTGTGTGTGGCTGCTGTTAATGGCAGCTACTGACTTAAGTGCCTTCCCCTCACACAGTGCTCTCCCTACCCTGTGTCCTCAGCAGGTGTGGCCTGAGCATGAGCTCACCTCTAGATGGCTCCTGTCCCTGATAAATGGAAAGCCAAGTCCTGTCAGTGGCAGTGAATGCTTCACCACACCCAGACCCCTTCTCCTCACTCTCGTTCCCACATCTGTTTTCACCCAGGTCTGTGCCCTTCACACATCTGGGGCTCTGTGCACACAGGGAGTCTCATATCCCCATCGGGTCCCCAGGTCAGGAAGAGAAGGCCAACGACTCCACCTACCAGGTGCTTCTCCTGTCTCAGCGCTGTGTCTACCTGAAGCAGGTCTTTCAGGTGGAGGCTGCAAACACACAGGTCAATATCCGCACTGATCCACCGGAGAGAAGGAGACAGGGGTCAAAGGGTAAGGAGCCAGGATGGGGAAAGGACACTGGTCTCTACTTGGTCTTTGTGGTGTGTGTTTCCCCCGTTCACGTTCCTCACATACACTCAGGATTAGAGAAGTCTAGACTGCTGCTGGAAGCCTCAGCTGAGGGAACAGGAAGTGTCAGGGCACAGCTTCCTGGGACACTGGAGACAAATGTTCCCAGAGAGAAAGCCAGAGGAGCAGGCTCGGTGTGTCCTCTCTAGTATGTTCTGCCACTGCAGGCCACCTTTCCTCAGCACAGACAGCCTCAGATCTGCGTGACAAAGTGACTTTGAGAGCAGAGGCCAGAGCCATTAAGCACAGACACAGGTTGCCTTGGGGACCCTTTTCTTCCTCACAGACAAATGCATTTGAATAAAAACACCTATCCACAAAATTCTGGAGTCTGTAAGTGCAAATGCAAGAATGTGGTCCATGCTAGTCTCCCTCAACCCAGGGACACCTCCCCTGGCAACAAGGCTCCAAGCCCACTCATTCTTATTCTCGGGCCAGGATTGTGCCCTGTTGTGGTGGTTTGGATGAGAAGGGCCTCCATAGGCTCATATGTTTGAATACTTGGTCCCCAGTTGGTGGAACTGTTTGGGAAGGATTAGAAGGTGTGACTCTGTTGGAGGAGGTGTGTCATGGGAGCACACTTCGAGTTTTCAAAAGCCCACACCATTCCTTATTACTTCTCTCTCTGCCTCCTACCTGCAGATAAGGATGCACACCTGTTGTTCCAGCTGCCACACCTGCCTGCCTGCTGCCCTGTTCCCAACCATGGTGGTCCCGGACTCTAACCCTCTGAAAGCTTCAATGAACTCCTTCTCCTGTAAGTTGCCTTTATCACGTATCTCAGCATAACAATAGAAAAGTAACTAAGGCATCCAGGGATTCCTGGAACTGCAGGGGACAGAGGCCTGAGGACAGCTGCCTGTCATACCCCTGTCCGCGGACCACAAAGTGAGTATGGTGACATGGCACCCAAGCCTCAGAGATAGGGTGGCTTATCACTCAGACCTGGCTTATCACTCACTGCGGTGTGAATCTGGCAAGCTGTTCAGCCTCTCTGTGTCCTTTCACAAAGTAGAGGGAATATTACCTGGTGTTTATGGATCACCAAACCTGGTCCAGGCCCCTCTGCCATGCAACCGAGATACAGTGATGAGTAACAGTGATCAGACCCTCAAGTTCCTGCAACCATTTTTGCAGGTACTGCAAGCTTTGCCCAAACTCCCAGGGTGTTTGCTGCACTACAGTTTGGGACACATCAGTGTTCAAACACCGCTCCCTTGTCATCTCTCTCTAGGCCTCAGGCTCGACTCTGTATCCCCAACATTGACCCATGTTGTGCGGCCAGCAGTAAAAGTATCGGGTCCCCAGCTCTGACAGTGTGCTTCTGTGTGTCCATGGCTGAGTCATTTCACTTTTCTGGACCTGGTTCCTCCTTTGCCTCATCCACTGCAGCTCCACTGTCCCGCGTCTGCTCCTTACCTCTCACAGACCAGCACCTCAGGGAAGCTGCCCACCCGGAGGAAGGCACAGTGGAGGAGCCTGTCGTCACTGTAGGCTGAGTGCATGCTGGAAGAGGAGCTGCCATCCTCCTTGCCAGCCTGGCTCAGGCTGCCCAGGCTGCTGGCTGGTGAGGCCTCTGCTGGCTGGTGGGGTAGGTGGGGCAAGATGGCTGCCGCCTGTGTCAGGTTTTCATGCAGCGACGGGTGGGAGGATCCATCAGCCAGAGGCTGGGAACAGAGGAGACTTGACTGAGCTGACCATTGGGGTGAGTGTGCACAGACCAAGCTCTGCCCCAGGATGATGATCAAGCCCACACCTGACGGACGTAGTCATGGCTCATCTGTTTCCCGCACTTGCCTCCGTGAGGCCAGCCCTCTGCACCAGGCTCCTGCTCTGGAGCCATTAGGATCTGTCCCTAAACACTCTGTACTCAGTGCTCCCATCTGCCCAGCCCATGACGATCCTCTGGAAAGCAGCCTTCCCTTTCTTGTCTCATCTGTGGCTGGCTCAGCCCCAGGAGCCCTTTTGACGATGTGTGCTAAGCCCCTGCCTTGATGAAGGTCATTCCTGCCACAAGCCTTTACAGCCATCTGGCAGGCCCTTGTCTCCTAACTAAACCCAGTGTGGCACTAGTCACAGTCTGGTCCCTGGGATAACTGGAAGTGCTCAGCTCTCTGTCTAGCCTTGTCACCTGCCTCTGAGCCTACACAGGCTGAGCTGGCCCCTGCTCCTACCTCCTCATGTCCTGCTTCTGGGCCTTTCTAGATTGAGCTGCCCTGCTGGAATCTGCCTTTGCTGGGGCTTGCCTTCCTCGAGGTCTGCTGGGTTGCTGAGGTCCCTGGCCATTTCTCTATGGCTGCTTGCCTGGCTATGGGACTGGGGGTCCAGGGAACCTATAGCAACCCAGAAACACCTTGGGGCTGCTCAGCTGGCCACAGCATATTGACATACAAGTGCCTTCCACTCACCTGACAGATAGTAAGAAGCTGAGTAAGCTTTTCACAGTGTGCGGGGAACAGGTCAGTCAGCCATGATTGTAACTAGCCTAGCAGAGGTTTAGATTTTTCCCAACCCCCACTGTGTGTATGTGTGTGTGTATGTGTGTGTGTGTGTGTGTGTGTGTGTGTGTGTGTGTGTGTGTGTATGCCAGAGGTCAACCTTAGCAGTCATTCCTAGTCATTCCTATTGAACTTGTTTTTTGAGGCAGGTTCTCCTACTGGCTTGGGGCTCATGGATTGGCTAGGCTGGCTGGACAGTGAGCCCCAGAATCTGTCTGCTTCTGCATCCCCAGTGCTAGGGTTACAAGTGCACATCACCACATGCAGAATCTCTTTTTATACAGAGATTCTGGGGCTGAACTCAAGGCTTGGTGCTTGCAAAGCACACACTTTGCCGACAGAGTCGTCCATCTCCCACCCAGTCTATCAGAGTCCTGAAACAACGGTCCTCAAGGATTAGAATTTCTCCAGAAAGTCTACACCAGGAGGAGGAAAGGCTGAAGTCAGCGGGGGAGGATCATCTCCCAGAAAGAGGCATCACACAGTTCTGATGACCTGCTAGACCTTGGAGGGAATGGCCAGGCTTCAGTGATGGGTCAGAGACGGATGGGGGTGGGGCCACACCCTGACCTAGACTGCTTAGTTACGCAAACCTCTTATTCTTCTGTTTGAACATAAACCTCATGTCAGGACCCTGAAGATGGACTTGCCTGGGGTGAGTATGGTGTGTGTGTGTGTGTGTGTGTATGTGTGTGATTGGACCTCTTTATTGCTATTCCCAGTGTGACCACATTGAATACATGCCCTTTCTCTGTTCTTTACTGCTGTTGTCTCTTTAACTGGCTTCCTGAGGATGGGTAAGCTCGGTTGTTGCTCTACCAGGGCCCAGGCTCTGACCCTAACAACTCCAGCAGCACAACCAGATGCTGCTCATCACAAGGCTTCCATAGGGAGAGTCTGGGAACACCGTCTGGTGCAGAAAGTCGCTGACTGAGCAAACCATGGTTCTGAGCCCTTCCACACACTGTCTTGCCTGAGGTCCAAACAGCTGGTGAGGCAGAAGTACACACACACACACACACACACACACACACACACACACACACCCGCCCCATTTCACAGCACAGCAAGAAAGGGCCCTGTAGGAAAGGCTGAGTTGGGAGTCGGAATGGCACCCTAGAGACTCAGAGCATATTTTCCTGAGTATCAGGATGCCAGTCCTTTCCCAAACACTCTTGGCCAGGACACTGTCCACAGGACACCTCATGGGCTCAGCTCCTCCATCTGTTATGGCTGCTTTCTGCATAGAGACTCCAGCCAATGGTCCCTGGTCACAGTCATGGGTGCAAGACCCATTACCAAGTATGGCAGGTAGATCTAGCCTTCTTCTGCATGTGATCTTGAACAGCCCATTCCCTTTTTGGGAATGCCACAAAGTGGAAATGCCAACTGTGTGATAATCTCTCAGCCCAGTATAAGTGTCTAGGAAGTATAGCATCTGGCATTAGCCCTGAGCCATATGGATAGAGACAAGAGCTGGGGCCTGAGGCACCCGGAGGGAGGCTAGCATCCCACTGTGGGGGTAGCTGCCATCCCTGCAGATCAAGCAGCTGTAATTCCTTACCTTTTTGTGGCCTCTGTGTGCCCACACAGAATGGGTCAACTCTCATGTTTTGATCCCTTATACACCAAACTTCCAGATAGGACGGAAACCCACATCTGATCCCTGCCCTCCCATGGAGCCACGCTCATTATGGAGTAAACTTCACTGCTAAGATGGAATTTGGAGTGCTCACCCGGAACTTCTGGTTGATGGGATAGACAACCCTGGCTTTCAGTGCAAATGCTGTGATGTTGCCGCTCAAGGATGGCTCACATTCCTGCAAGGAAGACAGAGAGTGAGTGGCACAGTGAGTTTTCTGCCATGTTCAGGATAGATGGTCACGAGTCTCCAAAATGTCCCATTCCACCTGCAACAGTGGCCACAGGAAGGAACCATGACAGGCCCATTTGGATTCTTGCAAGAAGGATGGATGGCTGGACTGGTAAATGGTGGATGCAAAAATGAACAGAAGAATTGGGGAATGGATGGATGAATAGAACGGTGGATCTACGAGTGGGTGGGCAGAGAACAGGTGAATGGACGAATGGGTGGAGAGACAGATGGGTGGGTGGATGAATGATGGAGGTATGAATGTGTGTATGTACATATGTATGAATGTATTGATGAAGGGAGACATGAATATATGTATGTATATATGTGTCATAGTTACTTTTCTTTTACTGTGATAAATGTCATGACCAAAGCAACCTGGGGAAGAAAGGATCAATGTCACCTCAGGTATTATAGCCTATCATTGAGAGAAGTCAGGGCAAGAACCTGGAGGCAAGAACGGATACAGAGACCAAGAAGGAGCACTACTTACTGCCTTGCTTTATGAAGCTTGCTCATTCGGCTTTCTTATACACCCCAGGACCACCTGCCCAGGACTGTCACCATCTATAATGGGCTTGGCCCTCCCACATCAATTACCAGTTAAGAAAATGCCCCACAGGCTTGTCCACTGGCCAGTGGGTAGGGGCGTTTTCTCAATGGAGGCTCCTGCTTCCCAAATGGCTTTAGCTTGTGTCAGGCTGACATAAAATTAGCCAGCACAGTATGTATAGATAGGTAGATAATTGGATGGAGCATGGACTTATGAACAGATATGTGGAGTATGGCTGTATGAATAGATGGAATAATTTGATGAATGGATGAATGAGCAGATTTGTAGGTGGGTGGATTCATGAAGAGATGAATGAATGGAGGGGTGGGTGTGTAAATGGATGTGTGGATGGATGGATGGATGGGTGGATGGACAGATGGATAAATGTGTGGATATATATAGGTACACATATATGTATGATGGGTGGATAGATGGACAAACAGATGGATATGTAGATGAATGCTTGGACAGACAGACACTATCATTTAATTCTGATTCTTCAGTGTTGAAGTAATTTGGCTTTTAATACCCCGAGACAGATTAACAAGCATCTACTGAAAAACTATGGGTCATCTTCAATGGGAAAACAACCATATGGTGTAACTGAGCTTTGAACATTAGACCTCACATTCCACAGTGCAGCAGGGTCACTGCAGCTGACAATTCATAAATTTCAAAGCAACTGGATGAGTCTGAACCTTCCAGATTCACAGAGGTGACAGATGTGATAGTATGCAAGCCACATGTCACATGTGTATTATCACACTGCACTCCAATGATGAAGTAAAATAAAATGTCAAAGTGTGGCACTGCAGGGTATAAACACACAGGCAACATTCACACGGGGTTTTGGAGTAGAACCTTAAACAAGAAAGGAATGGTTGGGTCAGCCTCAGTCTGTCCACATAATCCACAGATGGAGGGTCTAATACCCAAAGATACCAGGCATGAAGCTTCCAGCTGACTTCCTGGGACTGAGAAGACACTAGGCACTGGACAGCTGCAGAACTGGTGTTCACCAGCTATTCCTATTCAGAGCCCAGCGGGCATTGCCTCCAAGAAGCCACCTCTGATGCAGTGAGAGGGACCAAAACACTGCTCACCCTGTTCCCTGGCATGCTCTGCACTTCTGCGGAGGGTTTTACTAAGTTGTGCAGGCTGGCTTTGAACTGATGATCCACCTCGGCCTCCAAGCAGTGGGGCACCAGGCAGGTCTGGTGGTCCTCTGCAGTTTAAAGTTTCATGTAACAGAGATGGAAGGGCAGGAAAGGAAAGGGGGTGAAACGGGAAGAAGGTCTGGTTTCTCCACCCAATGGAATGCAAATACACACTGCAGAAGTGTGAAGGACAATGAGAGGGCCTGTGCAGGGGGCAGGCAGAGTCGGGGTGCCTGTGGAGGCAGGCATGATTGAAAAGCCTGGGTGGGACCACTGGGAATAGCCCTGGCTGTGTGAAGCTCTACCTGCGAGGATGCCTGTGTGGCTGCTTGTATCTCGCAGGACTGGAGGGGAGGCCTGCCCTGCTTTGGCTGGGAGATAGAGGGCAATAGGACCCTAGGCCTGTGGAGGCGAGGTCAGTCAACTCCTGCCACCCAGACAGGATCCAGAGACGTCAGCTTTCCACAGCTCTCCTCGCCAAATCTAGATGTTCCAAATCTGATGCTTTCCCCCCAGGAGATGCACTGATCCAGGAAATGGGTTGCTGTGCAAAGTTACAAGGTAGAACTTCAGCCCAAACAAGGCAGTTCTTCAGAAAATGGGCCACGGTGTCACTGCGGGGAGAGAAAAACTGTTGTCCCCATGGACCCGAAGGTGTTCTTTTCAGTCCTGCACAGCCACCTCCACAGGCCACCTCCCTTCTCTTCATTAGCAGAAACAGAAGATGCAGGCTGTGGGGCAGCAGGCCTCAGAAGCCTTCTGGAAGGTTCTGTGTGTTTGAACCAAAGGGAGCTATTCATTAAACAGAGTTCGTCTAAGTAGCAGCAGGACAGATCGCAAGGCTGAGGTTCTCTGTGCACAGGAGAGGTGGCTGGACTCACCAGGTAGAAACGCACAGGCAGATATTTAACTCAGCTCTGGGCAATCATTAGCCTGGTAATGGGCACCTGCCAGGCACTGAGGGAGGTGGCAGGCTAAACCTCACTGGGCTGAAGAAAAATGAGGTGATCTCCCACCGCTGAGCACTGATGGAGTACCTTCTGAGACAAGGATGCCGGCATGACCCTGGGGACCCTGTGGGGGACCTCTGTGACTCTCGCAGTGAGGCACCTGAGGCCCAGACAGGTTATGTGCCCTGCCCAATACCACACAGCAAATGTACAGCAGAGCTGGCATTGGTCCACACTGGGCCCTGAGGCTAGTGTTTCCATGGGATCCAAAGCCACCTTACATGTGAGTGAGGGTTTTTTGTTTGTTTTTATTTATTTTTTTAACAGTTTTATCAATACAGAACTCATGCTCTATACAAATCACACTTTTGTAATATGTAACTAACCATCTCCAGTCTTTCCCCAATATAGGAAGCATCACATAAGCAATTTCAGAATGGCTCACTGCAGCAGAGAACCCTGTGCTCTCTAGTGATCGCCCACTTGCCTCATCCCTGGAAACCACTCAGCTACTTCCTGTCCACATAAGCTTCCCATGCATGGGATCCTTTCATTCCAGGTTCTGTGCATGACTGGCTCTCGTCACTTTGGGTAACAGTGGCCAGGCTTACAGTGCATATCAATACTGTACTCCTTTTCATGTCCAATAACATTCAGCATGGAGAGATCACAATTCTGCTTTTGTCTGAGTCTTGGTTTCAATATGTAGCCCAGGCCAGGCTCAAATTCACAATCCTCCTGCCTCAGCACAAGTGGCTGAGATTATAGGTGTAGTCCACTGTGTCTAGCCGACAAACAACATTCTATCCATGCATTTCTTGGCTGATGGTCGTTTATGTTGTTTCCAATCTGGCTGTTGTAGACTGAGCTGGACATCCGTATACAAGCATTTGTTTAAACATAATTTTCCTGTCTCTGGGTGGAATTTTAATGGTATGTAGGGAGGGGGCAAGGCAGTCAAGAGAAATGAAGAAAAAGGGAAAGACAAAGAGATCCCACACACCCACAAACTCTGACACACATTGTCCCTGGGACCTAGAGCGTCACCAGGCAGACAAGGATGCAAAGCTCTCCACAGAGAGACAAACCCATATGCAGAGACAGAGACACAGAGATATGAGAGCAAGGTTTAGAGATACACAGCATGGTGGAGGGAGTGCAGCCCTTGGGTTCCCAGGACCTTCAGGACCAGCAAGGCTCTCTCTTCACCTCCACGGCCTCCCTGAAGCTCTGAGGTCCAGGGTCTGCAGGCTAGGCCCGCCCCCAGGAAAGAAGTGTGGTCCCTGGAATCTTCGGGAGGCACAGGCCACAGGCAACTCGGGACAACAAGCGGCCACCCTGCTTTGATTCCTCACCTTTGGAGAAGTTCGCTTCGAAGCCCAGGCACTCTATGTGGCCAGCAGAGGGTCCCAAACAGGGAGGAACCTGGGGGACAAGGGCAGGGAGAGTGGGGGAGGGCAGCAGTGCTCGCTCTGCAGGAGCCAGACAGACCCAGGGGCACATCTGAGCTTGGCCACCCCAGTTTGAGGACCTGGGAAGTGGCCTGACTTTGAGCCTCAGTTTCCTCATCAGACTATGAAAACAAAAAAAAGGAAAACTGAAGAGAGAGTTATGAGGACACCAATCCACCAGACCAATGACCCCGCCAATGACTTAAAGTATACAGTGTTTCCGGGGGCCCCAGGGAATGTCAAGTGATGTCCCTCTGTCCCTACTGAGGGAGCTCACCCTGGCCATGCCGCATGAGCCAACTGGAGCTGGACAGAGAGGACCCCAGACAGGGGAAATCCAGCTTCTAGGATTGCCGCCAGGCACCCAGCTTTCCCTTGGCTGCCTATTTACTCGGAGTAATGAAATTTAGACTAGAACGGGCTCAACTGATAGCAGCTGGACTCTGACAACCATCAGTCCGTCAGCCAGACACTCAGGAGGTGCTCAGTGGCTAGCAGTGGTGTGCTCACAGTGGTTCTCCAGTGCCCAGGAAAGGGGACTGGGCGTGACTCTGCAAAGAAATGGGCCAATGCTTGTTTTGGAAGTTTTATCTGTGTTGTGGTCTGACGTCCAATGGAGTAGAGCATTGGTTCCAGAGGAGGGACTCAGTCAGCGGGCCAGAACGGATCATGGAGTTCCCTGGTGGACTCAGGAGAAGGGAAAGAGAGGCCTTTGGAAGAGGAAGAGGCGGGGCGAAGGTGTTGTATGGATTTTTGAGCCCGGAAGTGGACTGCAGCAGCGTGTCATTGTCATAGTTCTCTCAGGTTTTTATCCTTAATATTTGTCTCTGAGTTTTATTTTTCAGTAAATGATAACAGAAATCTCAATAAATGTTGGTAGCAGGGTGTGGTGGGAACTGAGACACAAGAGAACAGGGCACCCTCCATGCTAAACTCCAGTCGTCCCATGGTCATGCAAACCCTACCTGGGGTGGCTTCTTGAATAAGTGTGACCAGAGACAAGCACTAGAGAGCTTTCTGGGGTGTTGGGACTTTAATGACGAGGGAGCATACCTTTGTCAAAACTCATCCAACTGTGGACTTAAAATCTTACTGGAAATAAATCAGTCTTGTAGCATGACACCTTGGCTTCCAGGAAGACAGTCCCACACCCAGCGTGTGTCCACAGAAGCACACAGGCCCAGACTAACCTCAGGAGCATCCTCATCCCGGGAAGTTGTCGTTTCTCTCTGGCGCCTCCTGACCCGGGAGCCAGTGTCTGGCAGGCTCTGTGCAGTGGGCTGGGAACTCCTGAGCAGACGTTGTGTGTCATCTTTCTGAAACCCCAAAGGGGTGGAGAGAAACCAGAAGCTGAAGCCCATCAGCCTTGTCTGTCCCTCTGAACGTTAGCCACCACATCCTCACCCAAGTCACCTCTGTTCACCACGTGCCCTTCCTGTCTCCTTTGCCCACCAGGCACTGGCTACAGTCCTTACAAACCACCCAGGTCACCCAGGTCATCTTTCTAGGAAATCCCCTAAGGTGCCTATCTCCGTTGTCCCCAAGTGGAGTCTTGTCCCAGGAGTGGCCACACTGGGAGCGAAGCCTGCAGTATTTCTCAGTTTCTGTTCTATGTTCATTTCTGTAATGGATAAAACACTCAGACAGAAGCAGCTGCACCTGCGTGCACTCATTCCTCTCTGCTCTTATTGTGATCTGACTAGCTGCTTCAGGTTCCTGCCTCAACTCCTGCACGGTGATGGATGACTGCCCTGGAGTTGTAAGCTAAAATAAACCCTTTTCTCCCTAAGTTGTTTGCTCTCAGGTTTATTTCATCACAGCAACAGACATGAAACCAAAACAAAAACTTCAGTCCCCAAGGGCCACCCCTTCACAGGAGGTGTGCAGGTAGTATTTTCCCTGCTGTTCTCAGTAAAGCCACTGGGTGATTTTTGTAAATAATGATCTTGGTTACCTGTAGCTAGAGTTTTCCTGCCTGGCCCACAGTCAGGACAAATCTCTGACACCTGCCAGTCCCACAGCCTCTCAGATCCAACCAAGTAAACACAGAGACTTATATTGCTTACAAACTGTATGGCCGTTTGTAAGCAATATAAGTTTGCTAACTGTTCTTATATCTTAAATTAACCCATTTCTATAAATCTATACCTTGCCACGTGCCTCATGGCTTACTGGCATCTTCACATGCTGCTTATCATAGTGGCAGCTGGCAGTGTCTTCCTTCCGCCTTCCTGTTCTCTCAATTCTCCTCTCTGTTAGTCCCACCTATACTTCCTGCCTGGCCACTGGCCAATCAGTGATTTATTTATTGACCAATCAGCAACACATTTGACATACAGACCATCCCACAGCAGTTACCTTCAACAGAGGAGTGATTTCTACTGTGGACTACAATCAATGGACATTCAATTTGCAACCCCACTTGGCAGATGTCAACACTGATATTGACTGGTTTCATAGCTATTCATGGACGTGTGAGCAGTGGAAGGCACCCACGTGTGTATCTGGGTGGATCTGAGCACAGCAAGACCCGCGTCACTTTTCCCACTCTCCTTGTCAATTAAACTTCCCTGCTGCAGCTGTGTGTCCAGCTTCCTGATGTCACGCTTCCTGTGCCTGGGGGGTTGTGACCCTGAAGCCCTGTGAGAGAGGACCTGTCCACTGCTGGAGTTCTGGGGCTCTTTGCTGTGAGGTCCATAGAGAGAATTAACAATATGCAGCCATCCAGGCTTCCTTAAACAAATATGGGTCACTCTTGAAGGTGGGCTGACAGAAAGAGAGGCTCAAGGGACTCCAGGCAACATTCTCTAGGGAAACGTTTAGTGCTCACCTGTTCAGAGCAGGTATGAGGATACAGTTGAACCCAGAATCATGTCAAAAAAGCCAAGTGTGAGAGTGTACACTCTCAACCCCAGTGCAGGGAAGGAGGATACAGGTGGCCAGCCAGCCTAGCTTACTTGCTAAGTTCTAGGCCAGTGAGAGACTCTGTCTCCAAAAAACAAGGTGACTAGTACCTTAGGAATGACATCAACATTGACCTCTGGTCTTGACATAGCACACACATGTGCGCAGGTACCTGCATATATACATGTACCTGCACACACATGTACACACAACCACACAGGGGCCAGCAGGATGATTCAGTGGTTAAAGGCAGTTGCCACCAAGGTTGATGACCTAAGGACCGTCTTCTGAACCCACGTGGCGGAAGGGGAGAACAGATTTGGGCAAACTGTCCTCAGATCTCTACAGGCATGCTGTAGCATGTGTATATGCTCAAGAACATTACACACACACACCCCGACACACACAGATAATTGTATTAACGCACTGGTGATCTGGTTGTGCACAAAATTAGTCAGGGCTATGATTCAGCATCCACTGGGTTCCCAGCCTTGTTCCAGACCCTGGAGGGAAGCCTCATAGACAAAGTTTGTTTGAGAAAAAACTTAAAGGAGGGAGCAAGCCTCTGAGGTCCCAGGAGGATGTGAGAACATCTGCAAAGGGCCTGATGCAGATACAGGTCTAGCAATGTCAAGATGTCCGGAAGTTCATGTTCCTGGAGCAGGGGTGGGTCTCTGGGCAGAAAGCACAGATAGTATAGCCCGAAATTTCAGGATGCCCCCCCAATTGTTGCTGACTGTGGGAGGGAGGGACTACCCAGTCAGATGAGACTCACTAAAGACCTCGGGAGAAAAGCCACCCACCCCGCAGAGGCAGAAGCAGCTTTCTACTCCCACACTTAGAAGTGGCCCTGAGGCCAAGAGTCACAAGAGATCTGGGGACAAACTCTAACAAGAAGAGCAAAACCTGAAACAAACAAATGGAACAACTACTGGTGTGTGTGCGGGGTGCTGAGGAAACACAAGACAGACAACGGATGATTACAGTGTCTTCAGAGTGGAGAGGCATTCTACTCACTAATGGGCAGTTTAGGATGAGAACGGAGGACTCAGGGAACAGAAAAGAACTCCTGAAAGTCAAACTATAAAATACCAAATCACAAGAATAAAACTGAGCAAAGCCTCCCAGCTTCATATATACATTATATATGCATGTGTATGTATGTACATGTGTGTAACACCCACAAGCACACACACAAGCACACACACACACACACACACACACACTATCCATCCAACAGTTCAGGACTGCTCACAGTGGTAGCTGACTAGCATAAAGGATTATAGGGAAAGAGACTTGATAACGGAGACGTGTTATCAATCCACACACGTGTGAGTTCTTGAAGGAAGTGAGGGATGGAGAAAGATAATCCTCAACCAAACGTGTTTCTGGATGGAGAGAGGAGCTCTGGAAGAAGTCAAGGCTGCCAGAACCCAGAACGCCCAACAGGTCTCATCACAAGTGATCAGATGCCTGCGCCTCCGTGCCAGGAGTCTCCCCAATATCCCATGCCACTGAAACAGTTGTCAGGAACAGTGTCCCTTGGCCACTCCTGGACATTAGACCATACTCTTGTTGCACTGCCAGGCTGCTTAACTCCCCCCCCCCCCCCGCCCGCCCCCCACTTTCCTCATCTGCAAAACTGGCCAACACATGGAGTCAATTCAAAGCTGTTTGGAGAGTTCAGAGCCTAGGGCAGAGGGCCTAGCTCAGTGCCTGGAAGAGACAGCGCTCAAGAAACGCTGGCCTGTTTCTACTCCACCACAGCACCCATCCGGTCAGGTTTTAACCAAATGCTGACTGGAAATGTGTCTTTCCTGCTCACCCATGTGGCATTCAGGACCCTGGGTCAGTGACCCCAGGCAGAACATCCTCAGTCCACTCCTAGAGGAGGTCAAGCAGCTCCACAGCAAGAAAGAGGGAGTGGGGGCATCAGGGTGCAAATACTAACCATTCTTTCCCCTATACTGAGCTGGGCGCATCTGCTGGGATCATGTCCAAACTTCTAAGGACACCCGAGGGCATGGAGGCCCAGAAGGGCTTGGGGGTGACAGTCTTTCTGAGGATCCCAGGCCATTGCCTTTAGGCCACTCACTCCATGCCCTTCCTCAGAAAGCCCTGACCACGATTTACCAAGAGTAGGAGGCTGTGCGCAATCGCACTCAGGAGATGCAGTACTGGGATCCAGAGAAAGCAGCCCAGGACCCTACCAGAGGAGGAGGAATGAGCTCGAACCTCTTGCTGGGACCCACCTGGAGCCGCGCGCGAAGGCGGCTGGAACGATAGTTTATCCACAGGCCAAGGCCCAAGCCGAGTGCCGCGCCCAGCAGCACAGCGGGGACCAGCAGCGTGGGGGCCGCCTGCAACGCTTCCCGGCCCAGTTGCAGCCGTGCATCGCTCGTGCAGGCCATGGGAGCTCGGGTGGGTGACCCGCTGCATCCCGCCGCCAGCCAGCTCTGCGCCTCCTCGCCCTTCTCTGTTGCGCCAAGCGGTGGGAGGAGCCTGGACCCGTGGCCCCAAACTTTCAGCCATTCCGAGAGAGTCCCTATCGTGCACTGAGCATGCGCAGCCTAGGCGCGCCTTCCAGCCGGAGGACCCAAATGCAGGAGCAAGGGAGCATCCCTTCTTCTAGTCCTGGGAGCAGCAACAGCTCTGCGGTCAATGAGCGCCCAGGGTACCCCAAGCCCCGGCCTGGCAACCCCATTAAGCCCAGCAGCACTTCCTAGGTTGCTGTTGGCCCGTCCCATCCGACTCCCGCCCTGCTCCTGAGGCTGGTCAGTCTTCTCTAGGGGCCACGCAGCAACAGCAGCCTCCGCACTTGATCGCTTGAACACTCCTTTTAATCCTGTATCTCCGGGAGAACGATTCTACTCTAGGAGAATGGGTGGAGCGAATGTCACATTCGGGCCCCTCTAGAACTCAGACGTCTCTTCATGTTGTCATTTACTGTTCCACGTGGGCAGGACGGGAGCCAGCATTCAGCCTCTTCAAAGACCAACTGACAAGGGAGGTGGCTTATTCAAGGTCTGACAGCTCAGAAGAAGTTGGTAGTGTCTGTCTGCCCACACCTATAGCTTCAGGTCACACACCTGTTATGAAGACCTTCCTGTTTCCTCAGGGCATCTCCGGGAACATTTTCCTGGTAATAGTCTCATGCTGCAACTTTGTGTTTATTTGGATGCTCAGGCCTGAGCTTTAAGAACATACAAGACCAGGCAGCAGCATACAGCGGTGGTCCACGGGCCACTCAAGCTGTATAGGAGGCAGAGGCAGACCGGTTTAAAATAACAGATCCATGAAAAATGAACGCTGCTTGTGTTTTGCCCTCTGAAATCACGTGTTAACAATGCCCTCCGGATGCCTAGCAGTCCTCAAGGATGCAGTGCTTGGTGTGAGAGGCATGAATAGGTCACTCTCAGACCTGCCAACTCATGGCCTTATCCAGGTCAGGTCAAGAAAGAAGTGTGTGTGTGTGTGTGTGTGTGTGTGTGTGTGTGTGTGTGTGTGTGATCGGAGGTGTGGAGAAGCTGGTGCAGGCTCCCTGGCAGCTGCCCAGCAGGATAACTCACAGAAGACCCTGTCCCTGTGACGGGGGTGGGGTGGGGGTCATCAGAGCCCAGAAGACAGGCTACCCTCCCAGCTCCTCCCTCTTGGGATGCAAGAAAGCACTATGCCCAGGGGCTTTCAGCCCAACTTACTCATTGGCCAAGTGATGGCTTCACTGTTGAAGGGGTGGCTGGGTAGGTCCAGGGAGATTCCCCCAAGCCCCGCAGAAAGTGGGCTCTCCGCTGAGACTGGGCTGAGTTGGACTCCGCTAAAGGTGAAGTCCACCTTTTCTTCTTTGCCCCACCCCTACTTCCCTACTTCCTGCTCCCTGCTCTGTCTCTTAAGTGACCTTGGCTTTCTAATGCCTCTCAGGTTTCTAACCCGGCTGCGGTGATAGAGCCTGGGAACTCACAGTGTCTGCGGGGATTTTTAATGCAAAGACTGAGCTGAGATCTAGAGAGGCAGTGGGCATTAGTGGGGACCCTTGTCACCCTCAGGGAAGGAGAGTGGCGAGTGATTTAGGGTGCGGCGCTAAGGCGCTGCTCCGCTCCCTCCTACGCGGCGGCTCCAAACTCCAGATGCCAGTGTTCCAGAAAACTTTCCAGGCGGCTCTCACTGAGCATGCTCCGTGGCGGGGCGGGCCCGGGGTCCGGAAGCTCCGGGACTCTGCCGGGCCTGTGTGGGGTCTGCAGCCACCAGATGGGGGCGACCGGTCCCACGGGCGCCCGGGGACGAGCCACATGGGTGCTGGCTGGGGGCGTCCTGGCCGCGGCCCTGGTGCTGGGCGCGGGTCCCCGTGCTTTCTCGCCCGCCTTCCCTGCACTGGGCCCAGGGTCGAGGTCCAGACCCGGCCCCGCAGGACCCCAGCCAAGCTCGCAGGTAAGGGGGGCGGGCGCCTGGGTATGTCTACACCCTTTGGAAGAGTCCCGCCCTGTGGGACACAAGAGCAAGTGGAGGGAGAGGCTGAACCGCTGCCTGGTGGCCCTTCTGGGAGCGTTCTGTATGTACCATGGAACTGGAACTCCAGGACCGGTGGAACCTCAGACTTGGTAGGCATGGGCTTTTAGGGGTTCGAATCCAGGTCTGCATCCTAGGAGTTACGTATCTGAGGGCAAATCACTTCGTAAGTCTCCCTTTCTCAGGCCACTAGGACCTAGGTCGTTGGAGTCACCCTGCAACAGATTAGTTCAGGTATATAGGAGTGGCAGTGTGGTGAGGAAGTTGGGAAGATGGGCTAGGTTTTTACCTGGCTCAACTCTCCTGGGTGGAGTAGGCTACTGGCCCCGTTTGTGGTTCCAGAATTGGAAAAGCACAGACTCCCCACGGCCCCGTAAGCCCCTCTCCCCAAGCTGGTCCAAAACCCTCCTGCTTTCTGCTCAGGACCAACTTACACACTCTCCTCCCTGCCCTCTGCTACCCCCTTGACACAGCCTATCACCTCTGGCTCTTGGCCACCTTTCCCCTGGTCTCCATCCATCCCCCTTAATTTATATCCTGCCTTCTGCTGGTGCACTTTTCTAGTCTACCTGATACAACCTAGAATGACCTGAGAAGGCTGTTTCAATGAGGGATGGCTTAGATTAGATTGGTCTGTGGATATGGCCTGTGGTGGGCGTGGAGGGCTGTCTTGATGTGGGAAGACCCAGCCCACTGTGGGCAGTGCCATTCCCTAGGCAGGGAGGCCTTGACCTCTGTAAGATTAGAGAAAGCAAGCTGAATACTCGGCCTGCATGCATGTATTGCCCTGCATGTATTGCCCTCTGCTCTCAACTGTGGTAGTGATGTGACCAGCTGCTTCAAGCTCTTGGCTTCCAGGCTAGGTTCGAACTTGGAATCGTAAGCAGAAATAAACCCCTTCTCCTGTAAGCTGCTTTTTGTCAGGGTGTCTATCACAGCAGCAGAAATGAAGCTAGAGCATCTCTCATCCATTCCCTGAAGGTCCCTGGGGGATTTTTGCATCTGTGCTCACCACTTCCCTGCATCCCCCAACCAGGCCCCGGGAGCAAATCCAGCTTCTGTTCCCGGGAGGGTCCTAGCCAGTGATGTGGCCTATTGGCACCAGCTCTAGCCTCGCTGGCCTGCTTTCCGCCTGGAGACCCGAGGATTCTCGCAAGGCCACTCTGCCGCAGAGACTCAGTGCTTTAAGGGCGATTCTGTTCCCGTCTGTCACTTACAGTCTTAGGTTGTCACTATATAGTCCGTGGATTGTGCTTTAAGCCCGGTGATTGACGTTTCCATTGAGTCCTTTCCGTCACTCCTCCTGGGGAGGCGAGATGCAAGTGGCCCATTTACAGAGGACAAAATCAGAGCCTACGAAAGCTGCTGTGACCCTGGCCTGTGTTCTCACTGTGGTCCCTATATCCCGAGCCCAAGTCCCAGAGTTTAGAAGCTTTTTACATCTTCCCTCTGGTAAGCAGAATGTTCTGGTAGACACTTGATCCTGTCAGGTTCAGGTGTGGAGTCTGGAAGAGGGTGACTATTTTAGAGGAGGAACAATACCCTTTGGGAAAGTCCCAAGGCCATCCAGAGCCAGGGCACTTCACTGTCATGGGACACTCTCTCCTTGTTGGAGCCTGGAAGGCGCACCTGTGTCCAGGGGCCCTTGGTGCCCCAAGTGATTGGGTGGCTTGAGTCCTGTCCATAGAGTCAACACTTCTTCACCACTCTGGGTGGTTACAGACAGTCCTTCTGTGAGCTGGGTCCTGGATATTCCTGCCTTGGCCTTTTAACTCTGCAAGGCCTGGGTCTGGTCACAGTCCCCAGGGTCTCAGTTCTGTACAGGGCTGTAATGTCACTGTCTGAACACCCTACTGAGGGTGCTTATCAGATGCTCCCTCTGTGGTTGTCAGAAGCCTTCACTGGTCCCTCTCTTTGCCCCCCCCACCCCAATTTATACATCTAAGAGTCATGTTCTGTGCAGGGGCTTGGAGAGATAAATTCCCATTGCCTGCTTGTTAAGAACTTTGAGGGGGAATGAAGGGACTCTGAGGGCTGCTAGGGGAGGAGAGACATTCAGATGGAGAGGCCACAGAGTGCAGACATTTGGGAGGATAAGTAGAAAGGGCCCCTTGAGAAGGATGCTGGTGGGTGTGACCCCAGGTGGGACGTCTTTGGCCCAGTAGCACCCAGGCATCCTTGGTCAGATCTTCACTTCCTGGCCTGAGCTGCCTAGCTGACTCCTGGGTGGATGTGACACTGGACAGGTGTCCTCTTCCATCTCTTCCCTGGATGCTCACCAAGGTTAGGTTGCCAGTGGTTCTAAGAGTGGGCCCCAGGACCTGTGGGTTCCTGGACCTTTTCAGGGGTCCATGGAGTCAGGGCTATTTTTATGGTGTTACTGAAACTCAACTTTTCCACATGGCATGGGACATTGGGGGAGAACTCACACAGAGACAGATATGAGAATTCAGAAGCATCTATTAATTCAGACACAGGTGACTTTGCAAAAGTTGAAAACTTTCTTTTAATTTGGAAAAAGCTAACAATATTTATAAAATCTCTTAGTTATGTGACTATAGGGTTCTTATTCCTATTTTAAAAAAGGATACTTGACTATTCTGCTCTCTTTTAAATACAGTCTTTCTATAGTGTGGGAGAAATGCAGTGAACACTGACAAATGGAATCCATCCAGACCCGGGTTCTTTACTCTTTCTAACTGCGTGTTAAGAATCATGAAGCCAACAACTTTGGGAGCCGTTGTTCTCTTGCAATCCCTGTCTGGTTCCCTGGGGTTTGGGGATGAAGTAAGCCAGCTCCTCTTTGAGAACTGAGTGTGTGTCTCAGAAGGAGGCTGCTCCTCGTATTCGTGGTTTTACTTAAATATGAAGCAATGGTTCAGGTTGGCTGGAATGCTAAGCTGAATGTACTGGGTGTGTCTTAGGGAGAAGGAGAGAGAGGAGAAGGGGAGGAGTGGGAGGAGGGAGAGTAAGGTAGAGAGAGAAGGGGAAGGAAGAGACCCGAGCCTGGCATTGTGAGAAAGACATCATCTGTTACTGTCTTTTCTGTGTCTTTATTTTTGTTACACTGTTTCTTTATTGTTGTAGTTACACTATATCTTTGTTGTGATTATACGCATCTTTGTTGTTTGTTATACTGTATCTTTGTTCTTGTTACACAATCTTTGTTGTTTGATTGTATCTTGTTATCACATTGTATCTTTGTTGTCATACTGTACTTTGTTATCGTTACACTGTATCTTTGTTATTGCTACACTGTATTTTGTTGTTCCTGTTGTACTGCATCTTAGTTAGGGTTACTATTGCTGTGATAAAACACCATGACCAAAAGCAACTTGAGGAAGAAAGAGTTTATTTGGCTTATGCTTCCACATCATAATCCCTCACTGAAGGAAGTCAGGGCAGGAACTCAAGCAGGGCTGGAACCTGGAGGTAGGAGCTGATGCAGAGGCTGCAGAGGGATGCTGCTTTTTGGCTTGCTCATCATGGCTTGCTCAGCCTGCTTTCATTATCCTCAGTTTATAGTGAATTCAACTTTAGCCTGGGATTCATGAGCCCCTGTCTCAAAACTCAAAAAAATAATTTCATTACTCTGCCCTCTGTCACCCATTACTCCTCTTCCCACATATGCTGGTTAGTTTTAACTACCAACTTAGAGTCACCTGGGGAGGAGTGAGTCTCAGTTGAGGGACTATCTACATCAGGATGGCCCTCAGGACATTTGAGGGAGATTGCCTCATAGGTGTTAACATGGGAAAACCTGTGAATGTGAATGTCAGCAGCACTGGTCTGTGGGCTGGGCACTGATCTTCTTAAGAGTGAAGAGAGCTGGCTGAGCCGCTGCTGCCGCCGCCGCCACCGCCGCCGCCGCCGCCGCCACCGCAGCAGCAGCAGACCACAGCAAAAGCTCACTTTTCTATGCTCCTGACTGTGATGTGATGTGTCTAGCTGCTTGGGGGCCCTGCCTTGACTTTCCCAAGGTGATGTACTGTAATCTAGGATTCATTGTGAGTCATTTAAACTCTTCCCTCTCTTATATTCCCTGTCAGGGTGTTTATCACAGCAACAGAAACGAAAGTAGAAACCACTCTTACTACTTTCTAATATCCTGTTTTTATAGTATAGGTATCCAAGTAGTGTATTGTATATGCAGAGTACTATATATATATATATATATATATATATATATATATATATATATAATATAAACAGTACTGTTTATAAAATGTGATGCATATTATTGTCTTTTTTTGCACTTAAGTCCTGTGAGGAGGGCATATTTGATGATTTTGTTTTTTCAGAGCAGCTAACTGTAGGCATCTGTTATATGTCTTTGATACCTTCTGGCTGGATTCTGGTCTGGCAATCACCAAGACTCAGTACCTCTGTTTCCAGTACTGACACTCAGTCCGACTTTCTTTGGTTGCAAGGTGGTGGTTTTTATAGTTTGCTCTGAAGAGTGTTGCAGGAACGATGATTGTGATGACATGGTAGCCACAGTGACAGGGACAGCTCACTCCCTGGGTCACTGAATGCACAGTACTGTGCTACCTGCTCTCTGTACATTGTCCAGTTTAATTCTTCAAAGCATGACACAGAGGGTGTGATTTGCCCTCTCTCTAGATGAGGAAACTCAAGTCATGGGGACTGCAAGGAACATGCTCAGTAGACCTGATACTCCGAGCTTTTGCTCACATATGGGCTTAGTCCCATAGGGAAGTGCTTTGTGGGCCTGAGCATAAAGGCTCAGGACTAAGTGGGCGTCTGTCCTTCCTGTTGCTCATACCTGGGTACATTGGCGGCTAGGTCCACATGGCTGTTGAAATGTTACATGCGAACTGCGCTGAAGGGCCTCTGTAACTGGAGGTGGCTGGGACAGCTCTGTTCAGCTCATTCCTTCTATGTAAAGATCCTTTGGTGAAAGAGGAGGATGAGAAGAAAGTGTGGCATTGATGTGGGAGCCCGGTGTTCAAGTCAGCCATTCATTAAGGATGCCCAGGAGAGCTTGGATCCATCCCTGTTGCTTGGATCATGAGTCATGAGAATGAGACACACCAAGACCTGTCCCCATTCTGGAGGGACCTGCATTTTCTTAGCTGGAGTGAGTGAGTAGTGAGTGGTAGATATTTGGTGTAGGCTGTTGGGGTTGTGGATACACACAAAGCAGGCAGCATGGATGGGGGCTGATGTGGCAGGCACTGTCCACGGGTGCCAGGAGGAGCTGCTAGATGGGCAGAGGCCCACGTGGAATGCAGAGTGGAGAGGAGCTTTCTGGTGAGGCTTTGTTGTTCTGAGTAAGTGGGCAGCATGTATGGGTTTGGTTTCAGGTTGTCCCAAGGACTATGTTCTGGTGTAGAAATGGCTTTATGGCTATAGTTAACAGAACAAAAGAAAGTCCTAAATCAATGCGTTTTCCAAATACATTACTGGGAACATCTGACTGGCAGATTATAGCAAAAGGGGGATTCACGTGCCGTCCGATGACATTTTTAGCTTTGGGGCTGGTGAAAGTTAGAGATCTGCTAGGTTAATTCATTCCAGAAGATTTTACCTGGTAGTCATAGGATGTTAGGTCAGATAGCAGTGGGAGAATGAATGGCTATTAAGGGGCTAATGATTGCCCCAGACCGTTTGGGTCTGTACCTGTACTGTTCCAACTCTCCACGACCAGGGACCTGCAGATGGATCTGTCAGCTTTGTAGAATCCTTGGCAGAGGCTGGCTTTTTTTTTTCTGGGAACTTAGTGCTGCGTGGCACTGGAGAGTGAATGCACAGGTAGAGAAGGCTGTCCTGATGAAGGTCTAGACAGAAAGGGACAAGATAACAGGAACTGGAGGAAAGGCCAACCATATTCTAAAGTGGCAAAGAACTTAACTGAGTTGTGTTGCCTCCCAACTTTTGATTGTGGCTCCTCAAGTCATCCCTAAGAAGACTCCATCCCAGCATCCCCTCTGCCTCATCTCGGAGCTCATCACAGCCCAGTCTGTACCTGGGCCCCAGTCCAAAGCCACACTGAAGCTTTCAGAGACTCATTGTAGCGTCTTACACTGGCTCCTCTTGATAAGTCATCTAGACCCAGGCCTTTTGTTACAGTAGCATGAAAGGACTTAGACACCCACCTTCTGGCATCCACCAGAACTAGACCTTGCCTTGGAGGCACCCAGCTCTGGTACATGCCCGCCTGCTCCAGTGCATAGCAACCAATGAGCAGAGGATATGAGTATGGCACGTGTCAGGATCACTACCAGGCACAGAGGACTTATAAAGTCTGAGGTGAGTTCCTGGTTACCTTGGTCTAGGATCCCAATGTGGGTGGAAGAGCAGGTCAATGTGAGGTCTGCTCAGATCATCACTTGGTGTGTGTGGCATAGGACTTGGCACACTGAGGGGATCCATCCAGTATTGTTATATGACATCATCGTCACCACCACCACCACCACCACCACCACCACCACCACCACCACCACCACATGGTGGGAAGAACTGGAACCTTCCAGGGCCCAGGGGAGTACGTGGGTTTAACTGGACTCAGCTGGGACCAGATTTCTTCTCTCATTTCTCCTGAGCAAGCTTCCAGGAAGTTTTGAAATGGCCAGTTTTTAGAGAGGGATTTGAGGCTTGGAGAGGCTGAGTAACCTGTCCAAGGATACACAGAGAATGAATGGTTATACCTAGAACAAAGCTCTATGGACTCCATATCCTGAGTTTTATCTTCTAGTCTGATAACCGGCTGGGTCTGGCCCAGACCAGGAATGAGCTGTGATTCACGTTGTGACTCCTCCTTCCTTGGAGGCTTGGATTCGTGATCCTTTAACACTCTTTCAATGGAATATTCAAGTTCCTGAAAACTGGGATCAGCAGAAATAATCCCCATGGCGTCCTTTAGAGAGTTTTCATCTTACATTTACATCAGACACTTGGAATATGAAAATTTTCTCACTTTCTAATGAGTTTTGTGTTTTATTGTAGCACAGAGGTATTTCGAGAGAAGCCCTAAGTCCCTCTGAGAATGGAGTGATATTTCAGAAATGCTCATTGGTAAGTTTCCAGGGTAGATAATAATATTTTCCCCAAATCTCATGAAATCATCATGCATTTAGGAACTAGCAAAGAGTGGGTCTGTGTGTTCACTCTGAGACCCTGGCAATGGAGAGAACAAGAGATCTGAGCTCATGTGGCCTCCCTAGGTTTGCTGGGGCTATTTCGTTATAAGTCGTTGTTAGTAAAAACCTAGTGGTCACTTAGAGAAGGGGTGAAAGTGTCTTGTGTTTATCCCACGCTAACAGTGATATGGTACTTGATGGTTTTAAAACTTTGAGTATGGGCCAGCAAGATGGCTGGCTCAGCAGGTAAGGGTACTTCATGTCCAGCCTGACCACCTGAGTTTGACATCTGGGACCCTCAACATGAAAGGAGAGAACCGACTCCTGCAAGTTGTCCTCTGATGTGCACATGTGCACTGAGAAGTGTGTGTATTCCCCCTAATTAAAGAAAAAAGTAAAAAAAAGTTCTTAATTTGTCTAATGCTCTATAGCTGTTTAACCTTCTCAGCAGCACGGGGTGGTGGCCATCATCATCCTTGTGTTGGGCTCCCGGCATCACCCTTCGCTTCGGTGATTGCTGGAAGGGCTTACAGGACCCAGAAGGACAGCGGTCACATTTACAGCTCATTACTGTGGAAGGTGGAGAGCAGAGAGAGGAAAACGAGGTGAATGTGGCAGAGGCAGGGAGGGAGCAAGCCACAGAGGAGCAGGAGTGAGCTCCCGGGTGTGTCGGGATCTCACCCAGCAGAGTTTGCAGAGATCCGGTTCTCCAGCACCAGGGCAGGGACATCCTGGCCCAGCTGTGGCATCAGGATTATCCTTGGGGCTCTCCTGTAGGCATGGAGCTTCTGTAACAGAATACTTGAGACTGTCAACTATAAAGAGAGAAGATTTTTTTTTCCTCCCCACTACTTTGACTATTCCAGTCTGCGACTGGTTAGTTAGGTCTCTTGCTTTGGTTGTTAGTGTGTCACAGCTGGAGCCATGTCAGGAGAGGCCTGGTCACCTCATGGTGGCCAGAAAGTGAACAAAGGAAGAAGAGAGAAACACTCTGGTCCTGAAATCCCCCGCTTACAGGCCTTGTCTGCTAGTGATCTAAAACCTCCCATCAGGCTGTGCAGCTAAAGTTGTTAGTGCTCCCCACCCCTCCTCCTCCTCCTTCTTTGAGTGTTTGTATGCCTTTGTGGTGTGTGTGTGTGTGTGTGTGTGTGTGTGTGTGTGTGTGTGTGTGTGTGTTGGTGTAGGTGTAGGTGTTTGCACATGCATGTAGGCCAGAGGCTGATGTTAGGGACCCTTGTTAATCACCCTCCACCTTCTCTGTTGAGAGAGCATCTCTCACTTGAACCGGAGCTCGCCAGGGCAGCTGGTGTAGCTAATCAGCTTGCTTCAGGGATCTGTTCTTTTCTCAGCATCTTACATGGGTTCTGAGGATTCGGACCCTGGTCCTCACACTTGCACATCTAGTGTGTGACCCACTGAGCCGTCTCCCCGGCCCAGGTGATGTTACTATCTAACAGTGCTATGAGCTGGGGGCCAGGTCTTTAATGCCCAGGCTTTCGGGGGAGGCTCCAGATTCAAACACAGCATGGCACACTTATGGTGAGGCAGAGCCTGGGTGGAGAAGACCAGCCAGGAAGAGGGGACCCACTGGAATGCAAATGGCCCTCTGAGATCTGACTGTGGGGTCAGGGCTGCATCTCCAGTGACTCCGGCAGAGCTGTTATTCCCTCTTCTTTGGAACACCGGATGTCACAGTGACCCCCCCATCCTGACTAGGTTCTGAACTCAAGAGATTTCTCTGTTGGAATGAGTTGACTGCGTCTCAGGGCCCTGGTTTCTCTGAAACTGCCCCGAAGCCGTAGCTTGACAACCCCCCCCCCCAACTCTCACATCAAGTGGAGCCTGGTAGAGTCTTGGAGCCTCTGAAGCTCAGGCTTGTGGGTCATCACGGAAGCCAGGCAGACAGGGCTCTGCCCTCACTCACTCTCCTCCTGCCCTAGGTGTCTGGGCAAAGCGAACCACAGACCATGCATGTGCAGCTGTCAGTGAACAACACCAAGACGCCCATGTCAGCCAACCTTTCGGACCTGCTTGTGCTGGATGAGATCACTAGCCTCACGCTAAAGGAGTCGCCGGGCAATAAGACTCAGGACGGACTCCAGACTTTCAGAAAGAGGTTTCTGCAAGGTAACCACAGACACTCCAGGCCACTGTGGGAGATATGTCAGAATGCCTTCCTGTGTTTTCTGAGGAAGGGCCACAGCAGAGCTGGCTTACCGTGGCAAGCTGGGAGCCCCTGAAACTCCCAGAGTCTGCCACTAAAACCGTGGGTTTCCTGCTTGCTTTAGACCGAGGTGGGGTTGGGGAAGAAGTGCCGGGGGTTGTTTTTAAAAGACCGTCTCAGTTTTATTTTTATCAGCTTTAGCTGGATACGATGGTAGAGGTGTGAATTATAGTGAACCAATGACGCACATGTAGTTTATAGTGACCCCTCCCCCTGTTGACCAGAGTTATTTCTGGTCAGGAAGATGGACAGATATTCTTGAGTTGTGCTAGACAGAGGTAAAGGTGGATTGTTGTCAGTCTCAGAGGCATGGTCATGAAATATGTAGACACGGCCCTCATGTGTAAGCATGTTGCTCATTGGTATGGTACTCTATTTCCAACAGAACCTGAGCTCAGTACCTTATAAAGGAGAAAGGTTCATTTTGGCTCATAGTTCTAGAAGGTTCAGGTCCCGTTGATTTGGGTGACATAACATGACAGCCATGTATGATGACGTAGAACAGTTTACGTTACTGTGGTGTTGGAGTTACAGAAAGAAGGCAGCCAATGGAGTCCTGCGATCCTTCTGAGGATATGTCTACCCTGTTGCCTGGAAGATTTGAACAGTCACACACACACACACACACACACACACACACACCCCGGCCAATAGTGCCACAGACCTGGGAACAGGCCTTCAACACATAGGCCTTTGGGGACAATCCAGAGCCAACGTGCAGCTGGTAATGTGGACTGCTGGCTTCCTCAAGTGAGCTGTCCCCGTTCAACTAAATCCATTCCTGGATTCTGTTGTGACTGTAACTTCAGAGCCATCCTTTCTCCCAGGAAACTGGAGACACCTTTCTTGTTGGTAAACATCTCATGGTCAAATGAAGAGACTAAAGCTGGAGTGGGTGGGAGCTTGCTCAAGGCCATGGGCAGCAGCCGTACTGAAATGGAAGCAGGCAGCCTGAGTCACATCGGCCGGGGGACCTGCAGCCCTTCACCTGCCCACAGCCACTTCTGTGGTGGGGCGTGCACTGCTCAGCATGGCTCTCCTTACCCTTGGGCCTGGATGAGCCCTCAGAATCTTTCTTAACGCAGTGCTATTGATAGAAACTGGTGGAACAGCCCACACCTGGTGACTTGTTTGGTGGCCCTGGTTTAAATGAGATTCTAAATTTTTTTATATCTGAGCGAAACCACCCCCATGGCTCTTCCTTCAAGGATACAGAAACAAATCTCTTGATTGATTCTTAGGGTGGTGTTCAGAGAATGGCACACAGGCTGTGACAGAGCAGACTAAGATTCAGTCCGGCCTGGCAGCGTGACTGAATGGCTTCTAGAAAGTCCCTGAGCACCCTGGGCTTCAGAGATCCCGCACATCTTGGTGCCTCAGAGCATGCTATAGTGGGATGAGTGAGGTCATGTGACACCGCCCTTGGCCTAGTCAGGGCCTGGTTTCGCCCTTCGGTTCTCTTTCAGATCCTTCCCAGCTGTGGGTCTCACTGCCTACCCATCGGTTTCTAGTTTCTTTTAAGGCTCTCACTCCTCTTGGATCATGTCCGTTCCATCCCTGTTCCTCAGACAATGCTGAGAGGTCCCTTCGTCCTCCTCAGTACATACACATCTCTATACCCTGAGGAGTGGCCTTAGTGTTGTTTTTCCCAGGAAGCCCTACCTGATTCCTAGCTCCAAGCTCTTTTTCCCCCTCCAAGCACCCACGGGAACCCATCTCTTGAATATCCCCGCCCAAGCGATGCCTTCCCCTAAGTACTCACTAAATTCTGCTCCACCACACAGGGCACACTTCTCCTTGCCTGCACCAAGCACGGTGCCACCCACTGGGTGAGGTCAAGGTCGTAGTGAGGTCGGGAGGCATCAACACATCCCAGCCGGGCCTGTGGGAAGTTGCCTGGTTTGGTGGACACCATGTCGTCTTTTGTTTCTTGGTCCTGTTTTCTCCTGTGTATGTCAGGCCTTCACTTTGTCCAGGAAGCTGACTTTCCAGAGGACACAGTTCAAGTCACCTGTTCCTGAGCCTACCACACTGGCACACAGCGCCGGCTCTCAAGTTAGGAGACAGGCAACCCCACACCCAATGAATGTTTCTGAAATTCAAATGGCAATCAAACTCTAGTTTCCTGCCTCTCTGACCCCTGACCTCATCATCATCATCATCATCATCATCATCATCTTTTGCCCCCCCCCCATTAAAAAAAATAGATGTAAGATGGAGGGCTGAGAGCTAAGTGGTTTTTATTTACCACCAGGCTGATCCAATCCCCACAATCACAATGTCTCCTGCATGCTGTAGAAGAGAACAGATTTAACATGTTAGACCTCAGCTCCCTCTTGGGGGTCCGTGCAGAGATGCTCTGGGTGTGGAAACTATGGTCTGGGGAGGTGGCTGTGAGTGCCTTCCCCTTCTCACCACCTTAACTTTTGTCCTTGTAAGAAAGCAAAGTGGACGCGGTGATGTTTCCAGGCAAACTGATTCCCAGGCTCCATGCTCATCTCCTCTGCTTCCTACACAGTGGTCCTGCTGTCTCTTAAGTTAAGCCTAGCCTATCAGCTCTGTCTCACCCACCTGCTGGACTGGACCCCTGCAGGAGCTGAGGGTCCTGCTTTCTGTGGGCAGAGCTCCTGTGAGAACTCAGATGAGTTTGCTGCGGAGGGATCAAGAGGCCAGAGAGACCAGCCCTGCCTGCAGCAGAGTGTGTCTGCTTGTGGCTGGGGGTCTTAGAGCAAAATCTAACTTACTCTCCCCACTGGAGTACTCCCAGAATCCCCTGGGGTGAATGAAACACTCCCAGAATCCCCTGGGGTGAATGAAATCAGATGCTTCTTGATCTATACTCGTTCTCTCTGAGCAGTGGGAGAGTGCTACTCTGTCAGCTACAAGGCCTCACTGGACCCCACAGCTCTTGGGACTGCAGAGAGCCTGGACCTTCCAGCCCTGCTCATCTTTCAGAGCTCCTCACAGGTAACCCTGTCACCTCACTTGGGATCTGTGGCTGCCCTGGATAGGTGCTTGGGAATACTGACCCTAAGGGCAGAGGAGCAATCCTTTCTTCCTCTCTCCCTCCCCTCTTTCCTTTCTTTCTTTTTATCCTCCCTCCCTCCCCTTTCCTCTCTTCAACCAACCTACCTTCCTTCCTTCCTCCCTCTCTCCTTCCCTCCTCCCTCCTTCCTTCCCTCCCTCCCTCTCTCTCTCCCTCCCTCCCTCTCTCTCTCCCTCCCTTCCACCCAGCTTCTCTTCTCTAGATGATGTCACCTGCCGACAAAGGCAGCTTCCTTGTTAAAAGCCTCCTTCCCCTCCCTTCTCGTCCATGTTCCACATTAATTAGTCTCTTCTCCAGCAACCTTTGAGTTCAACATGGCTCCCATTTCACAGATGAGATAGCTGAAGCACATGGAAGTGAAAATCTTGCCTAAGTTTAGACAGGCAACCTTGCCCCACGCAGTTCACCACAGAGAGCTGTGTCCCTTCTTCACTGTCAGGATATGGGGTTCAGGTTCCCACAGTTTCCAGTAGAGAAGCTGGAGGCCCTGCCCCACTGTTTCCTGAAGAGGCTTTAGGAACTGGACAAACCCTGCCTTATCCAGCAGCTAGGGGCCAATTACCACTGAATTCAGGTGTGTGGGTTGGACGTAGTGCCAAATGTTCCCTGTGGGTCAGACTCCACGTGGCTGAAACATTTCTTTTCTCTCTTTCCCAGAACAGAACCCAGCTAAAAGCCCACTTTACCATCACAGTGGAAGAAAAGATAACGGTAAGATGGTGTTCAGATCCATCCTGTCCTCATGCCCACCTAGATCCATGCTGCTGTGTTGCCACTGTGTGGCCTGACCTCAGAGCCAAGGGGAGGTGCTAGCCACTGGCCTTGACATCCCTGATATGCATGGTCTTAGGCTCTGTGGTTCTCTTGGTGACCTTCTGTGATGGTTGATCCTGAGTGCCAACCTGATAGGACGTAGAATCGCCATGGAAATGGAATTGGTTTCTGTTGCTGCAGTAAAACAATGTGGCCAAGGTAGCATATAGAAGGAAGAATTCATTTGGGCTTACTGTTCGAGAGGGATGAGAGTCCATCACGGCAGGAATGCATGGCTGCAGAGCCAGCAAGCTGAAAGATGATGTCTTCAACCACAAATACAAAGAAAATAGAGACAGGCTATGAACTCTCAAAGCTCACCCCCACTGTGTGCTTCCTCCAAGAAGGCCACACCTCCTAGAGGTTCCATAACATCCCCCAAACAGCGCCATCGACTGGGGACCAAATGCTGAAAAACATGAACCTGTGAGGAAATTTCTTATTCACAATGCCATGGAAACAAACCTCTGGACATGTCTGTGAGGAAGTGTCTAGATTAGATTAACTGAGGTGAAAAAAAATCCATTTTAAATGTGGGCACCATTCCATGGGCTGGGATATGGAACAGAATACAAAGGAGGAAGTTGCTGAACACCGGTATTCACCCCTCTCTGCTTCCTGATTGCGGATGGAATGTGACGGGCCATCTCATGCTCCTGAGGCCGTGGCTTCTCCACCATGATGGACTGTGAGTACCCTGAACTGTGAGCCAAAATAAACCATTCCTTAAGTTTCTTGTCAGAAACCAGAAACATAAGCAATACCCGTTCCACCCAAGTGGGATGTGCCAGCCACTGCCTGGCAGGCTGAAACACCACTGTCCACCTGTGCTGCTGGTCACCTGGAGCAGGTCTGTCTTTGGACTGCCAGCTCCTGAATAATGACATGGAGACTGTTTATTAATAATGAAAGCTTGGCCTTAGCTTAGGTTTGTTCCTGACTAGCTCTTAAAACTTAAATTAACTCATTTATATTAATCTATGTTTTGCCACGTGGCTTGTTGCCTCTGCTCAGTACTACATGTCCCACGTCCTCTATGTCTGGCCAGTGAATCCCTGCTTCTCTGACTCTTTCCCCGAATTCCTCTCTCTCCCTGGAAGGTCCGCCCATCCTCTCCTGCCTAGCTACGGGTCACTCAGCTCTTTATTAAGCCAATCAGAAGGTGCCTTAGGCAGGTGAGGTAAAGCAGTGACATCTTCATACGGTGTGATCAAATATCCCGCAACAGTCATCACATTCTTTTCTGTCCCCAGGGTTGCCCACCCGGCCCAGATGCTGGGGACAGTTTGTCTTCCCAGATTGTGCCTGAACACTGTCTTTCTGCTTCTGCTGTTCATCAGGAGTCTGTTTCCTTTTTCTGTTTGGCAGTGAGGTTCTTCCTAGCACACACACATTCTCCTGCGTCTAACAAGTGTGACTCACTCTGTGGATTAGTCAGCCTTCTCCAGGAGAGAGGGGGAGGGGGAGGGGGAGGGGGAGGGGGAGTGAGTCCATCGTGTGTACTGGCTCACGTGACGATGGAAGTTGAGAAGTCCCTGCATACCAGCCATGTGGCGTAGTCCAAGTTGGAAGTCCTTGGGCCTGAGATACTGATGATGTGATTCATCTGAAGATGGAAGTCTGAGGACCTAGTGCCCATTGGCATGTGGCCTACAGTCTTAGGCAGGGGAGTCTTGCATTCTGTGTTCCATGCACCAGACAAGAGGAATGTGTCCCTGTGCTAGGAGACAGACAGACACATTCATCTTGCCCCTAGATTGGTTCTATTCTGGTCCATCTGCCTGGATAGCACCTGTACATACTCACATGGAGTGAGTCTGGGTGTAGTCCAAGTGCACCCATAGGTAGGATTGTTCTGGGACACCTGTCTACATTCACATTCTGGGTATATATATATATATTTTTTTTTTCCCTTGGTCTGTTTGGACTCATCTGCTGATCTTCACAAATGCACCCAAAGTCAGGATTTTCCCTGGTGTTCCTTAACCCCATCAAAGCTGACTCTTGAATGTGACCAAACCATACAGCAACACTCCATACTCCCTCTGCATCTCAGGGGCCAGATCTGAGCAGCTCACAATTTCTCAATCCTGCCAGCTTTGACACAGGTGTGTGAGGGAGATTCCATTATTAAATCACTTTCGTTTCACAGATGGGGAAACCGAGTTCCAGTAGTTTGCCCAAGATCCTATGGCTAGAATGGCACGGTCTCTGAGGACACCCCTAGGCTTGGTGACTGAATTAGTGAAAGGCTACTTGATTGTCAACTTGTCAGGATCCAAGATCACTTAAAAGACACACTACTGGGCATGTCTGTGAGGTCATCTCCAGAGAGGTGTAACTGCGGAGGAAAGACCCACCCTGAACGCAGCTGGGAAAAGCAAGCTGCACAGCGGTGTTCATCACTCTTGGCTTCCCGACTGGATGTGATGTAACCAGCTGCCTCGAGCGCCTGCTGCGTCTTCCCTGCCATGATGGACTGGAGCCTGGAGGATGCCCTTCCTCCCCTACGTTGTTGTTTTCAGGGGTTTTGTTGTAGCAAGAAGAGTGACTTACACAGCCATGCAGCAAAGTTAGCAAAGGAGAAAGACGAAAGGTAGGAGGTCTGGAGAAAGTCCCCAGTGACCTTCAGGTCCTCTCCCCAGCAATGAGCCCTAGGAGCATCTGTGAACGTTTTTTAGGGGCTGAATGTCACACAGCTACCCTCTGCCTGGCTCACACCAATTTCTGACTCCAAGAGGAGGCAGATGTTCAGCAGAGACCACACTGTTTGCACAACATGCTAAGTGAGTGGTGGCTCCCTCCCAGATGTCGGTCCCCAGATGCTGGCCAAGGCCCAAGCTCACAGGCTGGCCTCTAGAGAACAGTAGGAAACGAAGCCAGGCGTGTTCACTCCTGCTTGCGGGTCCAGCAGATGACAGTATGGCCTTTGATCCCAGGTGGCAAGTCCCACAGCTATACGGTGAGACTCAGCACATCTTAGGGGCCATGGCACCACACGGAAGAGATGGAGAGAGTGGGTCTGGCTTTTAGCAAGACTGAAGCCCAGTGAGACAGTCAAAGATGTGGATAACAGTTTTCTTTGTTGGTCTGAGAGCTCCCAAAGGAAGTAACCCGATCTGGTTCATTCTGCGTTCCTTTTCCTCCCTCACCTGGTAGGTGACAATCATTCAGTAAATATCCCTTGATTGAGCTGATTGTCACCGATGATAATTGCCAGTCAGCTGAGGAAGTGGCTGGTGGCCTCATGATTGTGATGGGGAACGTTCTCTTAATGGATGTGTCCCTTCTCCAAGGCCCAGCCCTCCCACGAGGATGGAGAGGGGCTTTCTCCAGAGCTCAGGCTGCTCCTCACCTGCACACTGCCTTTGGGGAAGAAGGAAGAAGTGCCTGTGCAGGATGCAGGCTGTCCCCACCAGGTACCCTCCGGGACCCATTCTAGGATCTCTGTGCAGTGGCGACAAGAGGCATGTGAGCCTGAGGTTCCATAGTATTGTGAGTGTAGCAGACTCTAAGACCCCATGACCCGATTTGAATCCTGACCGTGTGTGACCTTCAGCATTTTCTAGCCTATCTGGGCCTCATCTTCCCTGATGTAAAATGAGAGCCATGTCACGGCATCTATCCAGGCAAACGGGTGAGTCTGTGTAGAGCACCGTGTTTCTTTAAGTCGCTGTGGACACCAGCACCTACTGCTGGTGTCATTTTTATGTAGTAAGAGAGCAACACCAGCCGCCGTGTTCTGTGATCAGTGAGAATGACTGTCATTATAGTGTCAGACTCAGATGTCGGGAGGAGCCACTGTGGTACTAGAAGCATCTGTGTGGTCCAGCGTGGTATTCTTGGGGACTGGAGTCCTGAGGGGAGATCCATGCCAGTGAGGCTGGACCCTGGGCGGTGGGTGTGTTTAGGTCTAACGTGGGCTCTTGAAGAGGTAACAGGGTTATATTGGTGGGCAAGTGGTGGCTGGAAGAATTAATTGTCACACAGAACAATGGCATACATCTGTTTGCTGTATGGCTAGCATGCCGGAGTATGCGCAAACTACCGTACTGCCTCAAGCTAATAAGCCAGTTAAGGAAAAGAAGGCCTTAGGAAATTTCTTCTTAGTTTACTGCCCGTATCCCTGGTGAGGAGAGTCTCAGAGTCCCATAGTGCCAGACGTGGACTGCAGGTCTCAAATTCCTCCAGACCCTCCTGCTGCCCATGGATTGGGCACTGCAGGCTGGCAGGCACCAGGGCGGCAGGTGGCTGTGCTCTCTGGGAAGGAGCCCAGGGCCTGTGAAGATACACAGAGAGAGTTCTACCCATGGTCACAGTGGCCAGAGTCATTCAGGGTCCACTGCCAGCAGTCCGCCCAGGGAGAGAGAGAACTTATCTGGATGGATGTGTGTCCATGCAGTGAAGTGTTGCTTTATTAAATGGGGAGAAGATGGTGTCCTGAGTGGATTTAGGGCCAAATGAGTGGATCTCTTGAAAGAACGACAGAGGTGGATGTTCTAATCAGAGCAAATCTAAATAGATAAAGTAATGTATAGAAAGTTAATCTGTGGAATTTGAATATAAGCGGTTGGAAATTTTACTTTTAAAAACAATAGCAGGAAAGATAAGCGAGAAATATGGAGAGATATTTATAGTGTACATAAAAGACAAGTGGCCTACTATGTACATAGCATATGTTAACTCACAAGAGGAAGGAAGTCATAACAGATGGCTAGCTATGGAATGAGATTTTTTTTTTTTAAAAGATTTGTTTATTTCTTATGTATACAGTGTTCTGCCTGTATGTATGCCTGCAGGCCACAAGAGGGCACCAGATCTCATTACAGATGGTTGTGAGCCGCCATGTGGGTGCTGGGAATTGAACTCAGGACCTCTGGAAGAGCAACCAGTGCTCTTAATGGCTGAGCCACCTCTCCAGCCTGAAATGAGAATTTTTGAATACATGGTTTTACAGAGAGCCCTTGAAGCCTTCTAGTTGTCACATTATTAGCAAATCCACGAGGCTTTGAGTTGAGATGGCGGTGTGCAGGTAATCATGTCGTCACTATTGCTTTTTCTGCCGCATCGCTTTCCAGCCCGCTGGCCGTTGTCCTGACCTCAGCTCCTGAGTGTCCTAGCTGCCTCCAGTGCTCCTCAACAGCTTGACACAGGACTTTAGTTGTCTTCCAAAGAACACAGACCTTCCTGTGCTCTTTCCTTAGGAGCTTCTTACTGACATTTCATCAGAAAAGTTAACCCCCTTGTCTCCTCCAGGGGCCACTGGGCCCCTCTGTTTTCCATATGGTCCCCCAGGCCTTTCTCTCAGACGTTTCTCGGACCAGCATCTCTGACTCTGGTCACCCCTGCTCCCCAGGCAGGTTGTTTGCCCCCTGCTGGACTGCCATGGCATCGCAGCATCAGGCTTACTCCTCTGACTGGCCCCTGACATGTTTGTTGACATGAGACTTTGCCTAGAAGAGGCCGTTGAATCTCCTTTTATCTGGGCTCCCACTGGAAGTTACCAACCACACTAAGCATGGGTCTCCCCATCCAAATGCCCTGATGAAGAAAACCCCTCATGGCTGTGCCCAGCGCCTATCTCCTAGTTCACTCCAGATCTAGTCAAGTTGACGACTAAGACTAAGCCGCGAGGCTTCATTAGGACATGTGAAGTGTGATTGATACTGCCTGCCGTTGATCTGAACACCCACGCATCAGCTGGAGGCCAAGAGTCTCTTTACTGTCACGCCACTTCCCCAGGTCATCGGGACACGGGGCAGCAAGCCACCATCCTGCCTGCTCCTTGGATATGGAGTGCTAAGTGAAAGATTTCAGCAAAACTTGTTGAAACCTCTTCTGGGAAAGTCGTGTGTGTCCCCCTTTCCCTTGCATGGGGGAGACATGGAAAGTCATCCTGTGTATTCCCCTTTTCCCGAGTTTGTGTGGGGGGGAATTACTGTGTGGCTACTGAGCATCCTGAGATCCCCTCTGCACCCAGCCTCCTCCTCACAGAAAAGCTCAGCAATGGCAGCTGTCCCACCGTCAGGGAGAACTACTGGCGTGTTAGCTTCCTGCCTTCCAAGCCTATACATATATTTATCACATAATTGAAGCCAAACTTTCTACATGAGCCTTCATTGTGTCTTTGGAACTCGGTATTGAATTCCCATCTTTTCATCTCTTCTTGAAAGGCCTTTTTGTGCAGTATCACTCCTCATAAATGCTATGAAGAATCCATCAAAGGCAAGGTTGCAGTGAATGTGTGATTAGAGGGGTGGGCACGGTGAGCGATGATTCTTTGCAAGAGGCGGGGGTGTGGGGGGAGTTAACATGCTCTGGGGGTGGAGGCTGCCACAGACACCTTTTTTGCTTCCTGCCTAGATATCGCAGCCTAGGTTTGCTTGTGTCCCAACATCTGTGCTGACAGTGGTTAGTGGTGGGCTTTGGCTGTGCTGTTCGTGGGGACATTTAAGGATGCTGACTTGAGGATGCTGTATCTAATACTTGAACAGCCTCAGTTTGGGTTCCTGTCTCTCCCCAGTAGAGGAGTGTCACTGGTACAGATCACCCAAGGCCACTGTCCTCTTTTATATCCTCACATGCATTCTGTCATTCAGCCCTACATCCACTTACTGTTGCCCAAGTATTCCTCTACCACGAGCCCTTCTCTGCTTGCAGTAGTAATGACAGTTCAGATGCCCTGAGATGGCTCCGCAGTTAAGAGCACTGCCTTGCCTTCCAGAGGACCCAGGTTCAACTCCCAGTACCTACATGGTAGCTCACAACTGTCTGTAATTCCAATTGCATGGGACCCAACACCCTCACACAGACATACAAGCAATGCACATAAAATAAAAGTAAATCAAGTTAAAAACAAAACAAAACAAAACCCTAAACAGATGTTCTGACATGTGGTGAGGTCTTCAGCTTTTGTAGTGTGGATGCTACATGTATATGCATATGTGTGTGTGTGTGTGTGTGTGTGTGTGTGTGTGTGGTGTGTGTACATATTCATGAATGTGTACACACAATAACAAAATAGGCAATTTATTGGCATTGATAGTGTGTGAATCAAGTATTGCAAACCCATTGCTACTATATAGTTCCAGAACATTCACATCACTTCCAGGGGAAATTCAGTACCTATAAGCAGTTGCTCTCATCCCTTCCCTCCCAGCCCCTGGCAGCCACTCTCCTGCTTCCAATCTCTGTGGTTTGTAGACTCTGGGTATTTCTATGATTTCTGTTACCTTGGGGTCATCTACCTGACTGGGAGTCAGGTGGTGATAGCAGGAGGGAACCTCAGACTCCTTTCTCTTTATGCAGGTTCTACCTAATCATGGCCTCCATGCAGCAGGCTTCATTGCAGCCTTCCTCATCTCCCTCGTGCTGACCTTGGTGGCCCTGTTCTTCCTGGCACAGGGTCGGTGTCTGCAGGGAAGTGTGCTGGCCAGATGCCGGGTGAGTCTCCTTCTCAGGGATGTTTTAGTAGGCAGTGGTGTAAGTGGACATTCATCCTTCATCCTGATGTGTCTCAACTCTGGACCATGTCAGACCCCATTTGGGAGCTAAGGACAGAAGCTCAGGCTTGCTTCTTTGGGGACACAACTCCAGCCTTCACCCTGGGGCTGAGGATGCATCTCAGTGGTAGAGCAAGTTGCCTAGCCTTTACCAGGCCAATTCACAGCATTTCCAGTAAATAGGGAAATTAATTCATTAATTCATTAATTAAGCAAAAGCTCCTAGGATGGTTCCCTAAAAAATTATTCTTAATTAACACACAATCGTGTGAATTTATCTGGTAGAATGTGATAGGTTGACACATTCACACAGGGTGTAATGATCAGTTGAGAATGGCACACCCGTCCCCTCAGGCATTCACCCTTTCTTCCTGTGAGGAAATGTTCAGACTCTCTTCCAGCTGGTGTGAAATATGTGGCACCTTCTTGGTGACCAGGCTGCCACCCCGTGCTATGGAACTGCTCAGCATTTTCCTCCTGCCTGCCCTGGACAGCCTCTTCCAGTCTGCACCCTCCCCAACCCTGCTAACCGTCACTATGCTCAACCTCTAAGGAATCATCTTTTTTAGATTCCACATGTGATGGAGAGCAGCGCTTGGCTTAGTTCGGCTGTAACATCCTCCAGGTCCACCTGTGTGCTGACAGTGTGGTGGTTTGAATGAGAACAGCCCCGTTAGGCTCATATATGTGTATGCTTGGTGTCCAGTTAATGGGACTGAGGAGGTGTTTCACTGGGGATGAGCTTTGAGGTTTAAAAGGCCCACACCAGGCCTAGTCTCTCTCTCCTTCTCCGCCTGTGGATCAGGATGTAAAACTCCCAGCTACTGCCCCTGCATCATGCCTATCTGTTTCCCATCATGATGATTATGGACTCTCAAACTGTAAGGCCCTAATTAAATACTCTAAGAGTTGCCTTGGTCATGCTGTCTCTTCATAGCAGTAGAACAGTAACTAAGACAGATGGAATGGTGCTTTTTATGGCTAAATAATATTCCACCCATTGTGTGTTTATGTGTGATGAACACTTAGGTTGACTTCATATTTAGCTGATGGATGTTTTAACCGTTGCCAGGAGTAAGAACCTTACATTTTAGTACTCTACTTGTAGGGTGGGTGTGTTCTTGCTACTCCCAATTCAAGCCCCATTCCATGCCACCTGCTGGATGGAGCCAAACTCCTTGGTCTGGCTTGTGTGTCCCCCCCGTGACCTAACCTAGCCTCATTTTCTCCCACCCCTCACTTACCCCTCTGGATGTACCCAGTGACTGGCTTCCCTTAGGGAGCTGAGCTCTTCTTGCTCACACTAACGGGCTTTTCCATTTCCTTCCCCCATCTTCTCCTCGTGAGTCCCTGTCCTCTTCTTTAAACATAAACCAAGCATCTACTTGTCCGGGAATCATTGTGGGTACGTCCTGGTAGATTGCAATCTCTCTGGGTGCTCTACTTGCTTTGAGAGACCCCACACAGGACCTTTTAAACCTAAGCTCTTTCAGTCTGCATTCCCACAGGAGTACACGCTGAAGCCAGACTCAAAGTCACTCCATTCCAGGAAATAATACCTCCAGGGCATGGCAGGAGGAGAGGGTCACCAACAATGCCAGGTGTGTCCTTGAGTGCCATCAGAGACAGACACCTGGAGCCAACCTGCCTGAGGGACTGGATAGGACAAAACCAGCCTCGGAGCCAATCTCCCTGCAGGCTGTGGCCTTGTGTCTTCGTCTCACAGGCCTGTGTGCTCATCAGGGAGGAGCCAGGAACATCACGTCCAGGTTGAGGAGGCCACTTAGCAGTTTCCCTCTGATGGGGAGGAGGATGATGAAGGACTTTAAAAATTATTTCTCTGTCATTTTAAATATATATTTTATTAATTCTTTGGGACTTTCACATAATGTATTTTGATCATATCCATCTTCCAGTCCTCCTCCTAACTTTTCCCAAGTCCATCCCTAACTTAAAAAAAAATATCTCCTGAGTCAGGTGTGTGCTCCCTATACACTCCCAGGTGTGGGGCCATTCAGTGGAGCAGAGTCAATCTACCAGGAACATACCCCTAAAGAAAACTGTCCCTGTCTCCCCAAGAAGCCATTAGCTGTCAATAGTTTCTTAGGGGTGAGGGTTCACAAGCCCCTCTTTTCTCTATGGTGAAATGTTGACCAGCTTGATCTTGGGCAGGTTGTGTGCAGGCAACCATATCCTGTCATTTCCAGAAGACACTGTTTCACCCTGGTCCTCCTTGACCTCTGCCTGTTCTGCCTCTGTCTCTGTCTCTGTCTCTGTCTCTGTCTCTGTCTCTGTCTCTGTCTCTCTCTCTCTCTCTTTCTCACTCAGAGCGCGCGCGCGCGCGCGCACACACACACACACACACACAGTGCATGCACTCACTTGTTCCTGTGTGCATATGTTCTTCTCAGGCGCCTCCCACCTTGTTTTAATTTTATTATTATTTTTTTTTTCCGAGAGAGGGTTTCTCTGTCGCTCTGTAGACCAGGCTACCTCTCTCTGTAGACCAGGATGGCCTTGAACTCACAAAGATCCGCCTGCCTCTGCCTCCCAATGCTGGGATTAAAGGAGTGTGCCACCACAACCTGGCCTATTTTATTATTTTTTGTTTTGTTTTGTTTTTTGTTTTTTTAAGACAGAGTTTCTCTGTGTAGCCCTGGCTGTCCTGGAACTCACTCTGTAGACCAGGCTGGCCTCAAACTTACAGAGATCCATCTGCCTCGGCCTCCTGAGTGCTGGGATTAAAGGCGTGTGCCACCACCACCCAGCCCACCTTGGTTTTTGAGGCAAGGTCTCTTATTAACCTGGAACTCACCAGTTGGATAGGCTAGCTGGCTAGCTGTGGGACCCAGGGATCTGCATGTCTCTGCCTCTCTGCCCAGCCTTCTAAAAATGTGGGTTTTAGGGCTCGAACTCAGGTCGTCACATTTGAGTGGCAAGCACTTTCCTGACTGAGCTATCCCCCAGTCTCAGTAGCAGAGTACTTATGGTTATGTCTTTGCATGTAGTTGTTTTATCTCCTCAGCACACTTGTGTGAGGCCGTTGAAATCAGCATCTTTTTCATGTGGTGAGACAGTATAGGCTCTGACTAGGACAGGGGCTGGTCTGAGGTGGGAGGAGGCCAGCCTCTCTGACTATACAGCCTTGTCTTCCCTCCCAGCATGCAGTGTTCCCCAGCAGGCCAACTCAGCTGTCTCTCCACTTCTACAGGTTCGGCGCCCTGAGAACAAGCTGGAGCCCTCACCCTTCACCTCTGCTAATGGTGTGAGCCAGGATCTTTCCCTCAATGACCAAGTGATTGTCATCCTGACTTCTGAGGATCACGGGGGCATGCTTCAAGCCTTAGAAGAGTAAGGGTCCTCAGTCTTATCCTCTCTTGGGAGGTGACGGGTTGGGAGCAGCAAATACGAAGTGTCCTTATGGTCACTTGGCCGTCCATTAATCACTTGGTGGTCAGAATGGTAGTGCTGCTAGGCACTGAATATTATTGAGCCGGCTGGATGCAGAAGAAGGAGGGGCTTCCGGAGCCCTGGAAATGCTCCCTGGAGGAGGTGACATCTTCACTCCTGTTAGAGGTGCCCAAGTGGAGTGAGGGAAAATACTTCAGGCTGAAGAAGGAAAGAGAGACAGATGGATGGGAAGGAGCAAGGGGCATTTGTGAAATCATGCTGAGTGTGCTGGGTGTTTGTTTACTGACTGCAGAAAACAGGGAAGAAACATCTGTTTGAAAAAGAGGCTGGCACGGTGCCGGCTGTGGTTTGCTGGGGAGAACTCGGTATTGTTGATAAAGACCCGCAGTGCCGTGTGTCCAACAGAACATCCTACCAAACCCTGGATGAAAAAGAAGGGAACTATCCCAGGACTTCAGAAACACCTTGGGAGTGGGGTAGGGGTGAGGTGGGGTGAGGTGAGGTGAGGGAGTGAGGTGAGGTGAGGTAGGGTGGGGTGGGATGAGTGGGGTGAGGTGAAGTAGGGTGGGATGAGATGAGGTGGGATGAGGTGGAGTAAGGTGTGGTAGGGTGTGGTGGGTGGGATGAGGTGGGATGAGGTGGGGTGGGGTGTGGTGACTGAGGGGAGTGTTGTTTTCCACTCACATGAGGACTTGGAGGTTAGGAAGCCTTTCCAGGGACACAGCTAGTAGTCAACAGGGTTGTCAACAGTTATAACCCCAGACAGACATACCCCTAAGGCTCACTGGCCAGCCAGCCTAGCCCAACCGGTAAGCTAGTGAGAGACCCTGTCTCTTAAAGCAAGGTAGATGACTCCTGTGAAATAACACCTGAGGTTGTCCTCTGGTACACACACACACACACACACACACACACACACACACACACACACACACAGAGGAACTAGCACTGAGCAGGGGAGGACCTAGAAGCAGAGCCAACCAAGCAGTGCCGGGCCTGTGTCCCTGGGTTTAGGAACCTATGTTCCCTGGCACATAGCATGGGTCCAAGGTAGAGCATTTCAGCTGTATCTCCTCCTGGGACAGACGTTGTACTGAGTCTGACTCATGGTACTTTGTGAGCTACTTGACCTTGGCAGTGTAGACTCTGTCCTACTTGGGGGATGCTCCTCTCTTGTTCAGCAGCTCTGTGAGCAGCCAGGCTGGGAGCCTTGGGTGCACAGGACCAACCTCACACAGTGGTGAGGCTCAGGCCTCCATCCATTTCTGGCTTTCAGGGTAGTGTGCATGGATTGGATATTTAGGCTTTGTACAGCTGTTCACAGCCCTTCTTCATCTTTGCTCGATTCTCTAATTGGAATGCCAGGGATGGCAATTAAAATGTGCCACCTTGTCTTAGGAAGGCAGAGATGGGTGGGCAGCTGGGAGGCAAGCTCTTGGCAGGAACTCATAAATACCACCTCATATATTGTGATATGAACACGAGCAATTATCAAAGCATTTCCTAGCCAAAAGTCAGATGTTAGCCTGCCCTCCCCCCCAATATGAATGAAGAGTTGAGTGGGATGATTTGATTTGGATAATCAACAGCTGGGTGTTTAATTTGCACATACACAGGACTCCGCATGCTTCTGACCCAATGAAGTAGCCCTTTTCAGCAGGAGTGTGTTGCCCTCTTTTGATTCCAGATGTGAAGGATGTCAGGAGCCTAGCCCTCCTCCATCCCATCACAGGCAGCTCTCTATGGTGTTGCAGCTTGCTAATTCTGATGTGGGCGTGTCGACATTCTTAGTGACTCTCAGGCTCTGGGGCTGTCTCTTTGTTTCTCCTTGGTTGCTGATCTTATTTTGTCTGAGGAGCGTTTCACATCGATTAGCAAGCATGGCTGTAAGATTCAGCCTAAGAGTAAAATTCATCCCTCCTCTCAGAGCCTCACCCTCCTTCGCCAGCTCAGTCGTAAAAATTATTTCATTATTATGGGTGATCTGCCTGCATGTGTGTCTGAGCAGCATGCATGGGTCTGGTGCCCACAGAGGCCAGAAGGAGATGTTGAATCCCATGGGGCTGGAGTTACAGATGGTTGTGAGCTGCTATGTGGGTGCTGAGAATTGAACACAAGTCCTCTAGAAAAGCAGGCAGTGGTCTTCTTTTAAAAATTTTTATAATTAAAATTTTGCATTTATTTTACACACCAACCACAGTTTCCTCTCCCTTCTCTCTTCCTGTTCCCTCTCCCACCTCCTGTCTACGCCACCCCACAATCCACTCCTCCTCTATTCAGAAAGGGGCAGGCCTCCCATTGGAGTCAACAAAGCATGGCATATCAAGTTGAGGCAGGATCAATCTCCTCCCCCTGCGTCAAGGTTGGGTGAGGCATCCCAGCATGAGGAATAGTTTCCAAAAAGCTCATGTACCAGGGACAGATCCTGATCCGACTACTAGGGGCCCCACAAACAGACCAAGGTACACAACTGTCACCCACATGCAGGGGGCCTAGGTCGGTCCCATGCAGGCTTCCTAGCTGTTAGTCCAGAGCCCCTGAGCTCCCACAAGCTCAGTTAGCTGTCTCTGTGGGTTTCCCAGTCATTATCTTGACCCGCCTTGCTCATATAATCTCTCCTCCCTCTCTTCAACTGGACTCCCAGAACTCAGCCCAGTACTTGGCTGTGAATCTCTGCGTCTGTTTCCATCAGTTACTGGATGAAGGATCCCTGATGACAATTAGGGTAGTCACCAATCTGATTACAGAGAAGGCCAGTTCAGGCACCCTCTCCACTATTGCTAGGAGTCTTAGCTGGGGTCATCCTTGTGGATTCCTGGGAGTTTCGAAGGTAGTGGTCTTAACCTCTGAGTCATCTCGCCATCCCCACTCCCCAGCTCAGGCTTAAAATTTATTGACTCAATTGTGTTTCAGCCTCAGTGGTTGGACACTGATTTGGGTGCCTAGTCTGTCTATCAGTCTGTCTGTCTGCCTATCTGCCTTCCTTCCTTCTAGAACTGACAGTTATTTTTTATCTTTCTTTGTTGACCTGTCATAAGGTTTAGGAGCTCCCACAAAGGAAATGTCAGGGGCTTAGTGTGCATGGAAATCAGTCTCTCATGGGCTCCTTACTAAAAATAGCCCTTTTCTCTAGTAAGTCATTTATCCTGCTTGTACTTCTTACTGGAGGTTTAGCCGGGCTTCTCACCCAGCAAGCGGGCAGCGTGATTGTTGCCACATTTCTAATACCAGGTGGTACTGTGCCCTTTTCTCAATGCTGACCTACTCCTGAAAGGCTGGCCTGTGTGTTCAGCTTTGCATCGCAGGCCACTTCCCATAGAGAGGATTGGAGAGGGGGGTGTGCCCTTTGGTTTTTTATCAGGTTCCCTGACTGTGGTCACAGGGGAAGTGGGCTTGGTCCCAATGCATGCTGGGACCTGTTATGAGGAAGGAGAAACTGGGTAGGATTGAGTGATCACAGGAGGTTCTCTTAGAAGCATGGTGTGCTTCCAGTAATTTAGTTTTACCCTAGCCAGAAACCTGGCCACACCAAGCATCTGGCATCATACGAAATTTTCATGGGTGCTCAATTTTCAGCCCAGGGAGCTGTCATTCAGAGAGGCTCACTGGCTTGCCTGAGGTCGTGTGGGTGGTAAGGAGCTTGAATCCAGGCTAGAGCACTTCTAAATCCACTGTGCTGCTGAAGAATGGTCTTCTATAAATCCTGAGTGCAGATGCTTCAGAGACAGAGAGCCTAAGGGAAGACGTTGAGAGCTGTGCTTCTTTCTCTGATATTTCACTTGCTGCCAGCTCCGAGGTGTCTGTCGCTGCTGCCCCTATGCCCTCTGCAAATGGTTTTGTGCACAGTAGGTGTGCAGGGAGTCTTTGTTGTGCTGAAGTTGTAAATACACATATTGAGTAGTTTTTTACGTGCTAACCATATGGTATGTTTGTGTTTACAACTCCCGTCTTTTTTATTCTTTCCAAACATTCTTCAGAAATAGCAAAGTGGTCCTCCTCTGTTAAAAGCCCACAGTGCAGGAAGATGGAGCTGTTCGCTGGCTTCTTTGGGTCATTTATTCTTTAGGGTTGCTTCTTCATACTTGAAACACTTTTAAAAATTAATTGATTGATGGGTATTTTAGGAGATCCTGGCTGAGGTCCAGTTCTGTGCTCAGCATAGTGGTGGTCCCTGCCTGCATACTAGGTTTTGTCTTCGTACTGTATACATGGGCAGAATACAAATGCCTTGGTGTGGGGACTCGAGGCTCCTCATCCTGATCATCCTCTTCCTCTTCTTGGAGACTGGGTCTCATGGAAGCCAGGCTAGCCTCAGAGCTTGCTTTGTGACCAAAGATGAACTTAAACTTTGATCCTCCTGCCTCCCTAACCCCAGTGCAGGGATTACAGGCATGCACCAGCACACCTGGCCCAGGAGTTCTTCTGAGAGAAGGTCCACTAAACTGAGTGATGGTGGCAGCATACAAGAGGTGGGATGGGGTGTGGGCATCTCCGAGTCAGAAGAGTAGGTCAGAGTAGCAGCTGCATGGGCACAGTGGATTAGAGGGTCACACAGAGCTAGGAAAAAAATCTCTCTACAGCAGCAGCACCTCCATCTTGTATCCCCAAACTACTTTTCTTCATAGCATCCCTGGCCAGTAGAAGTCATGACATATATGGGGGGTAAGGGGGGGATTCTGTCTTAGCCACTTAGGCCGGAAGTTCTTGAGTGCAGGAGCTTTCTGCTTCGTTCATGGATGGGCCCCCCATGCCTCAGGAAGGAAAGAGCGAACATTTCCAGACACAGAGGCCCAAATACTCAGTGAAGGAGGGTCCAGGAAGAAAGATGCTAAGAGCCCACCCTGGGGCTTTTACTGTATTTTGGTTCCTGACGAGCTGCTGGTTTGAAGGAAGTATCACTGGTTTTCTAACGTTTCCCTCACCTTCTCTGACTCCCACTTAGTGAAGATTCTCAGTGGGTACTTCCCCTGTCTCTCACTGCCTAGTCCCCTTGTCGACAGGGTATAAGTCTGATGTTCGGCCTCTACAGGGAACCTTGCAGTGTTCTTTCCATGGAAATTGGCTTCTGATGAGGAAAACTTTCACTTTGCTAATGCCAAGCTGTGTTTTGTGGGTCTATGGTTACACTTGAAGATACCAGAATTATTCTAAAAGAGGCTGTGGCTGCTCAGGTTCCTTCTGAATTACTGTTCCTCATGTTGCTTTATGAGTCCCTTTCCCCATTCAGAAAAACATTTGCTGCTGTGTATATCAATTGCATATCCTAGCTTTATTCTGATACCTTGCCTCATTGTTTGGTCAGAATGGTTAATTTTTATAAGAACTAAATAAGAAAGAAGGCTTGGACACCATTCTCATTTTTTTATCATCAGTAGCCTACCAAAGTGTTCATTGTAATTGGTTCTTGGAAATTCTAAACAATGGTGTTTCTTAGATGGGTACAGTGGATGTACAGGTTTGTAGAGTAGTACAGGAGTCCCGGCATGAGAACCCCATACCGTGTGACCCCAAGTACCTGTCTTCTAGATGTCATGAAGGATTTCCCAGGGGTAATGGAGAAAGATGTGTATTTCATTGTCCTGTAAATGATGACTGGTGAATGAAGGGTGATGGAAATGTGTCCCTTCCCTAGCGGACCTAATGCTACGTAGAGTGAGAAATTTGTTCTATTTAACTTTTTTTTTGAAGCCATTGGGCAATTAACAATGAGTGTTAATCTGCCATTAATAGCTTGGAAATTTAACTGATTTGAAGAAACTCTTTTTCTGTGTCTTGTGGCCTTGGGACATTGACAGCTTTTCTTGTTGCCACTTCTGACAGTCTGTGCAAAGCACTAGGCAGCGAAATGGCTGCAGCCAAAATATCTCTGAGCTGGGTGCCTGTCAGACTGTGGGCTCTGACTCCCCGGCAGACAGTTTCCCCAGGGAAGGAGCTGCTACGGAGGGAAGTATGAGTATTTAGGGCCAGCAAGATGTTAGGAAACTGGGCTGTGGAATTGTTATTTCTTTGCTTGATACAAATTTGAACAGTAGTCTAAGGCCATCCCCATTATGCAGGTGGGAAAAACTGTTATTTATTATTTATTGTGGTGCAATGTTATTTATTAAGCTGCACTGTTTACCATGCAAAAAAAAAGCCATGAGGTACAACAAAGCCCACTATAAGAGTTCATTAAGGGAACGGAACAGAAAGGATGTGCATAGGCCTATGGAATGATGGTGTAGAAAGAGAGAGGATGAATATGTAGAATCTTCTCTTATAGATCCTCCCACCCCTCGCACATGCGCATATGGGCTTATGTAGCTACGTCAAGCATGTGCATAGATTATGTGATCACGATGCTCACAAATTACGTGATCATGCAGAGCATGGATTACGTTGTAGGACGTAAGGCCCTGGGATGACTAAGCATCTTGCCAGCACATGCATGGTCATGTAGCTGGGGGAGTGGCTAGGAATTCTAACAAAAACCAAGTCCTTTACTGAGCTCTCCTGGTTAGTACGTGGCTCTTTAGGCAATCATGAGAAAGAACGGGCAATTTGCCCATCCCGGGCCACCATATTTTCTGAATTAGAGAATGAATGATGGATGTAGCTGCCTGGCTTGACATTTTTGAGCTTGCTATTTGCTCGTAACAGATCACTGCAGTCTTGGCAGCTCATGATAGAGAGCTGTTATCTTAGGATTCTGGGGATCAGAAACTGAGGGACTCACCAGGCAAAAGTCAAGCTTCGCAGCTTCCAGGGACAGCCTCACTCAGCGCTCAGCCCTTCCTAGGTCTTCAGAGCTTCAATCTTCCCTTGGTCTCCTTCCTCATATCCTGCCTCCTCTGACCCTGATTCCTCCCCCACCTCTCTCTTCCAAGTTGAAAACCCCCTATGGATGCTTGGATTCTCAAGTCAGCTGCCGAGCCATGGCTCCATCTGCAGCCCCAGCTCCTTTGTCTTGTGACTGGTAGTCCACGTGTGCAGGACTGAAGACTCGGTGCGCGAGCCATACTTCCTCCTGCCCCACCAGGCCTCATTAAAGGTGTGAAGTCTGTTTTGTCTGTCTCAGAGTAGAACACAGCTTTTCTTTCAGAACTTGTGAGGTTCTGTCTGGCTCATTTAGCATTTAACCGTGCACACACCTCTTTAAGGCATCTCCTGTGATTCTTTCTGGATCCAACAGAGTTTTCCTTGCAGTTAAGTACTTGCTGAGACAATGAAGGAAGCCAATGCATGGATTGTCCTTTAAAATGAGACTGATGGGGGCTGGAGTGGTGGTTCAGGGTTAAGAGGGGGCTGGAGTGATGGTTCAGGGTTAAGAGCACTGGGTGCTCTTCTAGAGGAATAGCCTTTATTGGAATGCCTTTAACTCAAGGTAATATTTTCCTACAGCTCTTCAGGTAAAATATATGTAGGTAAATAGCCAGGTACACATTTCTCTGTCTTTATGTGTATCTATATATCTTCTTGACACTTACAGATGCATGTTGAGGGGTTTCCAGATAGATGGCATAGCTAAGATTTGCTTTTGGTGCTCACACACACATGGCAAGGAATAGAACTAATGGGATCGGTGAAAAGTGCTAAAATTCAAGCAGGCTGGTATGGACCACAGTGTGTTCTCCATTTTCAAATGCTTGGGATTTTCTGTTATTGATCCCTTAATACTTTTATATTGTCACATCCCATCAAATGACAGATAATGTCTACTATTGCAGAGCATGAGTAGAGGAAGGATCTCTACGCATTGCTGGGTTGGACCTCTGGAAAGCAGTTGGGCAGATGATCTGAGAGGCTTAGAAATGCCGCAGACATCCCACAATTTAAAGGCAGAAATTTTGATTTTGGTTCATGGGCTGAGGGGATGGTCCATCAGGATGGAGAAGGTGCGGCCACAGGAATGGCTTAAGGCTGGTAGCAAAAATGTGAGGCTGCTTGCCTACTTGAGGAGTGGGAATCAGGAAGCAGAGACCAGACAGGAAGCAGGGTGGGGATATAACCCTCAAGGCCTGTGTTCAGCATTCCTCTTCTTCCAGTGAAGGTGTACCTCCTGTGGTTCCGTAACCAACCCCAAACGGGGCCACCAGCTGATGACCAAGTGTTAAACAAATGAGCCTGTGGGGGGACATTTTGCATTCAAATTATGAAAGAGTAGAAGGGAGAGAAAATGGGAAGAGGAGGAGGGGAAAGAGAGAGAAAAAGCCTTACCCACAGATACCTTAAAGCCTGACAGTTTTGAGGAGCCCCTGGTTCCATCATGTAATGGAGTCCATTTGACTTCTGTTTCCAAGGTTGGAGATCGCAACCCTGAATCAGGCAGATGCGGACCTGGAGGCTTGTCGGAACCAAATTAGTAAGGACGTCCTTGCCCTTCTGATGAAGAATCTGAGCAGTGGTGGTCACCTCTCTCCACAAACAGAGAGGAAGGTGACAGCTGCCTTCAAAGAGCAGTTTCTGCTGCTGGAAAATGAAGTACAAGAGGAGTGTGAGCGGAAGATGTTGGCACTGACAGCAGAGTGTGACCTAGAAACAAGGAAGAAGACAGAAACCCAGTACCAGCGGGAGATGGTGGCCATGGAGGAAGCAGAAGAGGTGTTGAAGCGAGTTAGTGAGAGGGTAAGGTAGCCCTGAAAACTTGCATGTTCCTTATTCCTCCTCAAGGTCTCATTAGTTATCAGGGTTTCAACCAGTCCATCCATCCATCCATCCATACATACATACATACATACATACATACATACCATCCACATTATCAAAATCACCTATCCACTCACCCATCTACCCATCTGTCCACCTATCAGTCATCTATCCACTTATTGATTCATTCATCCACCCATCTATCCACTTACCCATACATCCATTCTTTCATCCATCCATCCAACCATCATCCTATCAATTTACATATCTATTTACATATCTACCCATTTATTCTCCTATCCACCTATTGATCAATTGATCCACCCATCTAACCATCCACATATCAATTTACCAATTCACCTATCTGTCCACCCATCTGTCAATCCATTTATCAGTCCATCCACCTATCTATCTACCTATCCATTCATCTACCCATCCATCCATAGATTAGTTCACTTATAATCCACCCATTCACCCATCTACCCATCCATCCATCCATCCATCCATCTGCCATCCACCCACCTATGTATCCATCTATCCATCCATCCATCCATCCATCCATCCATCCATCCATCCATCCACATATCTATTGTTATTGCTTAGATAGCTTTGGGGAGAAGTCGTCTGAGTTTCCTTTACTTTCTGGGCTTAGTTGGTTTTGTCTACTTCTTGAGTCTTATGAGCCTCTCTCCTCCCTCTAAGAGGGAGTGTTAATTTGGAAGACATTATTACACAAATTTTCCTGGTTCTGCATCTGGCGCCCTATATCCTAAGTCCTCTGAGCACCCCTCAGAATGGATGGGATGAGTAATGGAAGAGAGAAGTAGTTAAGAGGCCAGTTGCCAACCTGAGAGAAGTGATCTTCCAGGCACAGCTGAACGAGTCTGAATTGTCTTCCCAGCAGGAGAGGTGGTTGTCCCGACCATGTGACCTATGCCAATACAGGTCTGAACACCCATGTCCTCTAGAGGCCCAGCAGCTTAGAGAAACTGCCTGACAGTTGCCTCTAGGCTCCACCTGCCAGGCAAACACAGCGTACACCCAGAAGTGAATAAAAGATTTCATTCATTTGGTGGCTCAGGGTCACACAGTTTTCAGCACAGACAGGGCTGCCGTAAAGGGCAGGCAGGGGCCACTGTACCACCTGTTCCCTTGTTCCAGGGACCTGCCTTGCCTCAGTGCTATCTTGTTGGGGGCGGGGCTTGTGGCCTGTGTAGTTGCTATACTAGGTCCCTGTGGCTGCTAGAACAAGGTGGCACACATCTAATGTCAAAAAAAAAAAAATGAGAATGTGTTCTTTTGTGATTCTGGAGTCTGGAAATACAATTCTGGGTGTCAGCAGGTCCCAGCTCCCTTTGGGGTCTTTAGAGAGGACCTTTCTTATTTGACAGATTTACTAGTGATTCCATGTGTTCCTGGGGTTGTAGCTAAGTCACTTTAACCCTGCTCAATCCTCTCATGGCCTCTTCCTGGAACCTTGTCACCTCTTCCCTGTCTCCTGTAAGGACACTTGTCATTTGATTCAGGGTCCTGAATGTACATATGAGATCCTTAACTTGGTTTGACCTGCAAAGACCCTTAGAAGTTCAGATTTACAGGTTCCCAGATTAAGAGGTCAGGACCTAGACATGTGCATGTGTTTAGGGGTGGGTGTTATTCTGCCCACTATAGCTTCTCTGGTGACACCCCCTTCTCTAAAGCCCTGCCTATCACTGTGGTTCAGCCCACATCTCCCCAAGCCAGATTCTTAGGGAGTGAGAAGAGCCCACTTCTGAAACCAAGACATAGATATAATCACAGATCCAGGGGGGCCTCAGGTGGCACCATGCTGATGTCGCTAGCCATTGGACTGCTCTGCCACTGTGCAGTGAGTGTCACCTCCCCTTGCTATGTGGCCTCATTCCCACCCTGTTGGTGTCTGTAGCATTTTTTTGTACTTCACTGTCAGGGCCGTGGTCCTGCATTCATGGTGGAGCTTGGAGGATGGATCCCAGGTCTGCCTGCATTTCTCTTTCTTTGTGAAGCCCAGCCCTTCATCCTTGTCTATATAAACCTGCCTTCCCTAGGCCCCAGCCCCTCTCCTGACCTCACTCCTACCTTGCTAGCCTGTAGTCAGTGCGTGCCACTGCTCTGCATCACGGCTCACCTGTCCAGAGACGAGCTACCTCATGTGAACCAAGCTGCTTCCCAAATATCACCTGAGCTGCACAGCTCCTAGGACCAATTTGCATCCAGTCTGTGCAAGCTCCTGCAGGGCATGCAGCCACAGAACCTTACAGTGGTCGGCCATGTGCGGCAGTCATCTTCAGACAAAGTGCAGAAAGATATTCGGGATGGAATGTATCTCTCCCCCTGGAGTTAGTCTATACTCACATCGACATGTCACAGGACAGCCCATCAATATGTCACATGTTTCGGTTTTTATGAGTCAGCTAAAAGCTCAGTATAAACTGGAAGAGAAACAAGAGCTTCTTCAGTCAGTGCTTGATAGTGTCAACCCTGCATGGGTGCTGTCATGGTTTCCCTCTGGGTTAATTACTTTTCTGTTGCTGTGGCAAAAAGCAAATTAGGGAAGGAACAGTTGGCTTTGGCCCACAGTTTCATAGAGTGTCTGTCAAAGCAGGGAGGCAGGGCAACATGAGAGTGAGGGTGGCGTGTCAGTGAGGAGGCAGAGCGATCACACTTCATCCACGCACAGGAAGCACAGAGGAAGAACAGAGACCCTAAAAGCCCACCCCCAGTGATGTGCTTCCTCCAGCAAGGTTCCACCTCCTAAAAGGTCCATGACTTTTCCAGACAGCACCACCAGCTGGGGACCAAGTCAGCCTGGGGAGGGTGGCATTTTGTATTCAGACCACCACACTTCTTCCGTTGCTATGATAAAGTACTCTTGACAAAGTTACTTGGGGGAAAGGGGCTTTATTTCAGCTCACAGTTCCAGGTTATTTACAATCCAGCAGGACTAGGAAGTTGGGGCAGCAGATATTTGAAGCAACTTGTCATAATACATCCACAGCCAAGAGCATAGAGGAATGAACACGGCATGCTAGTGCTCAGGTCACCCTCTTGCTCTTGCATAGTTCAAGATCCAAGCCTAGGAAATGGTGCCACCCACTCTTAGCATGGATCGCTCCACATTAATTAATGTAATCAAGACAGGCCCCCATAGACATGCCCACAGGCCAATTGGTCAAGGCATTTCCTCATTAAGACTCTTCCCAGGTGATTCCAGATGGTATCAAGTTGAGGTTCATGGTTTAATGTCATCTTCAAGGAAACCTCAGACATATGAAATATGCACATATGAAATATTTACATTTGAAGGTGGGGAAACTGAGGGCCAGGAAAGCAGAGCCTCATAGCTCAGCTCCCTAAGGCCCCTTGAGGTCCTGACCTGCCTTCTCCTCCTCCTCACCTGCTATAAATAGCACCCTGAACAGTGCTAGCAGAACACTGGGAGTGCTACAGATGCCCAAAAAGGAGCATGTGGTGCAACACAGCAAGGGTGGTCCCTCTTCTGTACCTAGGCACTTTTGGCTTTTTAAGGACCTGTATTCTGCCTGGGTCCAGGGAGGCTTCCTAACTCCCTCTTAAGCTTCCGAAAGAGAAAGATTCCTTCTGTGTAAGAACTTGACATTGCATCACTGATAGATGTATTTTTGTAAAACGGTTTTCCAGTCTGCCAGTCTCGATGAATGGAGTCCAAGGAGCTAACTGAGGAAATCATAATTTCACAGTTTGGATGGTGTAGAGTGAACCAGGGCACAGGAGCAGCTCTGGGACAGCTCAAAGCCAGCCTGCGGTTGGCTGAAGCACCTTGCTGGCCACGCCTCCTCTCAGTGTAAAGCCTCTTTCATTGGAAAGTTCAGTAGGGATTTGGCCCTGCGGGATCTCTCATGGTATCCGTTTACTAGTACACATTTACTGACAGCATCTAAAATAGAAAAACCTTATACTAAAAATGGGGGTTTCTCCAAGCAGAGTAGCTCATGACTGTAATCCCAGTATTTGGGAGATAGAGGCAGGAAGATCCAGAGTTCAGAGTCATCCTCAGCTACTTGGTAGGTTCACAGCCAGCCCAGGCTATGTAAGACCTTCTCTCTCTTAAACAACAAAAGCACCTGGAGAGACAGCTCAGTGGTTAAGAGCACTGACTGCTCTTGCAGAGGACCTGAGTTCTATCCTAAGCACCCACATGGCAGCTCACAAACAGGGCATATGATATCCTTTTCTGATCTCCTAGGTGCTCGGCATGCGTGTGGTGGTACCAAGCCCACATGTGGTGCACATCCATCCAGGCAGGCAAAACACTCATGACATAGAAAATAACTAAGTATTAAAAACTTTAAAACAATAAAAGCAAAACAACAAGAACTCCGGTGGTGGGTTTAGCGTTTCTGTGAAGGAGTGGGCAGATCAGACCGGGCTCTGTCTCCGTGGCACACTCACTTGTCCCTGCCGTTCTTCTGCCAATGTAGCAAGTGTGCTGCCTTCTCTCTGTGTGGTTTCAGAACCCAGACTTTAAAGGCTTGCCTATGGGGAACTTAGAGAAAGGGCCTGAACTTCTCTGAGCCTATGGCTCTGACCCTGCAAATGGAAAGACTTCCATTTTTGATGGCTGTGTAATGAGTCACTCATTACAGGCACTTAAAACAGCAGGATCTCCCAGCTTCCATGGACAAAAGTCCTGGCAGAGCCCAGCTGGGCCCTCTGCTCAAGATGCCTGAAGCTTGCAACTGAGGTCTCCTTTGGACCTTGGGGTCCTGGGCCTAGCTCTTCATGTTGTGAACACAATTCACTTTAGTGTGTGTAAGACTGACTGTCAGCTTCTGGAAGTTTCCTTTGACCATGGATACTCCACTGTCACTGTTGAGTTCATGGCCAACAGGAGAGAGGCTGTCTCTCTTTTAAGTGAGTACTCACCCCACTCCTCCTTAGGGGCTCTCATGTGATGTAGCCATAGCTATCCACGATGGAGCCTTCCCTCAACCCCAGTTTACCCATAGGCAATGGAGGAGGGACCTAATTACATCAAGACTGGGGTAGGAGTACGGGGATAAGTGGGTAAAGAGCCTGCTGTGCACATGTGAGGGTCTGAGTTTGGATTCCTAGCACCCATGTCAAGCAGGCATAGTGACAGATCTGTAACCCCACCTCTGGGAGGGCAGAGACAGACCCCAGGGGCTCACTGGTAAGCCAGCCCAGTCGAAACAACAATCTCCAAGTTCAGAGAGACCTTGTCTCAATAAGTAAGTTGGGCAATGAAAGAGGGCACTGGATGTTAACCTCTGGCCTCCATACAGGCACTTACACACACACACACACACACACACACACACACACACACACACACACACACAGAGGAATGGTAATCTCAGAAGTGGCCATCCCATTGTGTTCCAGTTTACACCCTCACACATGGAAGTGTCATGTGACATATCCACTGGGGTCCTATGATCCCACTTACCCGAGGGGCGTAAAGAGCACCTCCCTCCAGATGGGAGTGCTGCCCACTGCGTGCAGCTGCCCCAGATCTCAGCACAGGCAGCCAAGTACCATTTCTCAGCAGCTCTTTCCCTCTTCACTGAGGAGCTGAGCTCGGGCCTGATTGCTGGCATTTTTCTCCTCATTGACGCTGGGAGTCATCTTGTGAGTCTAACTGTGCGATCCGTTGACACTTCGGTGATTTCCATTTCTTGCAGACACTTTTCAAGCAATCTGATTTGCAAATTGGCACATGCGCGCCCACTGTGAACTTTCTGTTTTACACCTGTTCTGGCAGAAAATTCAGATAACAGGGAAGGATGGGTTAAAACAGCATCTTCCCAGGACTCAGCAGCCTCAACACTGTCAGCTTGGGGCTGTGTGTGTGTGTGTGTGTGTGTGTGTGTGTGTGTGTGTGTATGTGTGTGTGTGTGTATGTGTGCTATGTGTGTGTGCCTGGGTGCACTGTTTTCATGCGTGAGTGCATTTGTGTGACTGTGTGAGTACTGTGTATACACGTACACACTTTTCTGCCTTTGGATGTACTGCTGTGTGTGCACACATGTGCATTTACACAGTGAAGATGCCTATGTCTGCACATGCTCCTATATACAATGCACAGGGTTCATATTGGTTACATGTGCACATACACTGTGCCTGTGTATGACATGTGCATGCAATACAATGTCCGTGCATTGTTTGTCTGTTTTGAGTGTGCTGGTGTATCCATTGTTTGTATTATCTACCTGCGTATGGGCACATGTGGGTGCATGTTCACATCCGTTTGTCTCTCTCACAGATTCTTCTTCTCTCCACAGTCTGCTGCAGAGTGCAGCAGCCTTCTGCGGACCCTCCATGGGCTGGAGCAGGAGGAACTGCAGAAGTCCCTCGCCCTGCACCAAGCAGAGGACTTCGCCCAAGCCCACAGACAGCTGGTTGTTTTCCAGAGAAACGAATTACGCAGCATCGTCTATACCCAGATGCAGAGCGCGGTGGCCAAAGGGGAGCTGAGGCCTGAGGTCGCTAAAATACTGCTACAAGACTATTCTAAAGCACAGGTAATGTCTGCACTCAGGCTTGCCCTATAGAGAGGCATTTTCTAAACCCTTGGTGACGTTCCCTCCTAGAGCTGAGTCCTGTCTTCCTTCTGTGCTGGGCCCTGGTGAGCTCTCTATTCCTTCTTCCTGTAAAGGAGTGAGTTTCCGGGCATGTAGCGCAGAAGGTGGATCATAGTGCAAGTGTGAGCTCAGACTGACTTGGACTGGATTCTGGTTCTACCTCTATCAGCTATGGGTCCTGATGCAGTGAAGGTTTAGTGAGCTGATCCTTGGGAAGTCGTCTTAAGCTTTACAAAAAATGTGTCACACACACATGCACTCAGATACACACAGTAGTACAAACACCACTAGATATTAGATAATGCATCTACACACGCATGTGTGTAACAATTTATGTATATCTAGAATACAGGGTCTATGTCTAGATGGACCCCTAAACACGAGTGTAAAGATTGTTCATGTAGACTTCTTAGTTGGTAGTGAAGGTAGTTTGCTGAGTGTGTCAGTATTGCAGGCAATTTGCCCACTTTGAAATGATGGAGAAGAACAGGAGCAGCCGAAGGCCGTAGGACTCAGCCTTCACCTGATCCTTAGCAACGGCAGCTGAGGGTGGCCAGCCAACTCTGGCTTCAGATTTGGGGTTCTGGCAGATGCCGAGTGGGCAGGTCTGATGTGGGGCAGGAGGGGAGAAGGCATCACTCTAAGTCTGTTAGGAAGGAAGACTCCCAGAGAGAACACACCGTCTCTCTACATGGAACTGGGTTCTCCCCACTAACATGCTATGGTTGTAGCTGTTCATGTAGATGTCTGGACCCCACAACAGCACAGATCTTGAGTTTACTTTCCTCCCATGATGCACAGTACTGATGCTTAGTACCAGACATCTGGAAAGACCATGTGTCATTGTAAACAAACAACAAAAAAAGAGGTACCCCCTCCCCACCCACTGGCATTAGTACTGTGTACACACTGCACTGTTCATGTGTTGGAGCAGGCTGTGAACTTCCTGATGGCCCGTGGATCTGGCTTTATGGCAACCCATGGAGTGTTACTGCCACAGTCCTAGCTTGAGAGCTCTGGGTCCCAGGAGGCCCAGGGCAAAGCCAGCTTTGCTTCACACTCCCGACAGTTTCGATCCTCACGTGATGGAACACAGACAGGCCACAGTCCATGTGGAAGGGGGACTGTCCAGGCATCACAGGTCTCAGTGTGTAGCCAGTGTGACGGGACGGCCACTGGTGCAGCTGCTCTGAATGGGCTGCTGTTGTCACTTGGATACCGGATGACAGCTGGGTTTGGAGGACAGCCCCCCAGAATCATGGAGTCTGGAACCCAGACCCAGATGGCTGATCTCAGAACTCTGCCTAGGTACTTCCAGCCGCATGATGTGAACTGGATTTCCTCATCTGAGCTCAGCCATTTCCAACAGCGTGATAAGTGATGTGAACTTGGTTTCCTTATCTGTAAATTGGGAATAATAATTCTCTCCTCCAATTAAAGTGGGGGAGGCTCAGAGCATGCTTACCCAGAGATATTCCAGAGGACACAGAGACAGCAATTGTGACTGTGACTCTCCAGAGCTGCCCTTTGCACCTGCCCTACCTGTCCCATCTCCTCAGCCACCATGGGGCTGGATAAGTGGCTTATTCACCCCAGAACTTTTAACACATGTCCCAAGGTGCAAGGCTGTGGGACGTTCCCAGCTGGGCTGTGCATGGTGGGTTCAGGGTGACCGATGGCATAGATAACACATGTGGCCTGTTGGGTGGTACAGGCACATTGCTGAGGGGGACATGCCTTACATCTGGTGACCAGAGCACTTCTCAGAGCCCTCTTATTCACACCCCACTTCCTCATAGCCTTGGTTACAGCAAGGAGGTTCAAGGTGCTCATCACAGTACCAGTATGTGGATTGTCTTCCAAAAGGGAAAGTCATATTTTAAATGTCCACAAAGACTTCCCAATGTTCTAAGGAGGCATACACCCCATTCTGTAAAACAGGAGAGTATAGAAGAGCTGATGGACTTCTTCCAGGCCACCAAGCGATACCATCTCAGCAAGAGGTTTGGCCATCGGGAGTACCTGGTCCAGAGCCTGCAGGCCATGGAGACCCGCGTGCAAGGGCTGCTGAGTACGGCGGCCACTCAGCTGACAAGCCTCATCCACAAACACGAGAGGTAAGGATGTAAAGTCTCATGAGGTTGTGGGGGACGGAGAAGCTGCCCCAGCCTTCCCATCCAACGCCAGAGGGAGGCTGACCCACTCCCAAAAACCACTCCCTCCTGTCCACTCAGCCATGGCCGAATGCTGTTGCCTGGTTCATCAAGGGGATTCTTTTGTTGTAAAATTCTCTCACAGTAGACGTTTTAAAAGCATACATGATAGTCAAGGCAATTGTATGATGACCACACCCCACCCCATGTCCCTACCACTCAGCCTCTGCTAGCTCTGACTCATGGCTTTATGTCCTGTCTTGGACTGTTTGGAGGAGCAAATTCTGAGCCACATTTTCTGGATAAATCCATGAAGAAGGCTGACACCGATTTTGTGGTGGGACAGCCCACTTCTCCTCAGGCTTGAGCACCTGCAGGATTTAGCATTGGCCCTCGCCACTGAGTGGAATAGACGTGGAGGCCTGGCTTGGGGCAAGACCAGCATTGGTCATTGCCACTGAGTGTAATAGACATGGAGGCCTGGTGTGGGCTCACATGGTTTTCCTCGGCAGTACTGGGGACCACTGTGAGTGAGTGGTGTCGTGTGAGCCGTGTCAGGCAGGGCTCTCAGAAGCTCCCCTCACTGCCTCTGTCAGTCCCTGCCCAGCCATGCTGTGAGGCAGCTCCCTTGTAAACAGTGAGATGAGCTGTCTAGGTCTGAAACAACAGGGGCGTGTCTGTGAGCTTGGCCCTGCTCGTGACTGTGCATGGTTTTGTGAATTGGTTCTACACCTCAGGTCATATTATGGGGACTTTGCAGCCTCCTGCTGGGGTTAATAAAGATTCAATAAGATGCAGATTATGTAGGCACTGCCCATCTTAAGATGGTAATGGATTCATCACTGCAGTCTGCTCGGCATTCCTAATTAATTTTCACTGGCGTGAAAGGAGGGCTCCTCACCTTTCCCTGAAGAAACAGCAGCTGCTTGGCTGCTCTGAGCGGTTTCCAGTGAAGGCCATCTTACCTCTTATTTTGAAGAGTGGGCACAGATTTACATTTCCCTCCCTCCTTCTCTCCCTCCCTCCCCTGATTTCTCTGTGTGTGTGCTTATCCATGTGTCTACATGTGGAGGCTGGGTGTTGACACCGAGTGTTTTACTCTCTGACTTTCCACTTTACTAATTTCTTCACTGAATCTGGAGCTCAGAGATTGGCTATCCTGGGTGGCCAGCAAGCTCCTGGGATCTGCCTGTCCCTACCTGCCTCACCATTACCACTAATGCCCCACCCCTTCTCCTGCCTGGGGTCACAGATGCATGCTACGCATGCCCAGCTTCTCACATCCCTGCTGAGATCTGAGCTTAAGTCTTGTGTTTGCACAGCAACCTCTTTAGCTGAGTAACTGTGTCCCCAGCCAGACGGACACCCCTAATGCACCTTCCTACCCCGTTCCACCAGGATTGTCTGGTCTGTGCCTTGCTGGGGGCACATCCTTCCTGGGGGCAAGGGATGCAGACAGGCTGAGGAAAGTGACATCAGGAAAAGCACACACTCGACAAGGCTCTACAACAAATAGAAACAGCAGGACAGACGTTAGGAGAGCTAGTGTAGGGACTGGCTCACGGGGTCACAGAGGCTGGGAAGTCCCTCCAGCTGTCTAAATGGTTGGTTGTTGTAAGTCAGTGAATCCCAGTCTGAGGGCAGAGATGGTATGGCTGACACACAGTAAACTGTGAGGCTCCAAGAGGGGGCATCTATCTTTCGTGCTGTAAGTTTACTCTACTTGGAACTTCACAAGTTGGGAGTTGTCTTCACATTTTGGAGTTGTCTCCTTTTTTGTTGCTCCCACAGAACGCCACAGGCGGGACGCAATGCCAGTTAACTTGGTGCATGGTCTGTCTGGAGCCTGGAAAGGCTAAGACTGCGTCTGCTGAGGGCCTCCTGTTGTGTCAGACCGTGCATAACGCACTGCACTGTGACAGTGCTTAAGAGAGAAGGGGGCAAGGGCATGAGGCTCCCCTTTCACACTTAGCCCACTCCTCGGCGATAGCACTGATCATCTCTTGAAATTAAAATTCAACGGCGTATATAAAGTAATGGGTTTCAATGGAATTTTCATAAGTGCATACCATTATACTTTGTTCCTACATACATGAGCACGCACGCACGCACACACGCACGCATGCACGCACGCACGCACGCACGCACTCACGCATGCACCTTCCCTGTCCCTTCTCTTCCCCTCTTGCTGGCCTCGTTTTTTCTCACAAATCACCCCCTTTTCTGATGTAGCTCACTGGTCAAAACTCAAGCGTTTTGAAAGAGAACATTCAGACCATTGCGTGAGTCTCTTATTCATATGCTGGTATCATCCGAATGCCACCCAGATGTCCCTAGAAGTGTCCACAGACTCTCTTTGGCTTTCTCTCCTCTGGACCCGGGATTCTTGGTCTCCTCCCTTCTTGGGAAGCACTCTTCCTACCCAGTGATCTCTACAGATATCTTTTTCTCCCCAAACCTCTGCCTATTTCTGACCCACCCGATCTGGGCTGAGCTTTCTCCTGCCATCTCCGTGTACCCTGACCTCACTCTGCTGGTCTGACACTTGTGTCTCAGTGGCAACTTCTCCTGGAAGTTCTCCAACTTGAGAACAGCCTGATAAGAACTACACATTCAGCCTCGCAGCAGTCCAGCCTGCAGAGGGAAGGAGCCCACATTCCTGACTTCATCTTCTCCGTGTAGGGCTGGCTACTTGGACGAAGATCAGATGGAAATGCTGTTGGAGCGTGCACAGACAGAAACCTTTTCTATAAAGCAGAAGCTGGACAATGACTTAAAGCAAGAAAAGAAAAGGCTCCACCAAAAATTAATAACTAGGAGAAGGCGAGAACTTCTGCAGAAGGTATGTGAGGCAGTGCGCTCTTTATTTCTGCCGAACCCTTCCCACGGGGTAACAGATATAAGCACAGAATGATCAGAGCTCATGGCATGATGTGCCATCTGTGGTTGATTAGTAGTGACTTCTTAGAATGCTATGTGGAGGGGGATTCTGTGTTTCTATGCAATCTTAGTACAGCAGAGTCTGTGGTGGACTAGTCATGTCTGCATTGGAAGGGAACCGAGGATGATGATAGGTACTGACCTTTATGTTTAAGCAGTGCTGTGTGTTAGACAAGACAGTGTCTTTAATCCTCATGAGGTGCAAAAGTGACAGTCACTCTTTCACTGGGGAAGGCTTTCCAGAACATGTACAGCATAGATGGGACCTGGAGACAAATAGGTACTTGAGGCAGGCAGGAGGGACGAGTGCAAAGTTGCAGGCAGTAGGGCAGCACTGTGTTCCAAGTTTAAGTGCTGAGACCAGAGTTCACTACTGCATTTAGCAAGCTTAGAGAGCAGAATGGGGCTGGAGTCTGCGGAGGGGCGAGGCCAAGGCTGAACTTTGTGAGAAGTTAGAACAAATCTGAAAGCCACATGGGACCATAGAGACCCCAGGGTGACATGAGGTAACTGTCAGCCCACCTGGGTGAAGAGAAGAGAAGGGACAGAGAGCCAGGGGGCTTTCAGCTAAATTACTAGAAAGTGTTATTTTATTCTTTGATAATCTCATACATGAATTCTATGCATTTTGATGCTCTCCACCCCTTAGATCTCTTCCCCAACATTCCTCTCTCAACTTCATGTCCTCTTCTTTTATTTTTGTCTTTTAAGATGTGTGTTTGATCATTTTGCTTGCATGTATGAGTGTGCACCATATGCATGTATGTATGTATGCACCATATACTTACCTACCTGCTGTCCAGAGGCCAGAAAAGGTATCAGAACCCCTGGAACTGGAATTATAGATGGTTGTGAGCCACCATATTGGTGCTGGGAATCAAACCCAGGTCCTCTGGAAGAGCAGGCCATGCTCTTAACCACTGAGCCATCTCTCTGGCTCCTTTCTTTCTATATATATTTTAGTATATAACCTACTGAGTCTAATTGGTGTTGCCCATACTCACGTGGGAGTAGGCTGATGACTGGAGCATTGACAACATACCAGGGATTATATCTCTGAATAAAACTGACTCTCCCCTGCAGCTGCCGACTGCATGTAGCTCCTCAACCTGGAGTGGGGCATCATGAGCCCTTCCCTCATCATGCCAGAATGCTCACTGGTTAGATTTAGTGCAGGTCTTGTGCATATCGCCACAGTTGTTGAGAGCTCATCCTTGTCATGTCTGGAAACACTCTCATGACAGAGCTCCAAGTCCTCCAGCTTTTACAGTCTCTCTGCCCTTCTTCCTCAATGTCCCCTGAGCCTTGGGGGAGGAGGCGTGATGTAGATGTCCCATTTGAGGATGAGCATGACCCAGTCTCCTGTTCTTTGCTCTTTGAGCAGTTATGAGTCTCTCTGTTAACCACCACCTGCTGCAAGTAGAAGCTTCTCTGGCCAAGATTGCGAGCAGAAGTGATCAGGAAAGCCTATAAACTGCTTTTTATTATCAAGTCGTGTCCAACAGAAAGCCATGCTTGTGACTCTGATCACTGAAGAACGTCCCATCACTAACCACCCTTTTCAGTTCTGAGGGACTAAAGTGGGGAAAACATGGGAGCCCAGAGCCACATCTCCTAGACACTCTGGCCCCATCAAGGTTAATTCTGGAAGGAGGGCTGGACTCCAGTCCTCACTACAGATTTTGCTAGTGTCCTGCAAGGATTATTTCTAGCAGTTACTTTTGATAAATATTGTGTCTCAGAAGTAGCAATAGCTCCATGAAGGCTGTATGTCATATCCCCAATGCCAAGGACATGGCCTGACACATGCATTCAATAAATAATTGACTCAAGAAATATTGAAGGACTAGATGAATGGTTGCTCTGGTCACAGCATGAACAGATGGGAGAGCAGCGCCTCATGTTCTTAAATAGAATGGAGAGTGTGGACTTGAGGTTATAGGTCCACATGATGGGCATGTTCATGCAGGGCAAGTCTTTCCTACTGCAGATCCTTAGCACCAGGCACTTGCCACCCGGGAGGTCCTTTCGCCAGGACTTGCTTCGGGTCTTCTTTAAGAGGATTCACTGACTTCCTCATTACGTTGTGTCTCACAGGTATCAGCATTGGCTTCCGTGCTCAGATATCATGCTTTCTACTGACCGCATGCCAGGCACACAGTAGGGCTAATAGCAAGTGTTCACGGCTGCAGACTCTACCATAGGTATTTCCCCAAGGGCTGAACATATATTGAGCAACTCACGAGGGTCCCCACTGTAGTGTAGGTGCTGTTACTACTCCCACTTGACAGATGGAGAAGTAGAGGCAGAGGGAGAGCCAGACTTGTGTGTGGGAGAGTCAGGATAGAACCTGGTGGGCTACCTCTTGGGCTTTAGTCAATAAGTAGCTGCTTGTCAAACATGAATTTTTTTTGTTTGTTTTTATTATTATTATTATTAAGAAATTTTCTATTCATTTTACATACCAACCACAGATCTCCCTCTCCTCTCTACTTCTGCCCCCAGCCTTCCCCACAATCCCCCTCCCGCCGTTCCCACCTCCTCCAAGGCAAAGTCTCCCCTGGGGAGTCAGCAGAGCCTGATACAGGCAGGTCCAAGCCCCTCCTCCCTGCATCAAAGCTGTGCAAGGTGTCCCACCATAGGCACTGGGCTCCAAAAAGGTGGCTCATGCACCAGGGACAGGTCCCGATCCTACTGCTGTGAGCCCCCTAAACAGTTCAAGCTAAACAACTGTCTCACCTATCCAGAGGGCCTAGTCCAGTACCATGGGGACTCCTCAGCTATTGGTCCACAGTTCATGTGTTTCCACTAGGCAAACATGAATTTTTAACCTGTGTGTGTGTGTGTGTGTGTGTGTGTGTGTGTGTGTGTGTGTGTGTGTGTGTATGTAGGAGAGGGATTGCTGAGGTCTGAACCAAGGGTCTCTCACAGGTTAGGAAAACCCTCAGCCACTGGGGTACATCCCCAGCCTTCTCAACTTTCACTCTTTACTTTGACACAGGATTCACTATGTTTCCCAGGCTGGCCTTGAGTTTACAATCCTCCTGCTTCGAACTCCCAGGCCACAGAGGTGACAAGTCTATGCCGCCAGAGCCTGGGGTTTGGTTGTGCCAAGGACAGTTTTCTAAATGTGAGATGGTTGGGCACAAGGCTGTACATACCTTTTTTTTTTTGTTTTGTTTTGTTTTTTGTTTTTTTGTTTTTTTTTTTTGAGACAGGGTTTCTCTGTGTAGCTTTGCGCCTTTCCTGGGACTCACTTGGTAGCCCAGGCTGGCCTCGAACTCGCAGAGATCTGCCTGATTCTGCCTCCCGAGTGCTGGGATTAAAGGCGTCCGCCGCCGCCGCCGCCACCACCACCGCCCGGCTGTACATACCTTTGATGTCGCCTTGAGTTTCTACAGAAAGCACTGTCCCTCTTCACCCTTGGGCCTTGCCCCATCCCATTGTCCTCCCTCCCATTCCCGCCAGCACAAGGAGCAGCAGAAGGAGCAAGTGTCCCTTGGCGAGGCCTCCAGCACTGCAGAGGATGCCGTCCAGTACCTCTCCCAGTGGAGGAGTGTGATGGCTGAGCACGCCGCTGCCCTGGAGGAGCTGCAGGAGCGTCTGGACCAGGCTGCCCTGGATGACCTCCGGGTCCTGACGGTGTCACTGTCTGAGAAAGCCACAGAGGAGCTGAGGCGCCTGCAGAGCACAGCCATGACGCAGGAGCTGCTGAAACGGAGTGCACCCTGGCTCTTCCTGCAGCAGATCCTAGAGGAGCACAGCAGGGAGTCAGCTGTCCGCACGGCGCAGCTGGAGGCAGAGGAGAGAGAACATGGCCAGGAGCTGGTGCAGGGCGTGAGGCAGCGGCTGCAGCAGGATGCACCAGAGGCCTGCAGTGAGGAGCAGGCAGAGCTGAGGCATTGGGAGCACTTGGTGTTCACGTGAGTGATGATGAGTGGGCGTGCTCAGCATCCTTCCCCACCGCGCCGGGAAGGGAGTGGTCCATGCAAGGAGGGAGAGGCAGGGTGGCTGAGTGTGTGATGCCATCCCCCGGGCGAATAAGATCTACAGTGTTTATTAGTCACACGCACTGGGCCTACAAGTCACACAGGATTACATATGACCTGCAGGGCCATCGTGGGATGAGGCGTTGTAGGCCAGGAAGGTGGGTAACCCAGCTTCTGTGGGGGACACAGACTTATGTGGATCATCCAGTGTGTCAGGGAGTGAAGTATGCCTGGTCCTTCCATGGGAAGTATGGTATGAGTCAGGTGTGGTAGTCAGGCCTGGAATTCTAGCACTTGGGAAGGAGAGGCCAGGAGATCAGCCAGTTTGAGGCCAGCCTGGGCTACGTGATGCCATGTCTCAAAATAAAATAAGTGCTGGGGAGATGGCTCAGTTGGTTAAGTGCTTGCTGCATACGCATGAGGACCTGAGTCGGGATCCCCAGAACCCAGGAAAAGAGCTGACTGCAGAGCCTGTAATCCCAGCACTGGGGAGGCAGAGACGGGAGGACCCTACAGTCTCACCAGAGTGGCAGACTCCAGGCTCAGTAAGAGACTCTCAAAAGAATAAGGTAGAGAACAATTGAGGAAGATACCTAACACTGGCCTCTGGTCTCCACATTCATGTGCACACACATGTACATGTACCTGTACATGTGTACACACACACACAAACATGTATCTGTATACACACACACACACACACACACACACACACACACACACACGCACACGCACACACACACACATACACACACACACGCACCAACGGCAAGTAAATGCTACCTTGCCAAGCCTGGTGGCACACTCCTATAACCCCGGCATTCAGAGGCAGAAAGAGATCATGCGCTTGAGGCTCGCCTGGGCTACATGGTGAGACCCTACCTCACAGGACAAAAAAAAAGGAGTTGCTCTGGCTGGTCCAGGGACTTAAAGAGTGTGTGTGGCTTGCATGAGGTTGTTCAAACCCTTTCAATCCACCCTGTGTCACCAGGATTCCAGGTAACACATGATGTAGCCACAGGCTCGGTCCCGGCACTCCTCTGCACTGGTTTTGCCTGGCGCGTTACCCACTCACTGGTGATTTGAGCTGTTGACTGTCACAGTCCACACAGAACCCTGCAATGGCTACTCCTGTAGAGCACAGCCATCCATGGTGACCAAGGCTCCTGCTTTATCACCAGAATGTGACGCGTTAGACCCAGCTGGGGAAGCTGTGGATGGTCGGTGGCAGAATCCGGGGGCTCTGTCCGACAGCTGCACTTCCTGACACACCTGCCAGTTCTTTGGCCCAGGAAGAGGGCCTTTGGTGTGTAATGATGGTGGTCCAGAATGATGGTGGTCCACAAAGCATTGAGTACTTGCTGGAGGGAGAGTGGAGGAGCTCCAGACATGGCTAGTGTGGAGTGAGCAGGGCGCTGTAGATGGAGAAATCCACATTTAAGTTGTATGTGTGAATGTGGGAAAGACGCTAAACCACTCCTGGCCTCATCTTTCTGGCCTGTAAAATGAGGTGATGGTACTGAATCCTTTTGGGTGCTTTCTGCAGTGTGTGGTGCTGTTTGAAGTGTCTGGGTTGTACTTGGGAACCTGTGAGTAGACACTGAGTGACACCGTGTCTATATGTAACTGTCCTCCCTGGAGGACAAGTGTTGCCGGTTCTGACGGTTTAACACCTCTTCCTGCACACTCAGATGGTTTAACACCTCTTCTTGCACAGTCTGATGGTATAATATCTCTTCCTGCACAGTCTGATGGTGTAACACCTCTTCCTGCACAGTCTGATGGTGTAACACCTCTTCCTGCACAGTCTGATGGTGTAACATCTCTTCCTGCACAGTCTGATGGTTTAACACCTCTTTCTGCACAGTCTGATGGTGTAACACCTCTTCCTGCACAGTCTGATGGTGTAACACCTCTTCCTGCACAGTCTTACGGTTTAACACCTCTTCCTGCACAGTCTGATGGTGTAACACCTCTTCCTGCACAGTCTGATGGTTTAACACCTCTTCCTGCAGAGTCTGATGGTTTAACACCTCTTCCTGCAGAGTCTGATGGTTTAATACCTCTTCCTGCACAGTCTGACAGTTTAACACCTCTTCCTGCACAGTGCTTTCCCCAGGAACCAACCTTGCTGCCAGGAGAATAGGCCAGGTGTGTTCAGAGAGTGGCAATGACTTCTGTGTGTGTGTGTGGTATGTGTGTGGTATGTGTGGTGTGCATGTGTGTGGTGCTGTGTGGTATGTATAATACTGGGTGGTGTGTATATGTGGTGTGTGTGCGTGTTTGTGGTGTGTGTGTGTGTGTGTGTGTGTGTGTGTGTGTGTGTGTGTATGAGTATATAGATGTACCCATGTGACATCTGAAGAGACTGGGTGTCCTCCATCACTCTCCACCTTATTAACTTAAAACAAGGTCTCTCACTGAGCTGGAAGCTTTAACCATTTCTGGTGGGCTGGCTGGGTGGCAACCTCTCAGGATTTGCCTGTGTCTGCCCCTCAATGCTGTGGTTAAAGGTACATGCAGCCATGCCTGGCTTTCTATGTGGGTGCTGGGGATTTGAACTCAGGTCCTCACGACTACACAGCAAATGCTCTTGCTCACCGAGCCACCTCCCTAGTCGCTAGTGATGCTGCCTTGCTGGCATTCAGCAGGCTCCTGGTCGGCCCTGCCCGCTTTGTGAGTCTTACTTCCTTTGCCTTCCAGGGTCAGGTTAGTTGTTGCTTTCTTGCCCAGGAGGACAAGCTGCTGTCTCCTCTGAACAGTAAGAACCGGGTCCTCAAATCCACTTCTTATAACCATCATTGGTCTTTAGTCCACTCAGGTGATGCTCAGCTCAGACCTTCCCACAGTCCTGCTGGTGCAGGACTCTTTGAAGCATTTGAATTCCATCTGACATTCCCACAATCCTACAATCATTTCTTTCTGCTTCCTTTGGACCCTTAGTGCAGGGAGTGTTTTCCAAAGCCACCATCAAGTTAGCCACTTGTGGAATAATAGGACATCTCGCTTGGCTATCAGCAAGCTCTTATGACTTCTCCAGGGGTTAAGGAGGGCCTAACCCACAGGCTCACGCTGCCAGCTGCTTCCATACTTTGCTCATTTGAGACCCTGAGGGTTGTGACCTGCATTTCGGAGGCATTAAGTAAAAATAGCTCTTCACGATGGTTCTGAAACACACGTTGGTAAGCTGGATGGGCTGCAGCAAGCCCCTCTGAGTGAAGGGGGGAAGCGGATGCAGAGAAATAATAGTGCCTTTTGAGCCTCATCCACAGACTCCAGACCAAGCTTCTGGCCCAGTGCTGAGCCCCACCAGGGCAGGAGCCTGTCTCACACAGAGCTGTTTCCTGCTGCTCTCTGAGTGATTGGTCATGGGACCAGCCACGGGGCCAATCTATTAGAAGGCTGATGAGAGCATTGACTATTCACCGCAGAGTCCCTGTAGCTCAGGAGTCCTTGTTACCAAAGGTTAACAGGCAGAGACTGTCCTGGGAAGAGGGACCAGGAAGAGGCATTCAAAATCTGGGGGGTGTCTTGTAGCTAGAGTTTTCCTGCCTGGCCCACAGTCAGGACAAATCTCTGACACCCGCCAGTCCCACAGCCACTCAGACCCAACCAAATAAACACAGAGACTTAAATTGGTTACAAACTGTATGGCCGTGGTAGGCTTCTTGCTAACTGTTCTTACAGCTTAAATTAATCCATTTCCATTAATCTATACCTTGCCACATGGCTCGTGGCTTACCGGGATCTTCACATGCGGCTTGTCATGGTGGTGGCTGGCAGTGTCTCTCTCACCCAGCTTCTTGTTCTCTCAATTCTCCTCTCTGTTAGTCCCGCCTATACTTCCTGCCTGGCCACTGGCCGATCAGTGATTTATTTATTGACCAATCAGCAACACATTTGACATACAGACCATCCCACAGCACTTCCCCTTTTCTTTTCTTAAAAAGGAAGGTTTTAACCTTTACACATCTCCAAAGTCAGCTTGGTATATTTGGGAATTTGGGCGTAGCTTCTCTTACTACTTCCTGCTGGAGGGGGGTGCTGTATCTTATGGGGACACAAAGAATATTTTAGGATTATGGAGTAGTCCATGAGGGTGTATTGTCTGAGCCAGTTGCCTTGAAACGGTTCTGGATGTTGGATCATCTGGGCCATGGTGTCATCGGAGACCTTTCAGGTGGTCTTGGCTGGTCAAATCTGATGTATCTTAATCTGGAACAAATCCATAGCCTCTGGCTTTCTGTGGAAACAAAAGCAGAGCCTCCTTTCCAAAGCAACATATCCTTACATCCAAATTTTGAAGTCAAGGTACCTTTAAAATATACATTTTGGCATAACTCAACAGCTTTTGTAATCAAATGTTTTTCTTCAGTTACGAATATCAAAGAGAACATAATCCAGATTCTCTGTGTGGTAGCCATCTTTACGTGGCTTATTTTTTTATATTAGCTTGAGCCTATTGCTTTAAACTGCAGCCTTCTAAGCCTGAAAGGGCGCTGGTGCTATGGCTGCTGGCTCCGCCCACTTCAGCTTCCCAACACGGCGGTGGTACGTTTTCCGCCAGCTCTGGGAGCCATCAACTCTCAGAAATAGTGGGTCTATGCTTCTATCAAAGCAGCGTGTAGCCCAGAAACCTCTTTTTTTTTTTTTTGTTTTGTACTAGCAAAGGCTAAATCCACCACACAGCTTAATGTGCCACTCGCAGAGGCCTCATTCCCGCCATACTGCAGGTCGAGCATGCACGCCAGGAACCCGCCATAGTAGCTCAAACACGCAGGCTGCTGCTAGCTTAAAAGAGACAACTAGGAGCTGTTTTTAGCTCCGTTTTAGAATCTTTTTACTCAGGTTTTAGGTGGAAACTCTTGCCAACACGTTGGGTGCCATTTGTAGCTAGAGTTTTCCTGCCTGGCCCACAGTCAGGACAAATCTCTGACACCTGCCAGTCCCACAGCCACTCAGACCCAACCAAATAAACACAGAGACTTAAATTGGTTACAAACTGTATGGCCGTGGTAGGCTTCTTGCTAACTGTTCTTACAGCTTAAATTAATCCATTTCCATTAATCTATACCTTGCCACATGGCTCGTGGCTTACCGGGATCTTCACATGCGGCTTGTCATGGTGGTGGCTGGCAGTGTCTCTCTCACCCAGCTTCTTGTTCTCTCAATTCTCCTCTCTGTTAGTCCCGCCTATACTTCCTGCCTGGCCACTGGCCGATCAGTGATTTATTTATTGACCAATCAGCAACACATTTGACATACAGACCATCCCACAGCAGTGTCTTATGATGTCAGCTGAGGACCCTGGGCATCCCTGAAAGTCAGACTCTATTTCCATCAGAAAACTTTCTAGAACTTTTCAGTCCCACATCCTACACTCAAGAGTCTGAACATGCGGAGCCCCACCCCTGACTTCCTACGGCAGGCGTTTTGCAAATATTTCCCAGTTTCAGAGCATTTGCAGAGCATGTTTCTTGAAGCTTAGGTCGATAGAATACTGCCAGGAAAGTCACACAAACCTTGCTTGTCTGCACACAAACATGAAGAATGTGCATGCAGGCACACTGGCCAAAGTGGGAGCCAGGAGGTGTCTCTCCCAGCGTCGCTCATTCCCTGAGGTTCAAGGCTGGGGTCAGGGTTCTCAGTGAGGCAGCCAGGATCTGCTCTGAAGGCTGCCACAGCCAAGCAGCCCCAGCCTTGCCTTAAAGCCAAAGGCAGGTTTCCTCCTGGAGTCCAAATGAGGCCGTGGATGGGGCCATTGTCCCCTGTCGGGACTCAGGGGATGCCCTGCTCCTTGTTTTGGTCATAGATGCCAATCCCTGGCTCTTGTAGACTCATAGACATACCACTTCTTCCCTCTGCCCTTGGTCCCCTTGACCGGAACTCTCCCATGCTAAGGACATCACTCGTATTCTGAGCTGACTCTGCTCCAATGCCTCTAATCTTAACTTCTCTTATTTGTAGGACTCCATTTCTAAATGTGCCTCATTCCTAGTGTGGTGTGGGGTTGACCCTGAACAGGTAATCTGGAGGACCCTGTTCAGTGCCCAGCACTCCACCACCCAGCATGGTGCCCAAGCATGGACTGGATTGTTAACGAGCCATTGGTCACTGTCCTTTATGCAGGACTCAGTGCTGTGCTCTGTGGTGAAGTGAACATCCCTCTTCTGCACGTATGACGTGCTGCTTGGCTGGATGAACAGTGCCTCATTTGTTTGATAGAGTATTGTACACAGCCTTGTATATGCTAGGTACTCAAGAAATACAAAGGCATGGAGAAGCATCTAAAGCTCTTTGCTCCAGGCAGGGATTTAGTCCCCTCTCCACCCCTTGCCATGTTGTCTCTGACCCAGTCTGCGATCACTGTCCCCTCCCAGGAAGCTCTGCTGTGCGGCCATCTCACTGTCTGAAGAAGACCTGCTCAGGATGAGGCAGGAGGCCCAGGGCTGCTTCACCCAGCTGGACCGGAGCTTGGCCCTCCCCAGAGTCCGAGCTCGAGTGCTCCAGCAGCAGCTGCAGATGGCCTGGCGGGAAGCAGAGTTCCGGAAACTGGACCAGGCCCTGGCTGCGCCTGAGCTGCAGGTAAGGACCATGCCTGGACTGCCCATTGCAGAAATGACTGCGGACCCATAGGGTCCTGTGCTTCCATTGGTTCCGAGCTCGTCTCTCCCTGTCCCCCATTCACTACTCTCTAGCTGTGGTGTCCTCTGAACACTCCTAAAACTTCTGAGCTTGCCCTGATCTCAGGGTCTGCAATAGACCATGATGGTGCCAAGCCCAGCAAAAACGTGACCACCAGCAGCCACGAGTGTCAACCTTCTCCCAACTCAGAGCCACACTCCTGGGCTTCTCCTGAGCATTGCACAGGATGTCTGGGAGGCACCTAGTCTCCCCCTGCCTCCAGCTCCCATCACTCTCTGATTCAGGGGTCTGAAACGCCGTTTTGTATGTGGCACAGAGGTGGGTGCTCATCTCAGCTCAGTGGAGTCGTGAAAAGGGGCTCTCTCACGCTGGTCCTAAAGGCCGAGAGCTGACAGCCATCTTTAGTGACACCTTTTATGTGCCTTCATTCTCCAGGTTCCTGTGGACTAGCATAGGACAGACCTGACCCAAGGCTACAACTCTGCTTGGCCTTTTCACATCCTGTCGTGGTGTCTCTTTTCCACCTAGGCCATTCCTTAGACGTCCCAGGACCTCTGCACCTCCCATCCTAGGCTCAGCCTCTGCTTCTAGGGAGCTCAGCATAAGATGAAGCCCTTGAACTCTGTGCTTCCTCCGCCTGCAGTATGCTTTGTAGTCTAGTTAAGTGTCAGCTCAGTGCGGCCTCTGCAGGGGAGCCTGCCTTGAATGTGCATCTAAACCCACCGCTCAGGCCACAGTTGTCAGAACACTGTCTCGCCACCACCATGGCCTGAGGTGGAAGTCTGCAGTTCAGCCCTGTGCACACCTCCCTTTGGCTTGGGAAGAAGCCAATACCTCCTCTGATCTGTCACTTCCCACAGTCTAAGGCGAGAAAGCTGCGTTCCAAGGGCAGAGGCAAGGCGGATCTTCTGAAGAAGAGCCTAGAGGATAAGATCCGTCTCTTCGAGGAGCGGGCCCCTGAAGACCTGGCTGACAAGGTAGGGCTGAGTTCTGGCTATCCACAGCATACACAGCTTAGAGAGCAGAGACCACCCATCGCCACCCAAGTCACAGGCCATGAGTGTCCAGTCCTCCAGATGGAGCCCATTCCTTGAAAGTGCTCTGATTCCTTTCTCAGGAAACCCACTTCCTCACCTTCCTAGTGTTAAGGTCAGTTCAGAAGACACAGACCAGTCCTACATCCTAGGGACCCAAACTGACCCCATCATCCAATCATGATGTTACCAAGACTTCCCGGGGGAGAAGAAGCCAAAGTCAAGCTTCCAAGGAGCAGGCAGAGGGGAGCTGGGCAATGAGTTCCCAGTCCAGGACGAGGAGAGGAGGGACCTGGTGCGGGATGCAGGGGCTGCTGCACTGATGGAGTCCCCATCATAGCAAGGCTGATGGGAGTGTTTCCTCCAGGACCTTTGGTCTGGACCCGCCGGAGTGAAGTTGTGTGTTGTCAAGGGAGTTGTGGCCAGAGAAGGGAGATTTGTGAGAGAAAATGGGTATCCCAGTCCTGACTAAATGCTTCCACCGTACCAGTGCAGAAGTGGCCAAGGGAATGCAGGACCCCTCTGAAAGGATGCTCGGTGGGTGTGCTGAGCCATGGTGAGGAGAGGGAGGGGAGACAGGAGCCTGGTGGAGATATCAGACAACAGGCTGGAAACCGTGGGAGCCAGCTTGCTGATACTGTTGAAGAGGGCCAGCCCACTGAGAGACGGCTCTGTTCCCTGGGTGGCCAGGAACCAACTTGGAGTTGGCAAAGACAGATGCACGCCTGTTCCCACCTGCCGCTCCATCTCCCCCCACCCCAACCCTGCCTCAGCTCCCTCTGCTCTCTTGAGTGATTGACTGCCAAAGCTCACATGAACAGGAAGGTGTTCGAACGTTAACATGGCTTCTGGGTCCATGAGGGAAGATTCTGTGCTGAGTAAGCCAGGCCTCCCAGAGAAAGACGTTGAGAGGTACTGTCACTGTGACCTTTTGTTTATTCTTTATTTGTGTGTATGAGCGTGCAGAGGCAGATGTCTAGGTATGTGTGTCTAAGCCAGAGGACACCTCAGGTGTCATTTCCCGGGCACCCTCCACCTTTTGTTGTCTTGAGAAAGGGTCTCTCATTGGCCAGAAGCTTGCCAAGCAGGTGAAGCTGCCTGGCCAGGGAGCCCCAGGGACAGGGGCTCTATCCCCCCAGCACAGGGATTTCAAATGCGTACTATCAGGCCTGGGTTTTTTATTTTGTTTTTAATGTGAGTTCTGGGCTTTCATGCTTGCAAGGCGATCACTTTACCAACTCCCAGCTCCACCTGTGGCCTTGTATAACAAGTCAGCCTCACAAAGATCTGTTTCACTCCGGCAGTTGCCCATAGCATAGGCAGCCTTGAGCTAGCAGCCTTCCCGCTTCTCCAGAACCAAGACAGATTTCCTCTCTGTGCTTGTGTGTTCCTTCAGGGTAATTGAGGGAGTGATGGCAGCCCCCCCACCCAGAGGTGAGCGCCACACTGAGTTTATTCTCTCGCTAAAATGGTTGGGGGTTCTCCAGAGAGCCAGAGCCAATGTGATACATACATACAAAGGCAGCTAGACCAGAGGAAATCTGCTCTGGAAATTATGGAAGCCAAGAAGATCCATGTTCCGTCATCTGCAGCGTGGGAAACCCTGAGAACGGGAGGAGTAATTCGTGTAGTCTGAAGACCCGAGGCTGGGGCGGTGCTGAGGCTCAGAGTCTGGAGCTTGATGTGCAGTAGAATTAATGCATGGGCAGAAAGGTGGTCCAGCTTGAGAGGAGAGTGACTTCACCCTTCCTCTGTTTCTGGCTCTATTCAGAATCTTGGGGGGTTGTGGATTCTCACCCAGGTAGGTGAGGGGATATTCTATCCCATTCAGATGATCTCAACATTCGTCTCTTCCCTAAACACTCAGAACCCTGGGCACCCCTTAGCTCAGCCAAGTGAGTACCGGCAGTGAACACCATAATCACATTTCAGGTCTGGAGTGTACTCTCTCCTGACACTGTCCGGAACTCCTGTGTTGAGAAAGCAGAGAATATGCACAGCTTGATATGTGTGTGTGTGTGTGTGTGTGTGTGTGTGTGTGTGTGTGTGTGTGTGGTGTGTTCTATCTCTCACTGATGAGAAGTGGATGTCTGTCTACATCATGTTCTTATTGCTATTTGTTGTATGTACATGTTCCTGTGTGCATGTGTGTGCAGGTTAGCATGCTCCTGTGTGCACATGTCTGTGAGGTAGAGGACAGGATGATGACCTGTGTCTTCCTCACTTACTTTCCACTTTTTTTTTTTAAACAAGCTCTCTTTCTGAACCTGGAATTCACTAGCTGGCTAGGTCAGCCTTGGGAATCCGCCTGTCTCTGTCTCCCCAACACGAGAGTTCTAGACACACACTGTCTTACCCCGCTTTTATGTGGGTGCTGGGGATGTGGATTCAGGTCTCTGGCTTGCATAACAAGCACTCTGGCAACCGAGCCATCTCCCCAGCCCTGTGCCTCCCCACTCTCCATCTACTACCTTCTTATCCGTCAATCTGTCAAACATCTCTTGCTACATTTCTCCCTAATGCTGAAACTTGAATGGTCCCCATGCCAAAACATAGAAGTCACCATTGCCTTTCAACCTAGTATAATGTCTCAAGATACATGGACGTGTTAACCCCATTTAACCTCCTCAATGATTGGACACATAGGTTCTGAACTCTTTGGTGTTTCAAGGATCCTGGAATCTCTTCATGGACTGTTCACCTACTGTAGTGAGGCACAGGGCAGATGCCACTGTGCGTCTTACAGATGAGAAGATGGGGGGACCGAATGATCTTCCAGCTCCTGTCACAGAGCTGTGAGCAGCAGGGCATGAAGTTTTGCACTGTGCATCCTTGCTCATTAGCAGGTCCATTTGATGGACACCTCGGCTCACCCTTGGCATGCTTCTCCTGCTGCTTTTGATCAGCAGACATGAGAATACTCATAAATATTCCTCAGGAGCATGTAAAGCTAAGTGAAGATGACAAGCCCATGGTTCCATTCACCCGTTGTTCCTCAGTTTGTTTTAATGACACGCACCTCCCCCATCTCCATTCACCCATTCATTATTCATTGACTGTTTCCAGGTTTCCTGATGTGCTGCACATACACACTTCCTCAGGAGTATCATACCCGGGGACTAACTGCATGCCTGCTCATCAACAGCATGCCCCATAGTGCTTCTGCAGCTGCCTGGCCATTATGTAGAGGCGGCTGGTATTTGCCAGGACACCTCTTCAAGGTCCTCTTGACTTCACAGGCCATTACTGTTCAAGCATGAGAGTACCGTGTTCATCTTCAGGTGGCCTGACGAGAAAGTGGGTGGCATGAGTCCTTACAAATGTCCGTCTTAGGGAGGGGAGGAAAGCTCATACAGCCCCAAAGCCCAGAAAGACTCCAGCTAGTTCTGTCTGATTTTATGCCTGTTTTATCCCTTGAGGCAGCTGATGTGTCTGCATTTCCCTGAAGCACTGAGAGAGAGATACAGAGAGAGAGAGAGAGAGAGAGAAAGAGAGAGAGAGAGAGACAGAGACAGAGATAGAGAGAGACAGAGACAGAGAGACAGAGAGAGAGACAGAGAGAGACAGAGACAGAGAGAGACACAGAGAGAGACAGAGAGAGACAGAGAGAAAGAGTCTTAACTTCCTGCAACCTCAAACTAAATCCATACTCCATTATTTATATTCACAGGGCTGGGGATGGAATCCAGGTCTTTGTTCGTGTGTGGCAAGTGCTGTACCACTGAGCTACCTCGTGCCCATCAGCTGATGTTTCTATGCTTGTATTTTTCCTCTGTCACAGATCAGATTACAGAGAGAGAGAGTGTGTGTTGAGGGGCTAAAAGTCAAACACAGGTGTTCTTCCTCAGTCACTGTCCACCTAGTTTGTTGAGACAAGGTGACAAGGTCTCACCTGGAACTCTTCAAGCAAGATCCCTGGCTGACTGGCCAGAGCCCCAGGGATCTACCTGTCTCCCCTGCCTCCCAACTTTGGGATTACAAGCCTGTGCCACCATACCCAGCTTATTTACATGGGATCTGGGGAGTGAACTTATGCCCTTATGATTATGCAGGCAGAACTTTAGGACTGAGCCGTCCTCCAGCCCCACATTGGATTTGGATGTTTCAGGGAAAAAAAAACAAAAAACAAAAAAAACTCTTCTCCTTTTCTACACTGTTATTTTAAATTTTCACCTTCTTAACTTTTGTCTAACTTGTATGTACATTTTTAAAAAGAGTCAAATAATTGTAGAAAGCTTGTGCTAATAAACAAACAAATAAATACCAAAAGCTAGAGCAGGCCTTCCAGCCACACACATCCACACTCTAACTTTACATCCGATCATTTGAGTTTCGGTCATGTGTCTCTAAACTGTATGCTCAACTTACACCTTCTTGATTTCTCTGCTTTGGATTACCTACTTGCTTTTCTCTATGAAAAGTGCCACACAGGAGCCCCTCCTTTACCCTCAACATAGTTAAATGGATGCTTATGATTTCAATCACCACTACCACAGTTATCTACAAATGGATCATGGAGTAAACTGAGGTTGGTTTTCATCCTACATAACCTTTTGTTTTTCCCGGAGTTAATATTGTCCATTTGTTTCTTTTTCTTTTCTTTCTTTATTTTTTTACTTTTCTCTGTGTTCATAACTACCCTATTCTACTTCTTAACAATTGACCGAACGTTCCATCAGGACCATCTTCTCAAAGTCATCTCCCTCTGTGCCCTGCCACTCTGCCAGGTTTCTACTGGACTGGGTGTCTGGGCCTCCCACACAGCTCATTTTGTGGCCTCCTTTTGGGTCTTTGTCTTATTTCCTCCCTCCCTCCCTCCCTCTTTCCCTCCCTCCCTCCCTCCCTTCTTTCCTCCCCTTCTTCCTTCCTTCTTTCTTTTTCTACTTTGCTTCTTTTTTTTATTTATTTCTGAGAAGGTCTATAAATTTATTTCCAAAAGATATTAGCAAGCTGGGTAAGATCTACTCTTATCTATGTTGGTAGGCATGATCCAATTCACTGAGAGTCCAGTAGGAGCAAAAAGGTGGAAGAGATGTCATCTTTTTTCTTGACTTGAGACATCCATCTTCTATTGCCTTTGGTTACTGGGGCTCAGACTGAGGTTTGTCCCAATAGTTCCGATTTACACCACCTTTCCTTGCTTCCCAGTCTCAGAGAGCTTGTTGGGAAATCTCAAAGCTGTGGCAATGCATCCTTCTGATAGACCTACCCCTGTATATCTATACAGCTAGTTCTGTTTCTCTGGAGAGCTCTAACTAATACAACCAGTGGAAACAGCAAGTCTGGGCTGGGGATGTAGCTGCCTAGCTAGGAGAGTGTTTGCCTAGCATGCATGAAGCCTTGGGGTCAATCCCCAGCACCCCACATACTGATACAGTGGCTCACATCTGTAATATCAGTACTTGGAAGATGGAGGGAGGAGAACTGGAAGTTCAAGGTCATCTGTGAGGTCATAGTGACTTCAAGGCCAGCCTGACATACCTGAGCCCTTGTCTTCTCGAGACTGCCCAGATTAGAGATTGACCTAACTGGTTTCTCTTCAGATCGTATAAATCTTTTGCCTTTTACTTTCCTTCTTTTTTATTCTTTTGTCTTGTTTGTGAACAACAGCCTAGGTTTTGTGGGGCGTTTACCCACCACCCCCACAGTTCCCCAGAGTTTTCTTGAGTGCGAGCAGCAGGAAATATTAGATAGAAGGATTTATTGCGGAGAATCTTGCAGATAAACAGATAGAAAATAAAGGATAGCCTCGAGAGGGCCTGGAACCTATTCCAATGGGCCCCGACTGTCTCTGCCCCAGGGTTTTTTATAGAGATGCCAAGGGGTGGAGCAAAAGACCTCCTCCCCCAGCACAGCCAAGTGCAGACCATCCCAGACACCTGCACTTAGGCCCATGGTCCTAATCATCCTCTATGCGGACCTGCTGGGTAAAGCCACGAGGAACCTGAAAATGGGCTCCCAGAAGGTTTTATTTCGCAAGCCTTTGAATTTTTCATTTACATTTTCTTCCTCTAATTTTTGAGAGCTCTTCTGCCCTCTGCTCTCTTCTAGAGTAAGACTGTTCTTTTAGTGTGGATGCCTGCTATGGCCTTCTATCTTTCTCTAAGAATGTGAATAATTTTTTAAAGATTTATTTATTTTATTTTAGGGGTATGTGTGTTTGTAAGTGCAGGTACCTAAGGAGGCTAGAACATGGCATTGGATCCTCTGGAACTGGAGACAGAGGTGGTTCTGAGATGTCTGATATGGATGCTGGGAACCAAACCCAGGTCCTCTGCAAGAACAGCAAGTGTTCTTAGCCACTGAGCCATCTCTGCAGCCACCAAAACATGACTTTGTAAATTCCTTGGTACTCACTTGCTGGGAGCTTTCCTAGGAATGTGGTCCTTGGTGGTCTGCTAATGTTTACTAGTGGCCCTAATGACTGCTCAGAAGCTCTGGGGCTCAGTGAGGCTTGTAGACCAGAGCCTTCACTTTTGGAAGACCCCCAGTGTAGTCCTTCAGAACTAGCTGAGTTCCTAAGAGAAGACCACTGTAGTCTTCTGCCTAGAGTGAAAAGCCTGGGTGTCCGATAGGAAAAGAGCTGGGAATTTCATAGTTGGTATGCAAATTTGCACTCAAGTTTTCTATTTTCAGTGCAGAGCCTTGAGGTGCAGCTGGCTTCCTTCTCCAAATGAGATGTTCCCACAGGGTAAACCTTGAGTCATCTGCTGGTAGAAGGAGGAGGAGGCCTGCCACAGAGAGGTCAAGCAGGGCCATCTTTGGAGCTGCTTGTGAGATGCTCAGCCTTTTCTTCGGTTTTACCCCACTTCTTCATGTTGCTGATGCTCCTTTTCTGGGGTTTGGCTCATCCTGCAGAATATAGTATCTTGTTTCCGGTGTGCTCTACTCTGGCTGCCTGAGATTTCAGCTTTGGAGAATATGTCAAGTCATTTACTGTTCAGTTACGCACTCTCAGGCTTCGACTCCTATCCTCTGCAAACAGGGATGTTTTTACTTTCTTCCTTCCTGTTTGTATCCTTTTTATTTGTTTCTCTATTGGTGAAATTATTAAAGACACTCCACATAGTTAAAAGGGAGGTTTATTTTGTGGGGTAACTTACAAGTGAAGGGATAGGTAACAGGATCTGGGAAAGGTGTAGCACAGTTTGGGGGTTGGAACTTTCAGATCAAAGCTGGAATGGCTACCCACTACACTTCTCTTCTCTTAATGCTCTAATAAGACCTCCAGCCTTGTATGGAATGAAAGTGGAGAAAGTGGGTACCTTTGTCTGGAAAGGCTTCAAGATTTCCCCCACTGAATATAATGTTGGCTATAGGTTCATGATATTTAGCATGCTTTATTTTGAAATATGTCCCCTCTATTCTGAGTCTCTTCAGGACTTTTAACAAGAAGGGATATTAGATTTTGTCAAATGCCTCTTCTGTTTCTGTTGAAATGGCCATGCAATTTCTACCCTTGGAACTATTGATGTAAATTAGGACAATTATTGATTTACATATTTTGAACCATCCCTTTGTCCTTGGCATAAAGCCAACATTTCATGATGGATGATTTCTTTTTAATGCGTTCTCAAATTCAGTTACCAAGTGTTTTGTTGGGAAGTGTTGTGTCTAAGTTCATTGTGGGAAATCGTGCTGGACTTTACCTTTTGTGGTTGTTGCATCTTTGGTCTTGGTATCAGGACAGCACTAACTTTACAAAGACTCTGGTCATGCTCCCTCTTCTTCTATTTGGAGAAGCATTGGTAAGAGTTCTCTGAAGGCCTGGTGAAACTCGCCAGCGAATCCATCTGGCCTGGACTTTTCTAGTTGGGAGACTTTTAATTGCGGCTTCAACTCCACTGCTTGTTATAGACCAGTTTAAATTGTTTATCTCATCTTGATATAATTATGGCACATCATATATGTCTAGAAATCTGTTTCTTTTAGATTTTTCCAATTTAGTGGAATGCATGTTTTCAAGGTTAGCTCTAATGATTTTCAGAATTTCACCAGTATTAGTTGTAATGGCTCCCTTTTCATCACTAATTTTATTTATCTGAGTCTTCTCTTCCCTTTGGTTCATTTGACTAAGGGTTTGTCTATTAATGTTTTCTTTTGGGCTAGTCATGTGGATTTTACTCATTCCCTTTCCAGAACTCTGCTAAGTTATTTATCTGAGAGCTCTCTGACTTCTTACTGGAGGCACCTGGAGCTATAAAATTTCTCTCTTAAGACTGCTTTCATGGTATACCGTGGATTTTGGTATGTTGTTGTTGTTGTTGTTGTTGTTGTTGTTTTTTTCATTTTAATTTGATTCTAGAAATGCCTTTGTTTCCTTCTTGATTTCTTCAAGGGCCTATCCATCATCCAGTGGGGTGCTTTACATCCCTGTGAGTTTGTGGATGTTCTCAGGTTTCTCGTGCTGCTGATGTGTTCTAATCATGCTCTGTTATGATCAGATAGAACACAATGAATTATTTCAAATTTCCTAATATTTGTTGAGATTTGATTTCCATCCTAAATACATTATCTATTTTGGAGGAAGTTATGTGGACTGCTGAGAAAAATGCATATTCTTCAGTATTTACATGGAATATTCTGGAGATGTCCGTTACGTCCATTTGATCTATGATGTCATTTAATTAATGTATTTCTCTATTTTTGTTGGGATAACTTATCAGTTGGTGATAATGAGGTAAGAAAATCACCGTTATCATTGTTGAGCTGGGGTTAATCTGTGACATTACATCTAGTAGTGTTTGTTTTATGGAATGGAGTGGACCTGTGTATGTTTAGAATCTTCATGTCCTCCTGAAGGACTGTTTCCTTTATCAGTATGAAGTCACCACCTTTATCTGTTCTCATTAGTTTAGGATAGGATTATCTTTTCTAATTAGTTTTCTCATTAGTTTGAGTCTGTCTTGTCAGATACTAGAACAATGAAACCTGCTTGTTTCCTAGGTCCATTCGCTTGGCCACCCTTCTCCATCCTTCACCTTCAGGTGTCTGTCTTCTGTAGTTTGGTGTAGCTCTTAGAGGCGACAAATAGAGGGTTCCTGCTTTTTGATGCAGTCCTCTAGACCGTGCCCTTTTTATTAGCGAATCGAGACCGTTAATATTCAGAGTTATTATGGAAAGGTATGCGTTGGTTCTTGCCATTTTGCTGCTTTTGTGGTGTTTGGTTTTGTTTGCTTGCATAACTATATTATTCTAGTGTGGTTTATTCTTTTCTGTAGCCTCATTATTGGAGTTGTTTTGTCTCCAGCCCAAAGGAATTCCTTCAAGTATCTTCTGTAGAGCAAGTTTAATGGTCATAAATTCCTTTAGCCTGTTGTTATCATGTGAAGTTTTTATTTTTTATTCTGCTATGACAGATAACTTTGCTGGTTAGAGTTCTCTCTGTTGGCAGTTACTGCCTTTCAGAACTTGAAATAATCCTGCTAGGCCTTCTGGATTTCAAAGTTTCAGTTGAGTACTTCCCTCTTGTTCTGATGGGCCTGGTGTGTATGAGGGCTGCTGATTCTATCCTGCAGCTTCCAGGAATCTATCTGTTCTGAATATTTAGTGTTTTCCTTATAGCATAATGAGGGGAGCTCTTTGTGTGTTTGGAGTTCAAATTGCCTACTGCATCTGAACTGGTATCTCTTTTCCTAACTCTGGGAACTTTTCTGTTAAGATTCTTTTGAAAATGTTTTCATGCCTTTAGAATGAGACTTTTCTCCTTCTAGTCCCGTCATCTGTTGGTTTGGTCTTTTCAGAGGGCCTGTGTTTCTTGAAATCCCCATGGTTATGATCTTAGCTGTCTCTGCACTTGTTGGATGGTTCCAGCTCTTCCATCTTGTCTTCAGACCCTGCTCATGATCCACTGTGTTGCTGAGATTGTCCACAGAGTTTTTCATTTGACTTACTGATATTTTTTATTGCTGCCATTTGAGATTGGTTTTTCCTCAGATTTCTGTCTCTGTTGAATTGGTGTTTCATATCATATCACCATCACCTTCTTTATTCTGTTGACCTGTTTGATTTTGTTCTCCATTAGCCGTTCATTTTCCTTTGATTTCTTTGAACATACTTATCATCATCCTTTTGATTTCTTTGCCTTGGATTTCCTCTCCCTCTCTCTCTCCCTGGAGGCCGTCACTGGAAGGTTAATAGTTTCTGGAGGAGTTGTGCTGTCTTAGCTTTGTGTGTTTTGGGGGTCACTGTTGGGATTTACACAATTGCTGTTGCTCTTATTTCATCAGCTGTTTTCTTTCAAGGGAAGTGTTTACAGTGTTCAAGGGTGGGGCCTGGGAGAGTTGAGTGTGTAGGTCACAAAATAACTGCTCGGTCTGTGAGCTCTGGGTGCCTGTTGTAACTGCTGGATATTGTCAATATGCAGATGTAACAATCAGCTATCAACAGTGACAGCATGGAGTCCACCACAACTTTAGTTAATTAGATTAGGAGTAAGATGAAAGTAGGGGGATGCGGGTGAGGATTAAGTATTAGGTGGACTTGGAAAAGAAAGGAAAAAGGAGGTGGCTGAAGAAGCTGGAAGGCAAAAGTTGGGATTGTGTTAGGGCACAGCAATTTTAGAGATGTTAAAGCTACAGATGGCTATAGTTACGAAGTAAAAAGAGGAGGGATAAAGATGAGAGAAGGAAGGCGAGGCACAGGAATAAGGAGCGTATCGGAGGTGTGGCTGCGGAGTATGGAGGAGACTGCCTTACAGTAGTCTGGGTGAAGGGACACCAACAGTTCTATGGCCTAACTGAGCAGCATACAGAGAAGAGCAAAAACGTTCTGAGACATGTAGGTAAGACTAGAAGGTAAACCACGGAAAGGGCTAAAAAGAGTGTTCACGGAGTGAATTGCTGGTACAGCTGGGCGGAACCGAAGGTGAAGTTCTTATACCCTCTGGCTCTGGCATGCTCCGGTGCTGTGGGAACATAGCAACAGGGGCTTTGGTCTCTGCAGTCTCTGTGTAGGTCTTTTCTGGTAGTCCTCTGGGGCCTCTGCATTCCCTGTGCCCTCTTCTGGTCCTGGAGAGCCTGTGTACTTGAGGAAGGCCCTGCTCGGGCCTCACCCTTACATCTCCGTGTTTGCTTCCAAACCCGGTCAGAAGGTTGATGTGATTTAGAATCCCATAAAGACCGCGGCAGGGGCCAGCTCCGTGAACCTTAAAGGGCATCTTAGGGGACAGGAGGGGCTTTCTTGAGCTTCTAGCACTGTCAGGGAAAACTGGGAAGGAAGTTGTTTGAACTTCCTGTTTCACATAAGAATATTTAGCAGGGCTTTGTTCTCAAATGAGCTGTTATTATTTGAGATGCATGAATTTGTAAGGAAGCCAGCCATTAATACCGCATAGATATGCAAATCTGTCCTTACCCAGGATTCTCCCTCAAGGATTCAGACCTGATATAGAGACATAATCTCACCAGGTGCTGGAATCAACAAAGCAAAGCTTTCCAAAGAAAGAGAGGGGGATCGCGGAAAACCTTGCGAAACAACCGTGTCCGTGGTGTGCTTAAGGGATGTACAGAAAGGCTTTGTGGCTTTCCTCACACTGAAGACATTCACTTATAGTCACCTGGAGCTGTCACCTCGCTCCGTCTTTCCTCTGGCAGGGCGCTGTGCCTTCAGCATCCACCCAGGAGGGAAGGCTGAGGCTCATGGAGCTTGCAAGGTCGGCAAAGGAACCAACAATCCCATGACAGCACAGGATTTGTTCCTGAAGAGACCTATTGGGCGAGTTCTCCAGTGTAAGGAGCCAGAGGCTGCTGCCCACTTACAGGCTAGAGACGTGGGAGGGAAACTGGCATTTTCCCCTTAGGCACATCGTCACTTTTGTTAGGGAAATAAGGTGAGTGGGTTAAGGAGGGATGAACATCTTTCCTGGTCAGGCATTAGTGGAGGCTGTTTGAGCTGGGAGATCAAAAATCTAGGGGAAAAAAAAAAAAACAACTTTCATTTCAGGAATTGCCATCATTTTAAATGGGAATGGAGGAGCTTTGCAAATGGCAGGACCATGGCTAACCTTCCTGCTGTTTTTCAGACAGTTGGAGAAGAGGGTAGAGCTCTCTCTTCTGTTGTTCCCTTTCGCTGGTCAGGGCAGTGTCCCACGAGGCGGGTCTTACTCAGATCTGAGTCCCATGAGCTCCTCGTCTTTGTCTTTGCTTTCCTGATTCTGGAACTATCCTTTAGGACCAAGTCTTATCTTTTTCCTCTAAGAATGTCTTTATTCTTCCCACCTCTTACCGTCTCCTTGTCCCACTTCCCAGCCTCCTTTACCTTATCATTGCTGTAGACCTTCTCTCTCTTTTTCTTTTTGTCATTACTATGTTTTTTCATACAATATAATCTGATCATATTCTTTCCCCACCCCTCCCAGGTCATTCCCACCTCCCTACTCACCCCATTTCATGTCTGCCCACCTCTCAAAAGAGAGAGAGAGACAGAGAGACAGATACACAGAGAGAGAGAGGCAGAGAGAGAGACAGAGAGAGAATCAAAACAAATAAAAACCCAATAAGACAAAAATAATATCAAATCAAAGAAAAACAAAAAGGACACAAAAAGCATGGAGTCCCTTTGTGTTGGCAGTATCATGAGGACATAGCAACATTCGCCAGTTTACCAGCTGACTTGAAGTCTCACTGTTGAGTCCAAGCACATCTATCTAGACCCAGAACATGGCCCTTTATCACCTGCATGGATTTGTCCAGATGAGTCTTGTCTGTCAGGTTGTGCTTTGGGAACAGGGGTTAGCAAAAGATGGCGGAAGATTAGTCTTTCTCCCCTCAGAGTGCTGGAGAGGGATCACCCTCTGATGTTTTCCATGGCCATGGGGGCACCTCACAGTGTGTACAACCTGATTACTTTGGAAGGTTTTTGAATCTTCTATCTGCAGTTTCTTAAGTTGGTCTTTAGAGGAATTTATTTGGGAGACAGAGAAGATAGTTACAGAGCAGAAGAAAGGTTTAGGGGAGCTAATTAATTAAGGTGAGCAGTAGCTTAAAGATGTTAGGAGATGGAAAAGCATCTCTCCCGGCTGACCGTTACTGACAGGGAACAAGCTAGAAGAGCAAGTTACTTTAGTTTCAGGAACTCTTATTGTTTATCGAAGATGGGGGGTCATTACAAGATGGTGTGACCATGGCCAACATTCCTGACTTTAGTTTCTATTTGATAAGTGAAAGTGGGCGTGGCTGCCATTCTTGTAACTACTTTCTGCTGGTCAAGGGCAGGGGAGGTGAGGTCTGAGACAATCTTTTGTATTGGAAACTTCGGAGGAGGAACATACTGTCAGTGTGTCTTTGGCAGTTTCCTGGATAAAGGACTTCACTCTATGATACAAAGCATGTTTGGCCATTTAAAAGACAGGATAGAAATCTGTGCCCTTTAAATTAGGGTCCAAGAAAGCAGGCAGGTTTAGTAGTGGAGGTCAGCAAACACCACATGATGATAGAAGGTAGCAGGGGCTTCGGAGACCGGAAGCCCAGAGTTTCAGGGAAAGCTTCCCAGGCTCTGGCAGAGCAGTCCATCTTCTCTGGCTGGCTCTTGGCCTCTGCCTATTTAGTTTCAGCTCCCTTGGAAACCCATCCAGGATGGGTACCTGATTCTCCAGATTGCACAGAGATTGGGTCTAGCGCACCGTCCTGAGAACCTGGCCTCTCCCTAGCAAGCCTGTGTTTCTGGGCAGTGTTGTGTTTGTCCTGGTGCTCAGTGTTGTTGCGGGGGTCGGGGGGGGGGACTGCTGTGGGGGGTAGGGGAACACAGCAGCATCTATGCATGAGTGTAGTTCCTTGTAGCCTGTATGTACTTCATGGCCAAAAGCCTCTGAATATTCTTCCAGGCAGCAGCACCATCCCTTTCTTGTTCCTGTCTTGACTCACCCCTACCCCTCTCTATTTTGAAGCCTCAGTGCTTCTGGAAGGGCAAGTCTGAGCCTTTCAAACAGGGACGGGTCTTCCAGAGGACATGCTGGGCGGGCTGGGCAATCATGGGAGCAACCTGGGCCATGGTCTCCTGGCAGCCTCAGCTCCGGCTTAGTGTCCTTGTCCTGCCGACGCTACAGAAGCATCAGGTACAAACATGAATATTAAAACAGGTTGTGTGACAGGACGAGGCCCGTGAGCTTTGTTCTCATTTTTATTTATTGTGTCAAGTCATACCACAGAATGTTTACCAATATAATCACTTTTAAGGGCTCGGCTCGCGGGTGTTAAAGTGCATTCACATTGTCCTGATCCACCTTCCAGCTCTAGAAATTTCCATCTTGCAAAAAACCGGAAACACCACACCAGTTCAACAGCGGCTCCCCATTTGCTTCCACCTCAGCCCCTGGGAACCACAGGGGAACCACTGACCACACAGTGTTTGTCCCTCTGTGACTGATGATTCTCACGAAGTCTGACTCCCTCAAGGTTCACCCCAATGCAGTTTCCTTCCTGTTTCGTGTCAAATTCTGTCTTACCCGGTGGATGTATTTCACTTATCCACTCATCCATTCCTGACAATGGGCATGCTTCTGTCTTTTGGTTATCGTGGATGAAATTCTAGGAAGTTCAAAGGTAAAATGAAAAGCTTGGAAGAGATGCAGATTGCCCACCTTTCTTTCTGGTTGGCCCTTTATTCTCCTGGGTTGAGGACAGGAACACATGCACGGTGACCTGCTTTTCCAGGTTCAGGAAATGAGCCCACAGCATCAGTGTAGGAAGCCTAGGAAGTGTGTTGGGAGACTGAGGCAAGAGGATACAGGTTTGAGGAAGGAAGGGATAAAGAAAAGAAACAAAGTAGTCAGGGGGTTCAGCGACAGCTTTGTAGGTAAGGCACCTGCTGCCAAGCCAGATGACCAAAGTTCCATCCCTGGTAGAGGAGCCCACATGATAGAGGGAGAGAACCAGCTCTCACAAGTGGCCCTCTGACCTCCACATGCACTCTGTGGCACGTGCGTGCGCGCGCGCACACACACACACACACACACACACACACACACCTGTAAAAACAATAAAAAGAAGAAAATGTAAGGGGTACGGACAGTAGAGAACGGAAGCACACTGGTGCTGAAATTACGGCTGAGCAGGAGGGGCTCTGCTGGATGGAAGCCTGTTTCCTGATGGCTGGCATGGCAGGCGGGAAGGGGAGCGTGGAATGAAGGAAGCACAGAGACAGCATGAAGATTGAGGGGCTGCGTGCGAGCAGCAGCGGGGAGATGGAAAGCAGTGGAGTCAGAGCAAAGTCACCAACCCCAGCCAAGACACTTTGACGGTTAGATGTAGCTGAGCCCGCCTGGACAGAAGGTCTGGGCCCTGGTAGAAGGGTCTCGGAACCAGGTAAGAGGTGTAGACTTTCATCCCCCAGGATGTGGGGAGCCTGTGAAGGGCTGCGAGTGGACAGAACCAGGTCTTCTCACCTCTGAAGATACATACAGAACGTGAAGGGCACTGACCTGGTGTCCTCAGCAGCTGAGACCTTGCCTTGCTCCCAGCTGAGTCCCAAGCTGCCATCTTCTGGGCAGGGCCTCGGGGGTCCTGAGCATGTGCTCTCTGGGAGGCAGTGGATTCTTCTCCCCCACAGCCCTGTACCATGAATCTTAAAAGGTCTTATTAATAAAAACAAACCTGAGCCAGGTATTGGGGTGAACGCTGGAAGATCAGAGAAGCAGAACAAGCCACAGCCACCTCACCTTGCCAATTCCTCAGCTGATCTTGTTTCCTTAAACTGGAAGCCTCTGAGTCCTCATCCAGAATGGATCTCAGCTGAACTGCTGCTCAAAGCCTAAAAGCTTAACCAGGCTCTAGTTCCTGGTCCTCACATCTTATATACCTTTCTACCATCACTTCCTGGGATTAAAGGCGTGAGTCACCATGCCTGGCTGTTTCCAGTGTGGCTTTGAACTCACAGAGATCCAGATGGATCTCTGCCTCTGGAATGCTAGGATTAAAGGCGTGTGCTACCACTGCCTAAGCTCTATGTTTAATATTATGGCTGTTCTGTTCTCTGACCCTCAGATAAGTTTATTGGGGTGCACAATATACCAACCACACAGCCCCTCAGGTCCTCTGGTTCTGTCCCCTTCTCCAGGTTCGAGGGGAATTGCTCCACGAGAGGGTACAGAGGCTGGAGGCCCAGGAGGCACACTTTGCTGAGTCACTCGTGGCTCTGCAGTTCCAGAAGGTGGCCCGGGCTGCTGAGACCCTCTCTGTCTACACGGCCTTGCTTTGCATTCAAGACCTGCTGCTGGAGGAGCTGAGTGAATCCGAGACACTGACCAAGTCAGCCTGTGTGCAGATCCTGGAGTCTCACAGCCCGGTGAGTGGGGTTAGGGCTAGAAAAGGGTACCCACGCCCACACCATCGGCTCCTTGAGGTGCCTGGTGCTTCGTTGGCTTAGCATAGGTTTCTACCACATGTCCTGCAAGTGAAGTGGGGACCAAGTACTTTGTATAGGATTTACTACTTATACAAGAGCACTACGCCCTAGCTAGCTCTGTCCTCTTCCAGGCTCTGGCCCTTGCCTCTGAGCAGACACCCTCTAAATCTCCACACACGGAGAACTGGATGCCTCTTTCATCTCGGGCACGATGAGTCCCAGTTGGTAGCATCTCTTCACGAGTTCTTCAAAAGCTCACCATGGTCTTTCAGTTAGGGCACATCAAATGCAGTCGTGCCTCAGGCTGTGTGTTTGACTCTGAATGTCTCCATCACTGTCACTCAACTGTGTTCTTTCAGGCTGAAGAGCTGTCTCCATGAAACAAAAGCTGTGATATAGCAGTTCTGAAGACCAATTTTAAGTCCTTTATATGTAGGTTTTTGAAAAAGATTTTATTTTAAATATGTGCTTTGTGCTTTGTATGTGTGTGTGTGTGTGTGTCTGTGTGTGGGTATGTGCACATGAGAATAAGTGAGGATGGGGACCAGAAGAGGGAGGTATTGGCTCCCGTGAAGCTGGAGTTACGGGCAGTTGTGAGCGACCAGATGAAGGTGCTGGGAACTGAACTCAGGTCCTCTCTAAGAGCAGCATATGCTCTTAACCTCTGAGCCATCCCTCCAGCACCTATGTGTGGATTTTTTCCCTCATATTTTATTAATTCTTTGAGAATTTCATACAATGTCTATTGATCATATTCACCCCTCCCCCAACTCCTCCCAAGACTCAGGAGTTATTTTGAAAGAGGAGGATTGAGGGACTGCAAGTCCCAGAAAAGTGGTAGATAAATACAAGGAGAGAATTTTCCATACCCAAGAGAGAAGCTGCACATAGGACCTCATAGTGATTGGGATGACATGCCCAAGACCGGAGAAAGCTCAAGTCCCGGCATGGAAAGAAGAGTTTGCAAGAAATTCATCCCTAGCTGAGGGGCTATTGCAATGGATAGCTTCGGAGAAAGGAAGAGTTTCTCTTTCAAGGGTGTGGCCCCTGGTCGGCTGGCCACACTACAGCAGAGAGCCACACATCTAAGAGTCCATGGGAGGCACAAACTGCACTCGGGATTTAAAAAAAAAAAGACACAGAGTTAGGTGAGTAGAGAAGGGAGATTAGAAAATAAAAAGTTGTTGTTTTTTTTTTTAATTTAGGGCAGAAAGAAATGAATTTGTAGAGAGGAGTGCAGCATAAATAAGGTATAAATCAAAACTAATATGGAGAAAATTAATAAAACTAAGAAATGGGGTACTTGGGAAAAAATTAAAAGTCGACTAAAATATGTAGATCCCTGGTAAGGTTTACAGTTAAAATAGGCTAAGGGACAAATATCAAGATTTTTGAAGGATTAAAACCATAGATGCAATAGAGTTTTTAATATGGGAATACTATAAAGAAGAACATTACGTATGAATTTGAAGATAAGTACAATGGGAAATTGTCTAAATAAATATAAATGATAAAAGTTGATTCCAGTAGGGAAAAAAAAAATAAGTGTATAGTCTCAATGCCAGAGATGAAATTGGCTCAGAAGTATGTTAGCATTTTCTTTCTTTCTTTTTTCTTTCTTTCTTTCTTTCTTTCTTTTTTTTTGGTTTTTTGAGACAGGGTTTCTCTGTGTAGCTGTGCGCTTTTCCTGGAACTCACTCTGTAGCCCAGGCTGGCCTCGAACTCACAGAGATCCACCTGGCTCTGCCTCCTGAGTGCTGGGATTAAAGGCGTGCGCCACCACCACCTGGAATGTGTGTTAGCATTTTCTACCACCGTGAGGAAGCACTAGATGTAAGAAACATAAAGGAGAAAGGTTCATTTGTTCTTGTGGTTTGGGAGGCTTTAGTCTGCAGTTGGCTGGCTCCTCTGCGTTCAGACAGTGGTGAGGCACAGCATCATGCCTTGAGTACATGGTGGTACAGAGCAGCTCACCTTATGGCGACCAGGAAGCAAAGGCAGAAGTAGCCAGAGGCAAGAGCTAGTCTTACTGCTGGCATGCCCTCAGTGACCTACTTCCTCCAGCCAGGTCCTGCTTCCTCATTTTTCAAAAAAATGCCATCAAGTTATCAGTCCATAAGCAGATCATACACTGACTAGATCAGAGCCCTCAGGATTCACTCACTTCTCAGCTATCCACAAGCTGCAGGTCAACACCGGAGCCTCTGGTAAGTACTCTGTCTCCAGACTATGGCAGGAAGTTACACACCTGCGCTGACAGCCACAAATGCATCCACTTCTTAGGTTGGCTCCAGCAACCTAAGTGTCTTAGTTACTTCTCTATTGCTGTGACAAAACACCATGACCAAGACAACGTATAAAAGAAAGCATTTAACTGAGCTGCTTCAGAGGGTTAGAATGCATGAAGGCAGAGCAAAGGCGTGGTGGCAGAAATATCTTGATTCACAAGCAGGAAACTGAGGCACACAGGGAATAGTATGAGTTTTTAGAAACCCCAAAGCTGCCCCTCCTCCAACAAGGGCACACCTCCTAATCCTTCCCCAACAGTTCCACCAACTGGGGACCCAGTGTTCACCGTATGAGCCTATGAGGGTCATTCTTACTCAAAACATCACCAGATCCATGCTCTGACGCTGGAACAAAGACCCTTGTTCACTTTGTTTTGACATTCTCATATCACCTGCACACCAACGTGAGACCCAGGTGGTACCCGGCAGAACTGCAGCTGTGAACACAGTTGTAAACTTTGTGTGCAAAATAACAGCTAACATAACCCATCCATCTGTTAGAATAATTAATCCATCATGGCCAGGCTGTTTTTTCCAGGAATATAAGGAATTTCCAGGAATTTAATACAAGGACATTGGTTTACAAAACTCATTTGCTTAACAGATTAAAGGGGAGGAAACAGCCACGTGTCCATTTCAGCACATGCAGAGGTAATACCCATTCAAGTTGTTCAGTTAGTGACAGGAGCAAGCCTCCACTATCAAAACATATAACAAGTGCTTCACTTGGAGGTGACTGTTGTGGAGGTGGGCCAGTGTCCCGAATTCTAGTAAGAGGAAATGAGTCTTTAAGATGGAGAGGAAGCCAGGCATGGTGGCGCACACCTTTAATCCCAGCATTTGGAAGACAGAGGCAGGCCGATCTCTGTGAGTTCAAGACCAGCCTAGTCTACATAAGGAGTTCTAGGACAATGAGGGGTACAAAATGAGACTCTGTCTCAAAAAAAAATCCAAAACTTTACCTCCCCCCACCAAAAGGAAAGTCATACCCAAGGTCATTTAGGGAGTCTGGATAGTGAGACACTAGGCATCTGAGTGCCTGCGGTGCACCCTCCAGGCCAGTACTGTTCACCTCAGATGTCTGCTCTTCGACTGCCTCAGGAACACACCTACTTTCCCCATTTCATCTCAGAGCTCTTGAGTGATGTCAGAGCTTCTCATCACAGTGGCCTGCAAGGGGAGAGCCTGTATGTCCTGTATCAGAAGCAACTGAGAGTTAATGAGACCACACATTCCTGAGTTGACGGTGAGATGGTGGACGGGCTGCACCTTCCCGGTTTGCATGGGGAGAGAAGGCAGCCTTGCTCTGCTCTCTGTGGATTCTTCATTCTGCAGTGCGATCGCTCTGTGCCAAGTACTTTCCTGTTGGTAATGAGCTTCTAAGCTGTTGAGCATTTGGAGAATTTAAAAAGCATGAAATGAAAAGCTTTGGAAGAAACAATTCCTAAGGAAAGTCCGTGGTGTGCATCTCATTCAGTGAACAATTTAGACTCCTTTTGTGAAATTGGATTATCAGAAGATGCAGTGGGGACCAGGTGGCAAAGATGGGCAAAGTTAAACAGGCTGGGCTTGCTTGGAAGAGGAGTAACCCCAGACTAACGACCCCTGCTGTGTCTGCAGCCCGATGTCACCTGCTGAGCCTCTATTTCCAAGCCCAAGAGGTGCCTTCCTGTGTTTCACTGTCTAGGTGTCCCAGTCACTCTGTTGGATGATTCTGCCTGAGTTTTCACACTTCCAACTCTGCCACCCACTGCTCTAAGGCACCACGAGATCAAAAGCAAAAATGGTGTTACTTTAGCCAATATTCATTGAGCTGTCATTAAATCTAGGGCACTATGTGCAGTGTCTGAAACTCAGAGCCACCCCATGACATGTCTGGGTGAGAGGCATAGGAGCAGCCGCTTGTAAATTACTGCTATTGAGGTCTCTGGGCCTTACCTTTCTGAAAGAATTCAGTTCAGAGGCTCAGAAGGTTAAGCAGAGATGTATTTAGCAAAGCAAACACGAACTCAAAGATTGGAGTAGGCTGTCCCAGACCACAGCATAGCAGGCCGGAGGGTTCTGGGTCGTGGGTTTAAAAGATACTTTTATGAACGTTTATGAGGTGGGTGGTATAGTCATAACATGAGATGTCTCAACATATAGTAGATCAGATCTCCCTTTTAGGACATTACCCATGCTCTTCTAGAAAACTGTGGGGATGGTGGGGAGGTAAAAATTCACAATGCAAATGATACTGTACTTGTCACAATCTTTTGAGGATGCAGGCCCTTCGTAAGTACATGTGGGTGGCACTTGGGAAAGTAGCCCGGTGCTTTCCATTCTGATCTAACCAGAATCTAACTTCAGCTTCAGGGATGTTCTCAACAAAGGGGCATCCTGACCCCTCTGGAGACACAGCTACTGAGATACTTACAAATGTTGCCTCAGTGACCTCTGGAGCTCCTGCTGACCTGGCATCAGTGGGCCTCACCCCTGCTGCTTCCTCTGCAGGAGCTGCAGGAACTGGAGAGGAAGCTGGAGGAGCGGCTGGTGCAGCAGGAAGCAGCTGAGCAGCAGCAGGTCCTGGAGAGCTGGCAGCGGTGGGCGGCTGATGGACCTGGGTTGGATGAAGCCGGGGAGCTGGATCCTGAAAGGCAGGTCTCTGCCATGCTGCGGCAGGCCCTGAACAAGGGCCAGAAGCTACTGGAACAGCATCAGCAGAGGTGGGTGGGTGGTTTACACTCTAAGTGGGGTGGGGGAGTCTTCTGGCCTGAGGGACCTGGCCTCTCACCTTCGTGCCTTAGACACCATCCATCCCCATGCTCTGTACAGGCTGCTATTGTTGAAGGACGCCAGTTTCTTCTTCTCTGATATCTTCTATGATTCATTGTCTTTTTTTTTTATATCATTGAAGTTTACTGATAATATTTTTTAACTTTTTAAAAACATTTTTAAAATTCTGAGTGTGTGTATGCATGTATGCGCCACAGCACATATGTGGAGGTCCGAGGACAACTTTCAACAGTCCGTTCTCTGCTTCTGCCACGTGGGTCCTGGGGATTGAACTTGGGTCGTCAGGCTTGGTGGCAAGTGCCTTTCCCTGCTAAGCCACCACCTCAAGGGGCCCCTTTTAGCTGTTTATTCTCAAATTATTATAAGCTTATAAGAAGTTGTGAGGGTATTAGAGAGGTCCCACGTGTCCCTCCCTACCCGGCTTCCCCACCTGGTGACATCTTACACCCTGGTGGCACAGCGTCAAAGCCAGGGAGCGGCGTTGGCATAGGAAGGGCTCTGTTCTGATTCCACTGAGCTACAGTTTCAGACCCTGCTTCTGTACAGCCACAAAGTAGACAGATTCCAGCCTCGTTCGTTCTTCGCTCTTTCACAATTCACGTCAGAAAATTAGCTTTTGCCTGTGGCGTTCAGTGCTCCCAGAGAAACACCATTTCCTGCACCTCTCCAACTCCCCACTGAGACTGTGGTGTCTGTGTGGAAAGGAGCCGATACAGACTGTATACAGCACGCACTGACTGGTTTTTACAAGTACACAAATCAACTGGAGGAAGCACTCCACTTGGTTTCTGGGTGGGGAGAGGACAGTGATTTTTATCTGAGTTTGTTTCCTGGGTGAACTCAGCATCGAAGTGCAGATTGATTCCTTGGAATTAACTGACAGAGGGGCTGAGTGTCTGTCAGGGAGGTGTGAACACGGAGGTGTTGATTCGTGTCGGGGCTTTTAAATTTTTTACTATTATTGTCATGTTCTCCTGCTCCCTGTGGGGAATCTGCAGGAATCCGGGGTTGGATGTGAGTTGTGGCTGCACAAGCCTTGGGTTGTGCCTGCCACTGGGACTGTGGGGCTGATCAGTGGCCTCACCTTTGACACAGAGCTGGCATGGGTGCACAGCAAGCCTCTTGTAGAAGGTGGCAGCTGGGCTGTCTGTGGCCATCTGTGGACGGCGACTTTGGCCCTTGCTTCAACACAGGGCAGAAGCAGGTGTGGACCCCAAGTGCTGGTCTCCCCAGTCCTAGACAGGAGGACCAAGCTGAGTTTTCAGAATAGGGTCATTCATAGAGCACCCGAGAGCCACAGAACGGTCCTCTTTCAGCTCACAGGAGCTCCACTCCTCTGTCAGCCTCCTGTGCTCTGTAAAAAGTGGTCCAGGTGAGGAGGGGCAGGCCAGATCTTCCTCCTTTCCCTCCTGAAGCTCTCATCTGTGAGCCTTTGTCCCTTAAACAGACAGATGTCCTGTCAGCTCCCTATGGCTGGGCTGGACCTCTGGATTTTCTCGTCACTCTAGGCTGAGAGAGGAGCAGCAGAACAGTGCGGTGCTGGAAGATTCTCTGGAGAGCATGGAGGCTGACACCATGGACAGCCTGTGCAGCCAGGTGAGAGGGCCTGTCCCTATCCGTGGACATTTTCCCTTTCTCAGAATGGACATCTTCCCTGTGTCATTTGAGGATGGTCCAGTCTCAGGTTCATGATCAGCCCAGGTCCAGCAGACATGATAATGATGACAGCCGTGGTGTTAAGCCTCTTTGTCCCCAAGGACAAGACAAAGTCTCCTTACTGCCGACATGTCCTGTTTATCGTGAGGCCTGAGATGGCTGTGCCTGGCTGTTGTGGACAGACATCTTTCTTGCCAGTGTTTCCTACACACCACAGTGTAACAGCGATTCTCGTAACAACCACAGTCCTTCCTCACAGCAGAGCAGATAGAGAGGGCTCTTCATCCCCTTCTCTCTTCACTCTGTCTACTCATGAACTTTCTCCAAATATAGATCAGGCTCTGGCAGCCCTGACCTCAGATTCTCCACACCCCTGCCTGGCTTTGCTGGATTTGTCCCCCACTAAGTAAAATCCCAGGGAAGGGCTCTGATTGACCAGGGGGACTGTGGGAACCCATTTTCAGGTTCCTAGTGGCTTTACCCAGCAGGTCTGCATGGAGAGGATGATTTAGACCACGGGCCTGAGTGCAGGTGTCTGAGGTGGTCTGCACTTGGCTGAGCTGGGGGGAGGTCTTTTGCTCCACACCTTGGCGTCTCTATAAATGCCTTAGGGCAGAGACAGTCGGGGCTCATTGGAATAGGTTCCAGGCCCTCTTGAGGCTGTCCTATATTTTCTATCTGTTTATCTCCACACTCTAAATCCTCCTATCTCATATTTCCTATTGCTCTCACTCAAGAAAACTCTGGGGATCCCTGGGGGTTGGTGGGTAGCCACCCCGCAGGGGACCAACAATGGCCACCCAGCATCTGAGAGGAGAGGCTTTTATTTGGGTCTTGGTGGCACTTGGAGAAGCCTTCACTCTTGGTTTTTGTTGTTGTTTTTGGTTGGGGGCAGGGCATCACTCCAACTTAAACTTATGGCAGTCCCCGGTCTCACTTCCTAAGTGCTGGGATTATAGTGATGTGCCACCACACTGGGAAAAGCCTAGCTCACTGTGTCCTCACCAAACAAACCCTTTGCAACAGTGTTGGTAGTCTCACTTTACAGATGAGGAATTGGAGCCATAAAGAGAAATAAAATCATGATCCAAGAACTTATCATTTGGCTCAGTGAGACAGGGCGCGCAGCAAAAGGTGTGAGGGGGGCGGAGTCAGGACATTTTTAAGCTTTTTATTTTGAAATCATTTGGGCATGTTAGGGTATAGAAAGTTATACCATCCACCTTTTGTTTCCTGTTTCCTTGGGTTTGCCTGGGACCACATTAAATCCGGCATGAAACGTTCATGCGGCTTTCCGTCCAGTTATCACATAGATTTCCTGAAACCACAGCAAGGATGCCGAATTATTCAACCCAGCTGAGACCTCCCTGTGTGTCAGCTCACAGCCACTCTCACACTCACCATCCCCAAACCCAGCAGCCATGGGTCCATCCTCCACCTTTCCTCCATCTTCTGCTGAGGTGCTGCATGTGTGGTACCGCATAGCTTACGTCCCGTGGAGACAGGCCATTTCTACCCACCATAGAGTCCTTGCCCTTCCTTTTCGTTGCTGAGTGGCATTTCACGTGTCTGTGGAGCAGTGGCTTTAATCATCCACTGGTATAGGGACACTCAGTTATTCCCAGAGCTTGCACTCTCCCAAGGGCCTCCCAGAAGTGGAGCAGGAGATGGAGAAATATGCCCGACTGCCCTGATGCAGGCTGGGGCTCCTGTGTCGTGGTACTGGCTTGCTCGAGTGAGCTGACTTGGAAGGGGTGGGTGAGCTGTCAGAGACGTTGTGGGTGCCAAGGCTGCTGACCACAGACATTTTTTTGACAGCTTTGTGAATTCAGAATGTTTTCCAGGCTGAGCCACTGAAATATTTATTACCCCAGGACAACAAAAACCTTGAGAATGTCATGAATTAGATATTGCTGCCCGGCAGGTCTAGAGAGAGCCAAGGCTTTTAGTTCTTCCTTTATGTGTTCCCGTAGGGACTGAGGCTGGTGTCCTACCTCTCGAAGATGACAATGGTGCCAGGGAGCACACTACTCCGACTCCTGAGTGTGGTGCTTCCAGCGGCTTCGCAGCCTCAGCTACTGGCCCTGCTGGACACAGCCAGCGAAAAGCACTCAGAGCACACAGTGGAGAATGAGAGCAGCAGGGAGCAGGCTGAGCAGGGCAAGAGGAGGTGAGCTCCAGGCAGGAGGCTGTCTGTGGAAACGAGGTTTGACCAGGTGGAAGCAGAGGGAGAAAAGCGCCACCCGTGGACTGTCCCAGCAGCCCCTCGCTGCCCAAAGCTCAAGTCTTAGTAAACCTGAGCAGTTGGGCCGCTACTTTGTACTTTTATCACCAACTTCAAGTGAGTCTTCAGAACACACATTTCTCTAGGGCCATCAGAATATTTATTATACATACCATTAAAAAGACATTAAAAGTGCATAAAGAGGAAATGAAGGAAGTATTCACATTATTAGTTAGCATTTGCTTATATTTCTTCCTTTGCAGCATGTTTCCCTGCTGTGTTTTGTGAACGTATGTATGTGTACGTGTGTGTTTTGGGGTGTGTTGAGGTATGTTTGTGTGTGTACTTGCATGTGTGTTTTGCCTATATTAATGTGAACATTCTGTTGTTTATAAGTTTATAATGGGGTTATGCTCTAATAAATGGCTTATAAATCATCAGTAGATAATGTGGTTAATATGCCTCATGTGTCCAGTGTCTGGGCCCAGCGGCAGAGTTCACCGCAGTATCTCCTGTGGCTGATAGGGAAGGCTGCCCCTCCTGCAGCCCGCACCCCAGATATGCCTGGAGAAGACCCAAGTTCAAATTCCAAAGCACCATTTCTACCAAATGTCTGTTGCTTTCCCACCTTCACCGAGGGAATGTGAATGAAATCATCTTAGGTCAGGGTGGACAGGCTTATGCCAGGGTTTGGTGAGCATGCTGTGTGCATATCCTCACTGTCTGCTTTTCAGACCTTGGGACACAGCAAGTTTCCTTACTCCTGCCCAGTTTTTGTGCCACTAGACTGCATTTCCTGCTGTTAATTGTGAGTTTCAGATGAGTTTCTACATTGTGGCATAATGTGTGTGACTTTCCCCTGTTCTGGGACATGCGGTTGGGGCCCCTTTCCCTCTTGCTGCAGATCTACCCACAAGGGCTTTTCTTTAGTGTTGTGGTCCAGGTCTGAATTGAGCCAGGAAAAGCTCCTTAAGAGACAAGGCTGGGAACCTTGTCTTTTTCACCAAGTCTGAAAACTTTGTGTTCCATCCCTGGAATGGAAGGAGAGGACCAACTCCTACAGAGTTGTCCTCTGACCTCCACATGCACACCATAGTATGCACATACACACACACACACACACACACACACACACACACACACACACACATTCTTTTCAAGAAGGAAAAGCAGGAAGAGTGGTATGAAGGCAGGAGGTTTGGGGAGCTCTCAGCAGTGACATTGGAGAACAGACTCTATTGGAACCAGAGAATAAGGTGAGTAAACAGATTGAAAATTGTGGAAAACCCAGCCCCAACCTCAGTCAAGATCCTTAGCAGCTAGGATGGGCACCTGGCAGCTAGGCAGCTGGTGACATGGTCCAGGTGTGCCCCAGTGTGTCCTGAGGGACGTTACTTTTCCTGATAAAAGGAGCAGTCTCTTTTCACTAGTTATAAACTTTGATTCAAAGACTTAAGTTTGCAGAAGACGAAAAGGCTATGGTGAGAAGAGCCAGTGTGAGACAAAGTCAGGGGCACAGCAGGAGTCTCAGAGGCTGGAAGAGCTGTCTTAGATCCTGTGGGTCCAGCACGGTTAGCCAAGTTAGATTTGGGTGAGACCACAGGAATGGCTGGGAGTATAGTAAGAAGGCTGGGTATGGGTATAGCTGGAGGACTGGGTGTGGTCAGAGGTCTAGTCTACTGTAAGTGTGTTCTGAAGACTGGGTGTAGATGTGATCCGAAGGCTGGATGTGAGCATGTCAGAAGACTGGGTGTGGGTGTGGCCTTGACTCCTGATTCCTTCGCTCTAGTCTCTATACATCCCATTCTGAAGTACCTTGTCTCTAAGCCTGTAAGGGGTTGACAGGCTGGGCTGGGCCCTGGCAGACTCAGAGAGCTTTCAGGAGAAGAACATGCACCTTCCCTGTCTTTGCTCTGGCTCCTGGTCAGGCCCTGGGGGTGGAGCAGTCACTCTTGGGACCCTGGTGCCTGGTTATCACATCAGCTCGGAGTCTTGAGTTCTCAGTAATAGAAGTTGGCAGCTAGAAGAGAGCAGGTGTCCTGAGGGACATGTGAGATCCAGAGAAGCCCCAATGTCCATTGCAGGAAGGCCAGCCACCAGAGGCCAGTTCAGGAGGTAACGAATTCCTAAGGGCAACTGTCCCCGTCCCTTACCTAGTATCTGGGAGCCACAGTGACAGCTCTCTCAGTTCTGTGCTAGCCTGAGCTGGCTTGAGCCCAAGGCCCACAACAGCTCTACCTTAGTCTGTCTCCTTCAGCCTGGAGTTACACAGCCAGGTGGCCTCCAACACTACCTGACTACCTTCCAAGCCTCCATGGTTACATCCCTGTATCCATAGCATATCTGCAAGCTCCGAGTGCGCCCCCGGGTCTACAGCACTAGGATGCTGTGGGACATAAAAGAAAATCCTACCTGCACTGAGTGTGAACCCTGGGGACAGAGGACCCAGGAGTCAGCACATACCTTCAAACATCCCCATAGGACTCCCTTCTTTAAATGGCTTGCCTCCACCTGATTGATGTTGTCTCTCACCGCCTGTGGTCCCCTCCAGGCAAGGATGATCTATGGACCAGGCTTGAGAGTGAGACTCAGCGAATCTCTCAGGGCTCTGGGTGGCAGCCAGAGGCCACCTGAAGGGATGGAGCCCCACAGGCTTTTTTTGAGAATCAGATTTAATTCATTTTTAAACTCTTAACACCCTCCCTCTGCATCAGGAAACACCAGGGCTGGTGGCAAGCTTTGGACAGCAGACTGAGAGCAGATTTGTTGAGTCAAGGATTGGAGAGGATGCTCTGGGCCTGCCGGAAGAAGGAGAGGTGAGGAGTCCAGGCATGGGAGGGAGATGGTGGGGTGGTGGCTGCTGGGCCATGGCCAAATTGCCAGGGAGAGGGTGGGAAAGTTCTTCCCCAGAGGACAACACACCTTTTTTCCTGGTCTTGGTTTAAAAGCTGAAGACAAGCCTGTAGCTCTCAGTAAGAGAATGTTCTCCTAACATTTATTAGCATTTTAATTACTGTATTTATTTTAGCTAATAGCAGGGTTTAATGAGATATAATTAGAAAAAGAATAAATTCCTTCGAGTTCCTCAGACTTTACTGTTCCCAAAGCCCTTTTACTTCTTATTGCTCTGAACCTTCTAGAAAGTGGAGATGCTAAAACCAAAGTTTAGGGAGGTCCAATGCAGAGGCCCAGGACTGTGGCTGGGGAGGGGAGTGGTGGCCGTGGGCTTGGGGCTGTCAGACTCACCCTCCACTTCTGTGAACCTCTGGCTTGCCTCTTCCCGCCAGTGCCTGTCTCTCTTGTCTGTGATCTTTGCATACTCAGATCTCAGAGGGAAGGGAGGGGCACGCCATTTCACATTGCCACAGAACCACAGAACGAGGGTCTCCTGTGGTTCCAAATAGAGGAGATCAGAAAAATGTCACGTTAGGTGGCGCATAGTGGCTTTAAAAAGTGACAGCCTCAGGTTGGGGCGGTAGCTCAATTGATAAGGTGTCTGCCATGCAGGCATGAGGACCTGAGTTCAGATCCCCACCTCCCCAGTAAAATGTCAGGCAAGGCCCCATAATCCCAGTACAGGGGGTGGGGGGGGTGGGGGAAGGTGGAGGGTGGGGACAAGAGGACTGCTAGAGCTCACTGGCCAGCCAACTCAGCCAATTGGTGAGTTCCATGATCAGTGAGGGACCCTATCTCAAAAAACAAGGTGGAGAAGTGATTGAGGACACCAGATGTCAACCTCTGGCTTCTTCTACATGCATATACACATGTGTATGCTACCAGAGGAACTACCAGGTAATGCATGTATACCACACACATGCACACACAAAGTAACATCAGCTGGACACATAATGACTTAAAAAGTATCACTCTGTTTACTCTGGAATTGATGGCTGTCCAAGCCCTGCCCTTCTATAGTTTCTCAGAGATGAAGGTCCTTGAGACTCCATGTCATAGAATGTCTGCTGTGGAAAGCATGGAACCATTGATTGGTGTCTTAGTTAGGGTTTGTTATTTCTGTGAAGAGACACCATGACCACGGCAAGTCTTGTAAAGAAAACCTTTAATTGGGGCTGGCTTACAATTCAGAGTTTCAGTCCATTATCATGATGGGGAGCGTGGTGGCGGGCAGGCAGACGTGGTGCTGGAGTAGTTGAAAGTTCCACATCTCTCAGGCAAGAGGAAATCAACTGACAGTCACACTGAGGGAAACTTGAGCAAAAGAGACCTCAAAGCCCACCCCCACAATGACACACTTCCTTTAATAAGGCTACACCTCCTAATAGTGCCATTCCTTTTGGGGGCCATTTTCTTTCAAACCACCACAATTGGATATCAGAATACAGTACCCAAGAAATAAGATCAGGATATCAAGCAGGAGAAGTCAACTCAAGTCCAGACCAGAAACTGTATTAGATCTGCTTGCTTGTAAGGTGTTCTTCCCACACCCATGCTGTGCTGTGCTGGTGGTACAGAGTGGGTACTAACCATGAGACATGGTGGTCCCAGTCTTCAGAACAGATAGTGTCGGAAAGAACTGATTCCCAGGCTTCAGGGAGAGGTGTTAAGGCAGTGGAGCCGAACTTGCACATCAGGAGCCTCCCAGGTAGACCCTATCGATACGGCCTAACACCAAGCTGCTTGGAGCCAGGGGAGAGTCCTGTGGCTGTTAGGTCACATGTGGCTCTCAGGAGCTGTTATAATGGCCACAGTGGCAGCCAGGGCTCCAGGGACATCAGAAGTTGGACATTCTATCCAACTTCTCACGGTTGTCTGGAGCCTGCTTCCAGGGTGAGGTCTGTGGGGTGGGTTTTTAAGTGTTTATCAGGGAGCTGGTCAATGACTAGTGGAGATGGAGGGAACTCTGCCTCTTTCCATAGTGTAAATATTCCAGACAGCATGTTAACAGGGTGCAGTGGGCTCACAGACCTCTGAACTTAGCCGGGCGGTGGTGGCGCACACCTTTAATCCCAGCACTTGGGAGGCAGAGCCAGGTGGATCTCTGTGAGTTCGAGGCCAGCCTGGACTACCAAGTGAGTCCCAGGAAAGGCGCAAAGCTACACAGAGAAACCCTGTCTCGAAAAACCAAAAAAAAAAAAAAAAAAGAGGAAGACCTCTGAACTTTTCACACTATGAGCCAGTGAGGGTGGCCAGCAGCACACCTCACTATAGATTTCATCTGATTTTAGGGACCACCAGTGACCAGAGGGGAGAAAAACACTTCTCCATGGCACTTAGGGCTGGAGAAATGGCCCAGTGGGTAGAAGTATTTGGTGCTTGTGGCTTAAATGAGAATGGCCCCAGAGCTCATGGATTTGAATGTTTAGTCACCAGGGAGTGGCATTATTAAATGCTTTCTTTTATAAGGATTGTCTTGGTCAGGGTGTCTCCTCACAGCAAAAGAACAGTGACTAAGACACCGCTCTTGACAGGACTGGAGTTTGGTCCCCAGCCCCTCATTGAACAGTTCACAACAACCTGTAACTCCAGCTCCAGGGGATCCATCACTCTTTCCTGGTGCCCGTGGGCAGTACATGAACATGGCACCCACAGAGACACACAAACAAAAATGAATCCTTAAAGAAATAAAATAAAATGACACTCTTTTGGGGTGTCGAGACCTAAGGAGGGCTTCTCCTGGGGAAGTGTCAGAACACTAAGGAGGGTCAGAGTGGGCCCAGAATGTAGACTGTAACTTTCTCTTCTCTCTGCAGCATATTGAAGAAGGTGTATGTTCCTGTCCAGGAGAGGGTGATGTTCCCTGGAAAAGGAAGCTGGCCACACCTGTCCCTAGAGCCTATTGGGGACCTGGCACCCATGCCTATCACAGGGGAGGATACCATGGACGTATTAAACACAGGAGAGAAGATCTTTGTATTCAGGAGCCCAAAGGAGCCTGAGATCGCCTTGCGTGTTCCTCCCAGGAGGAAGAAGAACTTCCTGAATGCCAAGAAGGCCAGCAGGGCCTTGGGCTTGGACTGACCTAGGGGCAAGCACCAGGGAGTGTCTCAAACCAGGTGTATCTTTCCTCCAGCCCCACCTGGGTTGGTCTGTCTGTCCATATCATACAGTTCATAATATACACACGCTTGCAACATAGACGCAGTGCCACACATTGGCTCTCCAGTGCTCAGTGACTCTGGTCCTCCGAGTTTCTGTTTGGCCCACTCTCTTTTGTGCCACAGGACACAAGCACACCTTTCTGCCAGGTCCACATGGCCAAGATCTAGAGGGGACCCACCTCACCCCACCTTTCTCACACAGACTGCTGCCTGTTGCTGGGATGGGTTCCCACCATGTTATTAGAGGAAGGTGCAGCTCCCTGTTGTTACAATGTGCATTACATATTCTGTTTTTCATTAAAAGGAACGTTTAAAATGAATGTATAATAGTGGACCTCACTTTTGCTTTGTGTGGGGGTGATTTGTGGTTGGTTTCGTCTATGCTTTGGCTCCCCATGGTGGGCTCCAACAGAAAGACCCATCCTTTCCTACCGAGGCCCAAATGTGCCAGTCTTTCTGTTGCCAGTTCAAGATAGAGTTGTTTTTTCTCATTTTACAATGAGAACATTCAGGAGAAGTAGGGTCCTAAAGCTGGGAAGTTGTAGAACCAGGCTTCATGGTCTGTGACCCAAGCCTTGGTCCATTCTCTGGGCCTTGGTCAATGGACATGTTCAGGGCTTGTCTTAGTTAGGTGTGAAGAGACACCATGACCACCGCAACTCTTATAAAGGAAAATGTTTAATTGAGGTGGAGACTTACAGTTTCAGAAGTTCAGTCCATTATCATCATGGTGGGGCATGATAGTGTGCAGGCAGATGTGGTGCTGGAGAGGTAGCTCAGAGTTCTACATCTTGTAGGCAACGGGAAGTGAACTGAGGGTCACACTGAGCAAAGCTTCAGAGGAGACCTCAAAGCCCACCCCACAGTGACACACTTCCTCCAACAAGGCCACACCTCCTCCAACAAGGCCACACCTCCTAATAGTGCCACTCCCTATGAGCTTATGGGGGCCCTTTTCATTCAAACTACCACAGGACTCCACCATCTCTGCAGATACGGAGAAGCCATCTCCAGCCCTCACAGCTCACTTGGGACCTTTGTGTTCCCTGATCCTCCTAGGCTCACGGTAGTTGACAGTCCTGTGATGTCTCCCCGGGACAGAAAGCTAATAAGAAGGGAATCCCATGACCAGCAAGGGGAAGAACAGGCCACTGCTGAAGCTCCTAAACTACATCTATGCTCCTCCCCACCAGCTTCCTTTAGGGGCCCCTTACTCAGTACTGATATCCCAGCAGCAGGGTACCATCCTAAGGAGCCAATTAGCTACATCACTCCATTAGTAGAGACGCAAAGGGAGCATTTTGTATCCCAGAGAGGGCTGGAGATGGCTGATTTTCTCATGTGAGATCCAGTAGGTAGGTAGAACATAGACAGGAAGGATTTTCACTTTGTAGTACTGAGGTTCAGAAGTAATTGTGGGCACCTCACCCACTACCCTGTATCTGGAGGCATCTCAGTGCTGTGGGCCACTGTGCATCTAGGAGACTGCACCTAGTGATGATGGGGTGAGGGGAGGCTGAGGTTCTTCCTTCATTCTCTGAGGGCCAAAAGCCCTCCCTCAAAGCCACAGCTATTCAAAGCAAATCCCAGGCTTCCTACGATTCCATCGTCATAATTTCATTCTGTACCTCTAAAGTAAAGAGGTCTTATTTTTGTTTTTAAACCTTTAGAACACTGCACACCAATGATTATCCCTTGAGAAAACAAAATTTTACCAAGAAGAAAATTCAATTCAAATACCCGAATGGCTGAGCTTTAAATAAAATTTTATTAGCCATAATAAAGTAGATGTCAAACATCTACTTAAAATGGTGCTCAGTTCCCTGAGGTAACTGGACAGAGAGGCATGCAGTAGCTCTGTGTGTGTGTGTGTGTGTGTGTGTGTGTGTGTGTGTGTGTGTGTGTGTGTGTGAGAGAGAGAGAGAGAGAGAGAGAGAGAGAGAGAGAGAGAGAGAGAGAGAGAAACTGTGTGAGAGGGAGAAAATCGGTATATGGATAATTCATCATGATGATAAACACCGAGAAGCACAGCGTTTTCTAGCTGTAGACCTGTTAATACTGTTAATAGAAGCAGATAAACAAATGTAGTTGTGGGGCACTAGCTCACGGACCAAGTAGAGCCCTCAAAGCCATGGAGCTCAGCCCCTTCCGTAAAGCGGTACTCAATCTGCACGGAGGCCTCAGCATCTTCGCATACACTTAACCTTGTGTCCAGGTGACTTATGATGTCTAACTCAACGAGGCGTGCTGAAAATCACTCTTAGACTGCTGTCTAGGAAATAGTGACAAGAAAAAAAAAGCCTTGCACATTCAATACAAACCCAATTCAGTTAATTTAAAATCCACACTTGACTGAATCCCTAGATACAGAAACTCAGGCTACCAAGGGTGGACTGTAGGCACTTCTTGGGGGACAAAATGAGGCATGGAGACAGCCGGGGTGGGGGGTGTCTCCTGTCATAATATTCTCTTAAGGCTGGGGCACAGGAAGATAGTTTAGTGCTTACCTCTCAAGTACGAGGCCTTAGGTCCCACCTTCAGTATGGCCCAACAGAAAAGTGGGGACAAAAGCCTTTCCATCATGTTTTTGTAAGCATGGTACATGTGTTGCTTTATTAAATGCCCCTCTAGTTCAGTGTTCGGAGTCTAAGTTCAGGCTTATTGCTGGTTTTGACATCTAAGGAGTGTCTGACTCCAGCCTTGTAATTTCACCTCTGATGGCTTTAATGTCCTTGTTCATCAATTTAAATGCATGGAATGGCTGGCTGGGCTTTAAATAAAACTTTATTAACTATAATGAAGCAGACATGAAGTATCTACTTAAAATGGTGTCCTGTTCCCTGAGGTAACTGGAGACTGTGTCACCAATGGTACACTGGTTGAGGACAGTATTAGGAAAACTGTAAGTGCTTTAAATCAGTGCATGAAGAAGCCCTGAGGCAGAAAGGGTGCTCAGGTGGCCATTGTCCAGAGACAGGCTTGGATTAGGGCTCTGCATACCTCTGTGATGGGCTGTGGGGCCCTGGATGAGCATCTCCACCCTTCATCGCTGAGGCTGAAACTGCTCCTCTGAGGACGTATTGGTGTGAGCTGCAGACAAAATGCCACCTTGGGTGCCCACCACACGCCAATGCCTACGGGACAGCAGCCAATGGCTGCCTGGATATATAATTGACAGACCAGTGCTGACAGTACTGGAACATAATATAATGTTATGTGTTAGTTTTATCATTGCTTTCTAGCTTTTTAATTATGTTGATGAATATTTAATGACATACAAAGCTTTGGTAAATAGCAAGTAGCAAGTGAAAAGAGCAGATGAAATGGTAATCTTGCTGGGTCTTCAGTCAATGTCTGGTCAGGGAAGGCAGGAAAGGAGGAAGGGAGGGAGGGAGGGCACTCTACCTCTTAAAGGCTCCTCCACACCCTAACAGCACCAACACACGGGTCCCCGGCTGACCTTCAAGATCCAAACTACACCATCTCCAATTTCATTTTCCGATTATGCAAAATAACTCTCTCCCTCCAGTTAGGAAACTGGGGGGTGAAATGCCAGGAGCATCCCAAGAGGAATAATCTGCTCCCTGGCTCCTGCTATTAATTTGGCTGTGCTGTTTTGAAAGTCAGTTAATACCATATTCCCAATTGTTGCCTAGAATTGAACCTCCTGGGGTGGGGATAGGGAGGTGGATAATGAAATGGAGTTGGTCCCAGATTAAACTAATGCAAATGAAGCCTTGAAGATGGAGGGTGGCCTCACCCTTTCCCTGGGGGCCCAGCATTGGACAGCTTCCAGGAGCAGGCTGCAATATTTGCTCTCTCTCTCTCTCTCTCTCTCTCTCTCTCTCTCTCTCTAACATCTTTACTTGCATTTCTGGCCACAGTCCTGATCTCACGGCCAGGCATGCCCATGGCAATTCAGTGGCCTCTTTGTGGTTTCTTTAAACCCCAGCGATTTTAGCCTGTCTCCCTCCACCCCAGCTGACATTTGAGTTTCGTGTGAGGGAAACATGGGTTCCAAGTTCCAGAGGCACAGCATTTGCATGCCTGGTTTCCCGTGACCAGCCATCATCTCTGCCGTTTGTGTCCCCTCACCCTGGCCTTGCAGCCCAGACTCCCCTTTGGCTGAGCACAGGGCTGTGCTGTGTAAGGGAGAGCTGGACTCCAGCACTGCCCTCAGGCCACCTGAACAGACAGACCCCCTTTGCAGTCACTGTCCCCTAGCCTCAGGGCTCAGGCATGAGTTCCCCCAGAATACCTGGCAATCTCACACCTACACACATACACCCATCCCCACTGACTGGCCCAGGGCGGGCTTTGTATACACTCCTTCTAGAATGTGCTCCAGTCTGTGTCTTGACTGCTTCTCCCTCCTTCCCAGAACCTGGCCTTCTCTACTATTTTTATTGAGAATGTATCTTTGCCAGCTATGTGCCTTTCTAGACGTTCAGAATCCTCCCAGCTCAGAAAGCAACTTAGACCCTCTAGAACTGGCCCCTTGTGAGAGGCCGTGGGCTTCAGAGTTGTTCCTTATATGGATGAAGAGATTACTTTTGGAGACAATATCTGAGATCTTCCTTTGATGCCCTGTGAGTCATGGAGACTGGAAGACCCTGTGTACTGGCTGCTGCTACTTGTGTGAATGAGTAGGCAGGGGAGTAGTACAGGGAGACCCTGGTTGGCCCAGGATTTCACCAGCCTCAGCAAGGTGACCATGAGTACTTCTTATGATGTCTGGAGGAGCTCGAGGTGGTATCCACATGGGTGGATTTCTGGAAAATAATAACTTGCCTATAAATTTGTCCTCAACATAGTTTAGTGACATTGCACACAAAACTCCAACCCTTGGAGCCTCATTCCCATAACTCCAAGCCGGGACTCTGTTACAACTCAGGAGAATAAAAACACAACTCTCATTGGAGATCACCTGGGGCCAGTCTTTCATCCTATCATATGATGAGGATCCCAGCTTTAGGTGGAGAACCTAGTTCTCATCCTGTGTGCTCATCTATGAACTCATAGTCTTTGTACAGTATTTAACCAATGTGCCTGTGAAAGGACCAAAATCAGCACAGGACATACCAAGACCAAGTTCTCACTCAGCACAAAGGAGGTTTATTTGCACTGGAGAGACAAAGAGCAGGGAATAAAAGACAATCATAGGAGACAGAGACGGGGGAGGAAGCAAGCTAGGAAGAAGTTTCTCACGGCTTCTGCTTCAGGTTCCTGCCTACTTCCTTTGATGATGGACTGTGATGTGGAAATGTAAGCTCCCTATGGCTTGCTCAGCCTAACCTACCCAAGGATGACGGTATCCACGGTGAGCTAGCCCCTCCCACATCACTCATTAAGCAAGAAAATGCACCACAGGCTTGAGAACAAGCCAATTTAGTGGTTGCATTTTCTGAATTGTGGTTCCCTCTTCCCAAATGACGCTAGCATGTGTCAAGTAGACATAAAACTAGCCAGCACACCAGACTCCTAAGGGAATGGATTACTTTGTAAGGAAGTGAGAGAAGAGTGAAGGGAGCTCTTTCCTCCACGTGAGTATTTCTGGGGTGTGTTCTAGGATGTGGCTCAGAGCTTGGGAAGGCTTTTATCCATCGAGTTCCTTTTTACAGATTTCTTCGGTGTAGTAAAGCAGAGTTCAGTGTGCTGTCAATCATTTCCCACCATTAACCCAAGATCTATCTGAGTCATTCGCTCTGGGATCCCTTCAGACAGAGAAGTCCTAGTCTGTCTGGAGGGAAGCAGTCCCCCAGGCCTGTGTAAGCACTGAATTGGCTCCCCGGAGTCTCCCTGGATGCTTCTCTTGTCCTCATGTAATGACTCCCTTGAGATTTCTCACAGCTCTCTGCTGAGCATTAAGGGTGCCCTCTGAGGGTCCCAGCACTCTGTCCACCAATTCTGGCCAGCCTATGCTCCATGAGGTCTGACCACATCCCTCTTTTGCAGAAGGGTCTGGGAAGTCTCTCTCTTGGCAGACGGTGGCTCAGTTGTAGGCTTGATCCTCGTGATCAGCATCTTCATGTTGTACCATTTGTCTGTCCAGCTTAAGTGTCCCAGATGTGGGGAGGTAATCTCACCCTTGCTACTGAATGTCGGAGACATTTTCACTTGTGTTTCTCTGTTTACAACACTCAGACCTTTCTCTTTCTTCATGAATTGTGCGGTCATTTCTTCTCTCATTGCTCTCTAAAGTTTTCCTCTTCCCAGCATCTTGGAAAACTCTACGGTGACTTCTGTATCTGGAACAATAGCTCTTTGTGATTATGGGATCAAAATCCAGCATATTTCCCCAGGATAATCACTGTCTTTTTAATTTTTATGTTTTTTCATCCAAATGTTTTAATTTTAAGATAAAATGCTTTACCTTATTGCTTCTAAATTATTAAGTGCATTTCTTTAAAACAAAGGTCTTCACACTAGGTGGGAACCATTCAACACAGATGAGTGGTAAGCATACCTGGAGTGGGCACTGAGGTTCCCACGTGATAAGAAACTGACAAGAGCCACATTTGTCTTGAGAATGATACCTTAGAAATATATTTGCAAGGATCTCAGCTTGAAACACTGTGTTGCTATAGTTTTGTAAGTGAACCCGGGATGCTGGCCTCAGTTGCTGTCTCAAGCTCTGGTTGTACTGAAAGGCTCTGTGAGAATCAACTCCAAGCCCAGGAGCTTGCTGAGGTCTGGGATATTGATTACTCCATGTGCTACTGAACATATTTAAAATACACAACATGGGCTTTGGGGACACATAATGAAATGATTACTATAGTTGGTCAAATTAGCACGTGTGTGTTGTGCATGCATGTGTGTGTGTACACGTGTGTGTGTAAATGTACGTATATGCACATGTGTGTCTCCTCTTGCCAATCTCCCATTTACAGTGTAATCTCATTTACCTACTCAATGGGTGAGCCTCACAGGGATTGCATCCTTTGGGAAAGCCCATAGAATCTTGCTCAGGTCCCAGAGTCCTTCAGACTTCTGTGGCTGACAAAGTCTCATTTGTACATGGAAGCACCACAGAGTTAATTACTCTATGTGCAGCTTTGGAAGCTGGCTGTCCACCCCAGCACTGCCATGAGGTAGGATTACATTCTGTTACATTAAAGATAAAGATAGGAAGTTGGTATGGATATACAGACCACAACAGTGAAAGGCTTTTTAAAATAGTTCATTGGTTCCCTCAGTCCTATACCCACCATGGCATCATGTATTCTAGAGAAGTTCTGAAATACATAGTTCCGACCAATGTTTTCCATCTGAGGAGACAGGCTGGCATAATTCTTAGTTATCAGTCTCTCAACTTGCCGTGCAAACATTTATTGAGCACCTTCTGTGTTTCCAGCCCCAGCTTGGTGTAGATGTTTAAGATGGGTTCTGCAGCACAGTGGGGTTGAGCAGAAGGGGACCCACCCATCTAGGGGGCTCTAAGTAGGTACCGAACATTGTTAAGTCACTGCTAGTGCCATTAGTAAGATTTTTTTTTTTTTTTTTTTTTTTTTTAGTTCTTATTGTGAGAATGCCTTCTCTTGTTTATTTTCCTGTAAAGATGCTGGGGAATAGGGTGATTTGGCTCTCCAATTGGCAGGCACTGGACTCTCCTTTGCTGCTCTGACTGCTTTGAGAAAAAGGATTTTTGTCAAACCATTAGCTAAATGACCCTTATATCATTAGCTGCGACCTTGACTATTGGACAGACACCTTGAGGAATCTACATAATAGACTTAGGGCACTTTCTCTGCAGCTATTCCTGCCCAGGCCAGAGGGGGTGCACTTTCCCTGTGACCTAGCAGAGTGGTCACTGTGATTGGTGCAAATGCAAACCTTTATTTGCATAAAAAGTTTGCTGTTCAGGATGCAAATGCTCTTTCTCCAGCTGTACAGCAGGCAATTCAGCTCACTCAGCCACCCTCCTGTGCTACCTTCGCTGGTGTTGCTGCTATACATGGCCCCATCAAAGACTTCTGAGTGGTCTTTTATTGCCTGTTTTTAGTAGAACTGGTTGAGGTGGTCACATGAAGCAGAGAGGGAGCCGAGACAGCTGATTTATGGTGGACTAGCATGCTGAGCTACAGAAGCAATGGAACAGCTGGCTGCCTGTGTGGTCCTGGAGAGCAGCCAGTGGGTGGAGCCACAGAGGGGGTAGCCATTGGAGCCACACAGTCCTGGAAAGAGGCAGAGGTAAAGCTAAGCAGTTAACAAAGCTACAAAGGTGAGGAAATGGTTGCTACAGTGATGGCTGCAAAAGAGGTGGGCCTGAAGACCAGAGGCCAGCAGCAGCAGCGTGGAGGGAACTGCCTCCCAAGCTGTGACCACTGAAAACCAGCTACAGCAGCCTAGCGCTGCTGAACAGTCTGAAAGTGCAATGGGGGTAGGAAATGAGAGAGATGGTGATGTTATGGGTCTGGGGTCACTCAGAGATCTACCATGACCATGAATCAATTTTAATGAGAAGAGACTCTTTATTTAGATACTGGTATCCAACATGGGGCCAGGACTACATCTGAGAGCACCCCCAAGATGCAGCCCCTAGCCATATGAGCCCAGGGCTTATAAAGACAAAACCCACAAGATTACATGTATTCTACCTACATGTAGGCAGGGTCTTATTTTAACATAAATGCCTTGCAGTTGTCCTAGTCATCTTTTTAAGCAGAGAAAGCAAGTTTGATTGCAAAACCAGAAAAAGCAGTTAGTCTTGTGGCCTACTATCTTGTTGGAACAGCAAATTTTGCAACATCAGTCAATTTAAGAATAGTCTTCAACATCTGGGGGGAAAAGGGAAGTGGGTGGCTAGGGAGCCGCCTGTACAAGCCAGGGGTTTACATGTTAGAGGCAGTTTTTGCTTTTCGGTCTCTCAAGCATAGTAACTCTAAACTTTAAATGTAACGTTAACCATCACGGTGACGGTAAGGAGAAGATGAGATGGGGTCCTGGGCTGAGGCTGGAAGATGACAGAGGGCGGCAGAAGAGTGTCAGAAAGCTGCCAAGTCTTCAGGGTCCATGGGCCCAGACACCACAGGCCCCGATGCCTTAATACTGGCCGTGCTCAGAAATGTCTATCTGGGAGGCAGACGGGAATTCTCTGGCCTCTGTGGTAGAACCGGAAGTGGGGAGGGCATTTCTCCTTGCACAGATGGGAGTCACTGCAACTTTCAACTCAGTTTGCTTTGTGAGTCTATAACAATAAAATGTGTCTTGATGGAAATGTTGACGGCCACATCACTAGTGACTACAGTTACAGTGCCAGGGGCATCACCTATACAAACAGCTGCTGGGGATGCTGTGAATGTGTTGCTCTGGTTGACGGATAAATAAAACGCTGATTGGCCAGTAGCCAAGCAGGAAGTATAGTATAGGCGGGATAAGCAGAGAAGAGAATTCTGGGAAGAGGAAGGCTGAGCTAGGAGTCACCAGCCACTGCCGCCGCTGCCATGAGAAGTTAAGATGTAAATTACCAGTAAGCCACAAGCCACGTGGCAACTTATAGATGAATAGAAATGAGTTAATTTAAGATAGAATAACTAGATAGCAAGAAGCCTGCCACTGCCATGCAGTTTATAAGTAATATAAGTCTCTGTGTGTTTGGTCTGAGTGGCTGCAGGCCCGAGAAAACTCCAGCTACAAACAGCAGTGACCGCAGCATGGAGCAGTGACACCTCAGGGACAGCAACATCAGCAGCAGCCACAGAGCAATGGCCATGAGCAACGATTGAGAGTGTGGCAAGGACCACGAACACAGCAGCAGAAACCACGTCAGCAGTGACAGCGCCACACCAGTAACAACAGAAAAAACAGCAGCATCAGCAGCTACAGTAGGGGTTGCAAAATCAGTAACAACAGCACCAGCAACAACAGTGCCCCCCTCACCGGCTCCCTCAGGAGTGATCCCTGAGCAGTGACCCCCACCCAGCAGCAGCAGAACCCTCCAGCAGTAGCAGAACCCGCCAGCAGCAGAGAACTTCCAGCAGCAGGAGATCTTCAGGAGCAATCTCTATGGACACCAGCCCTCCTCCACTGCCAGGGTGATCTCTACAGCAACGTCACTGAAAGATTTTCTTTCCCTGGGCTCAAGTTTAAATGCTCGCCCTTCATTAATTATCTCAGCCAGCCTCTGCATTAGTTACTTGTTGCTCTGATAAAACTCTATGACCCAAAGCCACTTATAGATGAATTGCTTTTGACTTATGGTTCCAGAAGGAGAGTCCATAATGGCAGGGGAAGCTCTGACACTCAAAGCTGGAGCAGGAAGCCAAGAGATCACATCTTCATCTACAAACAGGAAGAGAACGTGAATTAGAAAGAGAGACCTTGAACTCTTCAAGCCCGTCCCCAGTGATGTACACCACCTCCCCAAACAGCACCACCTACTGGGAACAGAGTGTAATACCCAAATTCAAGGTTGACATTTCTCATTCAAACCACCACACTTCCCAAGACTTGTCTGGAAAAAAGGAGAGACTGACAAATTTATACTCACAAGATATTGATAATTCAGTAAAAAAGAACTTGGAAAAGTTAGGCAGCTCTGGGTTGGTCCTAGTTAGGGTTTCTGTGATTAATAAAACGCTGACCAGAAACAACTTGAGGAATAAAAGGCATATTTGGCTAATGGGCTATGGTTCGTCATGAAGAGAAATCAAGGCAGGAGTTCAAGGCAGCAACCTGGAGCAGAGAACACAGAGGAAGACTGCCTAAAAGTCATTGCTATGGCTTGCTTAGATTTTTCTTATACAAGCCAGGAACAGCAGTCCAAGAGTCATACTGCCCACAGTGGGCTGGGCCCTCCCACATCAGTCAATAATCAAGAAAGTGCCCCCACAGAACCTGCCTACAGGGCATTCCGATGGAGGTCTTTTTTCAGTTGAGGTCTTCAGATGACTCCAGCATGTGTCAAGTTGACAAAACACCAACCAGCACAGGGTTCTAACCTGGGCATTTTGATTATCTGAGTACCCTCAAGAAAGTCCTTTAATTTCCCTACATTTCAAGTATTTCAATCTTGCAATGACAAAGTAATATGAATTCTCTATCTGTCCCCAAGGACTCTGTGAGGCAGTGAGGAGATATTCGTAGGCTCCGATGGGGACACTTGATTGGAAAAATGTCTTGTTAGATCAGACTCAGCACTACCTCAGGGATAAGGTCTCTGTTTTGCCTCCGCCCCCCGCCCCCCCATTCTCCTCTCTCATTCCATGGTTGCTCTCAGGAGCCATCAGCAAAGCTTGGAAGTGTGAGAAAGGGGCCTTTTATCCTGTAAGCTTGTCATCTCCAGCTTATTACTGATGTTAGGCTGTTTTCTCTGGGAAGATAAAAAAGAAAACAATAAAAGAAACCCGTCACAAGACAAGACTATCTAAAGCATTGTTCCTCACTCGTGACCTAGTCTCAGGAGCCACTGTTTGATAGGAAGATGGAAGAATGGACTGTGGGCTTGTTTGCAGTGTTTTGTACGTTTGTTTGTAGAACTGCTGAGGCCCCAAGGGCAATCCCAGAGGTGGCTGTCCATCGGCCATTCCCTGTTGACACTGGTGGCTCTGTATATGAAGATGGCATCTAGCCTTTGAGAAGTGGAGTACTGGAGAACGTTCCATGGCTGCCATTGTCTTCTATTCTGCTGCAAATGACACAGTGGCACAGAGTGTGTAGGCTTGAAGGGGTTGACATTTACTTTGGTTCCTGGTTCTAGAGGCCTTAGGTCAAGAGCAAACAACTGAGGATTTCATGCTGCCAGAGTTTCCAAGTGGCACAAGGCATTGGCATGTAGCTACACACTTACTTAAGTAGCTAGGGCTTGGAACTTGCTATGTAGTCCAGGTTGGCCTCAGATTTGAGATCTTTCTGCCTCAGACTTCCAAGGACTGGCCTCCCCTCCCCTTCCTTCTTAACTTCTATAGGTCTTTAGCCTGTATGTGTGTCTGTGCACTGTGTGCTCCTGCTACCTGCTGCAGCCAGATGAGGGCATCAGATCCCCTGGAGCTGGAATACAGATGGTTGTGAGCCACTATGTGAGTACTGGGAATCGAACCCAGGCCTTCTGTAAGAACAGCCAGTGCTCTTAACCAGTAAGCCATCTCTTCATTCTCCCTTTCTCTTCTTGAAAAGCTACCAATACTCAGTCACAGGACCCACCCCATTGACTGTATCTAATCCTGATCACCACCCAGAGGCCCCACCTAAACACCACAGGACTAAGTTTCCTCCCTCTACATACCTCACAATGGGATTCAATTTTGAAAACACTCAGCAGATATGAACCACAATGATGAGGGAGATGTAGAGCTTCGCAGAAGCAGACCATTTCAACTGCATTTGTGTGTGACAATAGGTAGCTCCGCCCTCCCTCTGCACAGACACCTGGTAGGCATTAGGTTGAAAACATGATCTATTCTCCATGAGCTTTATGAAGTTAAGACTGTCTGGGTTGTTTCACTGATCTTCTTTTATTATCATTACCCATCAGGCCTTTCTACATTAGTCACATGTTCCTAGAAGCAGAGGTTCTGTGTGAACAGTAGATTTGAGAAGTGTTCCCAGAAAGAGCCAGCAGGGAGTGTGTGGGCTCGTGGGGAAAGATGCCGAGCACGTGTGTGACCGCAGGTGTGTGACAGCAGGTGCTGTGCAGTGTCCTTGAGCAGGTGTGTGACCGCAGGTGCTGTGCAGTGTCCTTGAGCAGGTGTGTGAAAACAGGTGCTGTCCAGTGTCCTTGAGCAGGTGTGTGACCACAGGTGCTGTCCAGTGTCCTTGAGCAAGTGTGTGAAAGCAGGTGCTGTCCAGTGTCCTTGAGCAGGTGTGTGAAAACAGGTGCTGTCCAGTGTCCTTGAGCAGGTGTGTGACCGCAGGTGCTGTCCAGTGTCCTTGAGCAGGTGTGTGACCGCAGGTGCTGTCCAGTGTCCTTGAGCAGGTGTGTGACCGCAGGTGCTGTCCAGTGTCCTTGAGCAGGTGTGTGATCACAGGTGCTGTCCAGTGTCCTTGAGCAGGTCTGTGATCGCAGGTCCTGTCCAGTCTCCTCTGGTCCTGAGGTTTGTATAAGGCAGGGGTGACATCTCCAACTTTGTGTCACCCAAAGAAAAGGTGTTGGGCTCTTCTACTCTCATACTGTTCAGATTTTGGCCATCAGTGTGTATGCAGGCAGCAGCTGAGGCAGGAGGCTGCCACACCAGACCACTATCATGGGAATAATTCATTATTATGCAGGCCCCACATGAACATGGTCAAAACTAAGCAGCAGTACTAGGTGTGACCTAATGCCTGGGGAAAGTACCTTAAGGGAAGGAGGATTTGCCTTGGCTCACAGTTTTAGGGTCCAGTCTATCATGGCAAGGTAGGTGTGGTAGCTGGTGCATACAGAGACTGGTCACATTGCACCCACAGTCAGGAAACAGAGAGATGAATGATGACGCTCAGCTTTCTTTCTTGTTTTTCCTTTTCCTTTTCCTTTTTTATTTATTTATTTATTTATTTATTTATTTATTTATTTAATTTTTTTTTTTTGGTTTATTGAGACAGAGTTTCTCTGTGTAGCCCTGACTGTCCTGGAACTTGCTCTGTAGACAAGGCTGGCCTTGAACTCGCAGAGATCCATCTGTTTCTGCCTCCCGAGTACTGGGATTAAAGGTGTATCTCCATTTATCACCATCACCCAGCTTGCTTTTCCCTTTTTATGAAGTCCACGACCCTAGCCCAAGGGGCGGTGCTGCCCACATTCAGCACAAGTTGTTCATCCTCAGTTAAGCCAATCTGGAAACTGCTTCACAGATATGCTGGGGCGGGGGGGGGGGAGGTGTCTTCTAGGTGATTCTAAAGCCAGTCAAGCTGACAACGGCTCTGAACCATCAAAGTAGTCCTGAAGGGGATGAAATAAGACCAAGGGGCAAGTTCCTTTAGCGCCACCACACTCCCTCCAGGTGTGCTTTTCCAGTTCTGTACATGCACCTAACTTTGGTATCATTTACTATTTTCTTCTTTTTGAAGCACAGCAGGTGAAGCCCACTTGCCCTATGGGTTGGTCATCCCCTCCCACTCTCATGGTTCCTTAGTCCTCTTGACTTGGTGTCAACTGCTCATTGACAGGAGGAAGGCTGACTATAAATAGAAAGCAATTTAAGTTTCAAGCCCCTGGGTTTCTCAGGCTCCTTCCAAGGCCCTTGGACCTAATCTTGAACTTGCCATGTCTACTCAATTCTTTAACAAGGGTCCCCTATTGTATTAATTCCAGTGCATCCACATTTAGATCTGACCTCAAGAACATCACTGTGTTGATGCCGCTGTCCCCATAGATGAGTGGCCATGGCAAGAGGCGGGAATGAGCTTTACATCTTCCCTTGAGGTGGCTCCCGGCATCCCTTGGTGGGAATAGAGTTGCCTGGCACTTTGCCAGTAAGCTCTTTTTCTTTAATCCTTATAAGCTGCACCCCTCTCGCTCATGAAACAGAAGGAGAACTGTGCTTGGTATGTGGTTTGGTTCTGAAAGTTTTAAGCCAGTGAAGGTTTTAGTGGCACTGTTTCTGTGAATATGATCGTCCACTGAACCGAGTGAACTGCTTCGGGATACCCAGGGAGAAACGGCTGTGGCTGTGGACTGAGACGGGATCCAGGCTTGCCTGGGGCTGGTTCTCCCGTCAGCAGCTGTAGGACCTTCAAATGGTGTTCCTCTTCTTTGTGCCTCAATGTCTTCCTTTATGAAGTGGGAACCCTGACTACACCCCCTCACTGAGCTTTGACCCCCTCTGGGTGTGCCAGGATCACTGTGTAGCAATCACTCAGCACACCTCATGGTTAGTAGTAAACTTGGGGTTCTTCTGGGCCTCCATTTCCTGGTCAGACTTCGCTCAGTCCTTTTCAAGTGAGTCTTTGTGGTTTCTTTTCCTTATCCCTTCAGGTCTTTCATGGGACTTTATTTTTTAAATTTGGACAGTAATTTTTTAATTTCCGGAAGCTCTTTCCCACTCTCTCACTGTTTTAGGGCAGCTTGTTCTGTTGCTTTATGGCTGTAATATCTTCTGCAACAAGTCAGAGGAAATGTCTTCAATCTTTTAGAGTTCTCTGCTCTTCTCTGAGTTGCCCGATGTCTCTGGGGAGCTCTGTCTGGCACCCCTGCTGTGGCCCACACCTGTACTTCAGCTTTATGGGCCAAGCTGAGGAGCACGGGTGTGTGTGTGTGTGTGGGGGGCGTCTGTCACTTCCTGTCTGAGTGTGTTTGGTCTCTGAGCTTCCCCCTCGAAGGGAAGAGTGGCTGAGGGTTTTGTGTCATGGAACAGCATCTTCAGGCTGGGACAGACAGAGTGACGCTCTTCTCGGAGGAAGCACTGCTAACTCCTATCGTTAGAAACTTCGTCTCAGCTCCCACACCACTTGGTTTGTTCTACAGAGTAGAGCTCCAATTTTGGTTTTGCAAAACAACAACAACAACAACCCCCCCCCAAAAAAAACCCAAAAAAAACCACCAACGATGCAATGAGGGATGAGGGTAGAAGGTATGGAGGTGAGTGGATGGAAGCCCCTGTCGTCTGGGGGCAGATTTTCAAAGGCTTTCATTTTGAGATGGTTTTAGATTTATCAAAGGACTTTGGAGACTGCATTAAAATTCCCTGATGCCATTCACTCACCTCCCCTCAGGGTGAGTTTCTTACATAACCGTGGCATACGTGTCAAATGAAGAAACTCACATTAGCGAGTCACTGTTCACTGAACTAGGAGTGTGTTCATCTGGTGACCGTTCTTTGTTCTCCGGTGCCACCAGCTGTCTCTTTCCTTAGCAGTCACTTCCCCCAGATCTCCGGCAGTTCATAACCAGTTCCCATTTCCCCTCCTTTCATGACCTTGATCCTTTGGGTGAATTAAGGTCAAGTATTTTATAGAATGTTCCTTGGTTGAAATGTTCCCATGGTCCTATCTTCCTCTCCTTCCTCCCTCTCTCCCTCTCTCTTCCTTCTTCCTTCCTTCTTTTCTTCCTTCCTTCCTTCTGACAGGGTCTAACTACGTAGACCAGGCTGGCCTGGAACTCATATAGATTCACCTGCCTCTGCCTCCTGAGTGGTGGAATTGCATGCCAGGTGTGTGTTTGTTTTTAATGGAGGTTAGTCATTAACACAACAAGTTTCTCTCATACTCACCCATCACTCCATAGTGAGGTAAGGGTTTCTCTTCTAGTGGGTCAGGACTTCGGTTGTAAGTGGAGCTACCGTTCCCAGCAGCTGGGCTTCTAGGCTTTTACTCAGAGTTTGCTGGTGCTAAAGTTAAGTTCTGGGAAGGATGGAGACCTTGCTAAAGCTTGGGTTCTGTTCTTCCCATTTCTGCTTGACCCCCTCTGGGTCAAGCAGGTTTCCAGCTGTTTAATAGTGATATAGACATTTGGATGTCCGTTTGGCTATTGGTGTGCTGGCTTGGGGACAGATGGGAAAAGCTGAGTGGGAAGATGAGACTTTGGTTTTTCTTGATCCTTGTCAGAGGTCTGTTTGAGACCTCCCCAACTCTACCCTTAATTACTAAGTGCTAGCTCAGGATACCACATGTGTGTTCAGGCTGCTGTAGCATGATGCCCATAGACTGGGTGGGTTATGAAGAAGAGAAGGTTGTCTGCCATGGCCCTGAGAACTGGGGAGTCCAAGATGAAGGCTGAGTCAGAGTGTGGTGAAGACCCACTTCCTGCTTCACATGGGGCCTGCTCCTCATGCCCTCACACGGTGGAAGGGACAAGCCTCCTCCGGCCTTTTTAAAAAGGGCACTAGTCCTCTTCTCAAGGTACCCTCATGACTTACCCACCTCCTGTCATGTCAGAGACTTTTCCAGGGGAATTCTTTTTCTTTCATAGGGAGATGACATCTGAATTTGTAATTTGATGGCCCCAGGGTGTTTTCTAGACTGAGTGTGGCAAAAGTTTTCTGTGCAGGTCAACTGGGAAATGTCTCAGCTTTGTGGGCCATAGGCCTCCATCAAAAGGACTTGGGGTTGACACTGTAGGGAGACTGAAGCCTTAGGTTATACAAACACCAGCAGGGTGGCCTGTCAGGACGAGAGCAGAGGCTCTAGGTCCTTGCTACTGCAGTGTGGTTCCTCTCTAGTGTGATCTGTGTGTTCTGGGTGCTTCTTAGCAGTGTGGAGTCTCAGGTCTCCAAGACTTGTGGACCTGGGACTTTCAGGTTTAAAGATTATCTCTGAGAAACCCACAATGTCAAAATGGTGTCACACTCACTATCTAGAATGATGGTTCCCACATCCACACAACAAGGAAGTGAACAACACACAGTCCCAGAAAGTCCCTGAAGCTTACAAGATTCAGGAGCCCCTTCCTTTCCCAAGGTTAAACAGTAAAGACTGATAAAGAGAGGAGATTCTCCCATCTGTTGAGCAGACTGCAGCTGTGCAGGATGCTCCAAAACTACACAGTTCATGAGTCATCACTCACACTGTCTTGGGCTTTTGAGTCCCATAAGTAACCCTGATACATTCACTGGTTCACCAAGTTGGACTTCAGTGGAATCATTATTTCAGTCTGTCATCAGTGCCCCTGTCTGGGGTGAGTAGATGTTTCTCTGTGCTACCGAGGCAGGTCTCACACAAAAGGAGGGATCATGTGTTTAATCTGATTGCTCTTCTGCCAAAGCTGGGCTGAGGTCATGCACTCTGGGAATGAAGGTTGGATGAGAGAGAAGTGAAAACTCATTTGTGATTTGGGCCTCATGAAGAGGCTTCTCTGAAGAGGGCCAGCCCCTGATGGCATTAAAGAGAGAAAGCCCTGGGAAGTACAGAGGAGATAGGTAGGGGGTGAGGTGGTCTTGCTCAAGGCAAGTGCTACACAGACAGTTTGTGTCAGGTTTCCCTGTCTTATTCACTAGAAAAATGGATGCTTTCTCCTTTACCAAGTATGTGCTGTGAAAGCTATGAGAAATTTTCATGGAGGTCCACGGAGAAGAGCTATGCCTGGCGTGGATTAGTGTTGCCATGGGTCCCAGGAGACTTGACAGAGGTGGCACTGACCTCTGAGAAATGGTTATGATGACCTACACAGATGAAAGCTGAAAGTCATCCCAGTGCAGCAGATGGTCAGAAGGTGGTGAGAAGTCAAGATGCCCATGAACATGGAAGACACTGGCTTCTGCGCCCCATGTATGTGAGGTCCTGGTGGCAATTTGAGGACATTAAAAAGCTCGTTTTGTTTATGTGCATCATTTTCTGGATTTCTACCCTTGAGGACAGATTCTTTATAAACATATGGTAATAACATGAATTATAGTCAAGTGAGGAGATGCTCGGAGAGCCAAGCTCAGTTTGATCTGTGGGAAAAGTCAGTGTGTCACTGACATGTCACCCCACCTGCTGTAGCTTGGATCTTATATCTCCTAACAGTCTGGGTTTGAAAGGCTTGGCCCTAGAATGGTGATATTTGGAGGGAGTGAAACATTTAAGAGGCGGGGTCTCGAGGGAGGACTTTAGGACACTGGGGCATGTCCTTGTGGAACATAGTGGGACCCTGAGTACTCATTACTCTTTCTGATCCCTAGCTCCCAACGTAAGTCAGTCCACCACACAGTCCTGTCATGTGCTGCCTCCCCACAGGCCTTAAAGAAAGAAGCCAAGAGGAACCTTTTCTCTTTCTAAGTTAGTTATCTCGGGTGTTTTGCTCTAGTGATGGAAAGCTGGTTAGCTCACCCTTCTGCTCCATCTCTGCTTCTGATTGAATTCGAGCATCTATAAGAAGGACTGTCCCACCCATCCCAGAATTAAGAGCAGTTATACAAGGAACGTCTGAGTAATCATTTATTCCAAACAAGGTACATGGACTTAAACAGAGTCAAGAAATCAGGGTTCCTCACCCTGCGACTTCCACCCCTGCCTCTCATTCATGAGCTCATCCCAAGAAGTAATTGTAATACTTCCAGGTCACAGTGTAGAGAAGAGCAGCTGAGACATCCTGGAAGGCAAGAGGGGCAGACAGGGCCTGGAGACAGGGAGCGGGCAGGAGTCAGACATGGTGGTGGTGGGGGAGAGGGGCTCTGTTAAGGGAGCGGGGAGCAATGCTGTTACTTGAAGAAAAGTGTAAAATCTTACCATACATTAAAATGTCGCTCACCAATAGACTCAAATCACAGTGGAAAAGGAGAAAACAGAAATAGATGCAAAAGTGACAAAAGTTGATCTCAGCAGGGATGTCCAGACCTCAGAGGCTCCAGGTGGGAAAAGAAAACAAACTGTAAACTTGGAGGATCCTTGGTCCACAGAAAACAGACCTACCATGTCGGCAAAACAGAAAGTGCCTCCTGCAGAGGAGGAGGGGGATGGCGATTGTGATGTCGGTGATGATGAGGAAGATGAGGAGGAGGAGGATCAAGGAGAAGATGACGATAATGAGAAGATGAGGAGGAGGAGGACAGTGAAGACAAATGGCTGTTGACTGTCAGTCATCACTGTGTGACACATGGGATCTTATCAAGTCCTGTAATGACTCTGAAAGGTCAACCTTCTCCTTCCTGTTTGAGAGTAAGCCAACTGACTCTTGAGCAGTCACGTGACTTGCAGAGGTCTTCCAGTCTTGGCAGCAGCTGCCAATTGGCCGAACGTCCCAGCTTTCTTTGCTTCAGCATCCCCAGCTCCAGTGTCAACTGATCCCTGGCCTTGTCATAAAATACTTTGCTTCTTGAGTGACCCTGCTTTCCTCTACAATTGACTAAGCAGAGGCTTCATGGAGCCTTCTCCCCAGCCAGGCGGCTTGTGCATGACAGACTGACTGGCCTGTTTTATAACCTTCTTGGGAAGGAAACCCTGGAAGGATGGTGGGGACTGAGGTTCTTATCAGGATGAGTCTTCTCTGGGATCCCACAAAATTCTGTGGGAGGAAGAAATGACCAGAGATGCACCTGAGTGCCACCAAGTATGGGGATGTGCGGGTATGGCAAGAGTTGGTGATTGCTGAAATCCAAAGGTTGGGGTGGCCTTCCAGGAGTCAAGAAGAAGCGTGTCTGCAGCATGGAGCCCCTGGGCTTGGTCTGTATTCTGCACCGTTCTAGAAGACCAGAAAGTCTGTGGCTGACTCTTCCTGGTTGCTTTGGAACCTGGGAGTCCCGTAGGAGGGGCAAACATGCCAGCTATTTATTTTGTTGAAAGTACACTCTAACAAGCTAGGATGGACCAAATTGTGAAGTTCTCATGGTTTAAATTGTTTTGGGGGGTAGGAGAACAGACACTGCAAATGTTGAGATATTTTACATGTAAAAACACTTTTATCAATGCCCGAGAGTTTGGATATGTGCAGTCCAACCGGATTCTCACAACGTTGTGACTGGAGACAGGGCAGAGAGCTCTTTAACCCCTTCCACAGATGCAGAAAATCCGAGGCACAGAGGAAGTGTGACTTGTTCAAGGTCACACAGGAAAGCAGTTGGAAGCAGGGACCAGAGTCCAGGCTCCCCAGATCTGATTACAGAGCTCTTTTTGCATCTGATGTTTTAGGGCTGAGATGGGGACCATCAGGGCACAGAGGAGGGATTCTGGGTGTCAGGGCAGAGAGGGTGCCATCTGGGCAGGAGAGCTTAGCTGCTGCAGCCTCGGGTGCATGTATGGGTCAGGATATTGTTGTTTCGACCATCCTGTAGCTTGCTTGAGACCTGGCTTCCTACTCGACCTTCCAGGTCTGAGAGCTGGCCATCATGCCCCTGCTGCCTCCTGAGCCTGCAACAAGTACAGCAGAGACCTGGTTAGTGATGGCAGGCTGGGTGCAGCCACACACTTGTGAGGGACTCCTGATAGACAGCTGGAATCTGCCCTCTCCCCCAGGAGTGCATGATTCAGTGGGAGTCCCCAGTGCTCCACTTGGGTATACCTGGTGCGTGACTTAATACACAGAGCCTTGGTTTCTCTGTTTATAAAAATGGAGATAATAATTCCAACCTTGCCAATCCCTGTGCCATCACAGACGTAATTTGTTCAAGTTCACAGCCAGCAGAGTTGGTTGGTGAAGCCATGTACCATTCATTCTGTTTATACCCGTGGATGGAGAAGTAGCCATGCCTGGGGTCAGGGGCAATGCTGGCAAGCAAAGAAACCATCTTCTCTGTCCTCACAGAGCTTATGCTAAAGAGGAGATAGGTAGTGGCCTGAACAGCCAAACACCCAGACTGATGCAATGCTCCATGAAAAGCCGTGCTGAGGGAGCAGGAGCCTGAACACTGCATTTCTTAGCAGCTGGCCACCTGCTGCAGGTTGGAAGATGTCCGTATCCCTCCCTCTCTGATCTTCAAGTTCAGGTTCACTCACTGTGCCACAGCTGACACTTGCCTGCACGTGGTACAAGCCAGAGGAGGAACAGAGGCATTCAAGAGTGCAACAGGGAACCCAACCGAAACACGGACTCTAAACTTCCAAGTTGCCTTGGTGAAGCTGCTTAGCATCTCTGAGATTAACTTAGCTAAAGTGAGGGTTATGGTGTGCAGGAGGCAACAGGATCAGATAGGTGTAAGGGAAGTCACTAGTGTGGGTCTGGAAATAGTAATTCCTACTAGCCTGGGATGGTACATATCAGTAATTTCAGCTCTTGGAAGACAGAGGCAGGAGGATCACTGTAAATTTGAGGCCAGTCCAGGCTATAGTGTTTCAGGCAAGTCAGGGATACATAGTAAGAGCTTGTCTTTTAAAATCCAAAGAGAGGCTGAGAAGATGCCTCAGTCTATAGAGTGCTTGCTATACAGGCATGGGCTAGAGTCATAGTGCCTACAAAAGACAGCTGGGCATGGGGGCCTGCAATGCCAGTTCTAGAGAGGCAGAGACAGTCACATCCTGACTACACGTCAACCTCTGACCTCCATATGCAGGTACACCACACACACACACACACACACACACACACACACACACACACACACCAAAGACAAGTTCCACCTTATTCAGAAAGACATGAGCTCCAGGCTTCAGATGGAGTTGACGTGATGTATAACATCGTTTTTCAAACAGGGCACAGCAGGTGGCCACCCACCATGGTCTTCATTAAAACAAAAGTCCTTTTGTATAAGATAAAAAGTCCTGCTGGTACCTATCATGTTCAGGGTACTGTGGATGATCTCAAGACAAGAGCCATAGAGTCTACACCTCAGACAGATGGCAGCTGGGTATGAGTGTGAGTGTGCCCAGTAGATATGTGTGCACCAGTGCAATGCCTGAGTGACACAAAACTGTTACACAGGACAGTGACTTGGGGGCTCCTGTTCCCTGATCTTTCTCCATCTGCCAAGATTGGAAACAGGCGGGCTGTTCTTCTGGGATGCTCTGAAGCCTGTGCTTTCCCCAATGCATCTGAGCTTCTGTCTTTCCATCCACAAACCCATCCATTCATCCATGCATCCATGCATCCATACATCCATGCATTCATGCATCCATCCACAGATACACCATCCATCCATCCATCAGTCCACAGATACATTCCCTACCCATCCAATTTTTAATCTGATTGTCTATATTACTTATAGTCACATTCATGTACTGTACCATCCATTTGTTCATCCACTCTCATGTCTGTGTGTCATTCCACTCCATGTACACTCCCATCTGTATACCTTACCTACCTATTCTCCATTATGCATCTACATAGCCTTCACCCATTTACTCACCTTCCATCCACCCCAACAACATACTAACCCATCTAGTCTGTCTCTCCACTCATCCATTCATTATCTTCTCCATCTACTGAGATGTCAACTCACCCCATAATCCATCCATGCATACATACATATGTTACATATACATCAGCCATCTGTCTATCCATCATCCATCCATGTATCACCCACCCATCATCACTTCCTGCTCCCACAGACTACCTTCCATCCACCCACTTGCTCATACCCTATTCTTCTCCTCATCTTACCCACTTGCCAGGCTCTCAGTTGAAGAGGTCAGATAGGAGGGCAGAGGGTGAGCAGGAAACGCTCACTGTAAGGAACTGTCTTCTGGAATCTATAAAGAGGACACACGCCTAGCCCACAGCCCAGATATGCATAACTGATGAGAAAATAAGAAGGATTTGTGCAGACTTACGGACTGTACAGTTGGCAGATGCGAATGCTATGCATGTAGATTGTCTGCCTGTCTATTTCTATGTCAGGGAACACTGAATTTCTCAGCAAACTTGCCATTTTAACTATCTGTGTTGAGAGAATCACAAATGATGGGTACAAATACTCTAAACTCTAGAACTAAGCCATGGCACACCAAAGTCAGAAAGACCCCAAATGCCAAACCCTGTAGTCCCAAGCATGTCAGATAAAGGAGACACAGTCTGTCCTGCTTCTCTATAGACGATACAAATGGACAGACACAGACCACATCAAAGCAGAGTTGAAACGGTTAGGAGGTTTCAGAAAGGTGTGCACCAAATCAGGCTTTGGTCATCTGGTGAAGATAGAGGGCAAGTATTGAAGGGCAGAAAGCAAGGACTTGGTTGGGGTAACTCAAGACTCTTCAAGAGTGCTCTTGCCTCCTCTGGAGAGCCCCAGTCAGTCTCAGCAAATCCCAGGTCCCTATATCCCAAGACTGCATCTAGGAGCCACTGAAGCCCTTGGGTACATCTCCTTGGTGTTGAATTAAAAGTGAGCCCCCCACAGCCTTCCTGGCCTCTCCTCTAGTCCTTCTTCCTGTAGTGAAAAGGGATGGGGCGGAAAGGAGCTGAGAACTGGTTGGGGCCACAGTGTGTTGGAGGGGAGCTCCAGATTCATGTACAAGACTCTATTTTTGACCTTCCAGGCTGTGCTTTCTGGGCATCATTCCTGATAGAATTCTCTCTGGGTTCAGTGAGGCAGCCAAGCTTGTGTCTGTTTCTTCGAACACAAAACATTCTCTTGTCATCATTTCCAGCCAGCCTTGAGCACTAATGTGTGGTGGTATTGTGTTCCCCAAAATATTGTGCACTCTAATAAACTTATCTGGGGTCAGAGACAGAACAGTCACAATATTAAACAGAGGTTAGGCAATGGTAGCACAAACCTTTAATCCTAGCATTCCAGAGGCAGAAATCCCTCTGGATTTCTGTGAGTTCAAGGCCACATTGGAAACAGCCAGGCATTAAACACGCCTTTAATCCCAAGAAGTGAGCCTTTAATCCCAGGAAGTGATGGCAGATAGCAGAGAGGTATATAAGGCATGAAGACCAGGAACTAGCAGCATTTGGCTGGTGAAGCATTTGGCTGGTTAAGCTTTCAGGCTTCTAGCAGCAGTTCAGCTGAGATTCAATCTGGATGAGGACTTAGAGGCTTCCAGTCTGAGGAAACAGGACCAGCTGAGGAACTGGCAAGGTGAGGTGGCTGTGGCTTGTTCTGCTTCTCTGATCTTCCATCATTCACCCCAATACCTGGCTGCGGGTTGGATTTTATTAATAAGAACTTTTAAGATTCCTGCTACACTAATGTCCTCTTCTCCAACCCACTTCTTGCTCAACACAGCCCAGGAGAAAGGTAGGATGGCTGTACTCATCTTGGGTTCCCATTGTGTTCACGAGGTTTCAAGTTCCTCCCTGCCTCCTCCAGCTATTGTTGGTGGCAGACATCCCTCAGTGTCCCCAGGGCTATGGCAGTGTCTCTCTATTTCCACAGTAGCTCTTCCCTGTGATGTGGGGCTACCCTCATGCAGCCCTGTGACTTCCATGCTGCAATGGATTGTACCCTGGAACTATGAGCCCATAAACCCTCGTTCCATTAAATTGTCTTTGTCATAATGTTTTATCACAGCAACAGGAAAACAAACCGAGACAGCACCAATGGGAAAGTGTGTCAGCTATGGAATACTAGCAGGATTCTCTGAAGCAAGCACAGAACACGAGGCTTCACAGTAACTCAGCACAGAGGGCTGTCAGGTGCCAATCTATGGCTTCTTCCTAAGGAGCCTGGGTATAAAATAACAGCTAGTTAATCAGTGGAAAACAACGTAAAGCTCTCACAGGGGAAATTGCCAGTGTTCTGTGCTTGCTTCAGAGAATCCTGCTAGTATTCCATAGCTGACACGTTTTCCCATTGGTGCTGTCTCGGTTTGTTTTCCTGTTGCTGTGATAAAACATTATGACAAAGGCGATTTAATGGAACGAGGGTTTATGGGCTCATAGTTCCAGGGTACAATCCATTGCAGCATGGAAGTCACAGTGGCCAGAGCTTCGGGGATTTAGTCATGTCTATCTACAGTCAAGAGGGAGATGGATAAGTGGAAGCTGCCTCTCAGCTCCCGTTTTCCATTTATAGTATTCGGGAGCCCAGCCAAGGAATGGTGGCACCCATAGTGGGAGGGTCTTCCCACCTACTTTTATGATATTTGATGATGTCAGGATAATCCCAACAGTCATACTAAGAGACCATCTCCCAGATAATTCTAGAGCTCATCAAACTGACAACTGAGATTATTTGTCACACACAAATTGGGTTTCTTTACTTGGAAAGCACATTAATGGTTCTAAATTGGCAAAAATGTTAATGAGAGTCAGTGTGGGGTTGCATCATGAAGAGGAATAGGGATCTGGGTACCCCCAAAGCCGTGTGGGATCTCAACTCCAAAATGTTTTAACAGTAATTTTAGGCAAGAATCTCTCTCCCTCTCTCTCTCTCCTCTCTCTCCTCTCTCTCTCTCTCTCTCTCTCTCTCTCTCTCTCTCTCTCTCTCTCTCTCTCTCTCTCTCTCTCTCACACACACACACACACACACACACACACACAAGGCTGTGGTAATCATCAGTGCTGAAGCAGGTGGAGATGACTATGAAGAACCCGCTATGGTGCTAGGCCTAGAACCGCTTTCACGTCCTTTCTGATGGCTGTGTTTTCCTTATCCTTCATTGGCGTAGATGAGCATGATCAGCTGCCCTCTGAACATAATACTTCTCTTTCCTGTGATGGAAACCCAAATGTAATTGGCATAGGTGCCAAGTTCTCAGGGAACCATTGAGAGCCTTCTGAGCCACTTCTGTCTGTCTCTACAAGAAATTTCCTCCTGAAGTTTCGGGGGCCCTGAGTTTATTTTACCCAGCATTGTCTTGTGCCTCGGAGAGGCTGCCACTCTGGTTGGTGTTGCTAGGGACCCAGGAAGCCTGGCCCTGTCCTGCTTGTGCCCTGTGCTCACTCCTACCCTGGATGGATGGTACACCATCCACAAGTGCTGAGACTCAGAGACCATTTGAGCAGGCTTCCTTTTTTACTGTTCCATTAGCTGATGATGGGGAATTAGAGTACCTGCAGACGGACAGACCCTGCAAAGCCACTCCCAGACTCACATCATCCCGTGCCTTACCTGCCTAGGTGGTAGAGGTTCCCACATGCCTTATCCCTTAACCCAAGTAACAGCAGCAATGACAGTTCTCATTTCCCTGCTGAGCATCCTCTTCTGCTGGGCTTTGTACCACAGACTCCATATCCTAAGGAACAATTCTTCTCACTTTGCCATGCTGATGAAGCTCAGGGAGGCTAAGGACCTTGCCGCCAGGTCCTCTGAATGGCTCCACATCACTCTGCACCCCTAGCAGAGCCTACTTCTTTGAGGATGAGGACAGCTCCTAATTCCAAATCTAGAAGCGTCCTTCCCTCCAGGGCATGGGCGTTGCTCCACTGTGCCCTCCCTTCCAACACTAGGACTGTTGTCACTTACTGCTTGCTGGTGGGGCTGGACCACCTTCTCCTGGAGCCCTTAGTTTTGGGGGATTGGCTTGGGGTAACTGCATGTATGCTGGGGGCCTTGGTCCTGGGGCACGGGCTCTGCCTGGGTGTAGCAAGGCGAACTTACTTCTCTCGATTGAATATGATAAACTCCTTCCGCACCGTCTCCAAACACTGCTGCAGGTGTCCATTCTGTCAAAAAGCACAGGGAGAGGACTAAGTGGCAGAGCACTGGCCAGGAGGATGTAGCAGAGGGGTCACTAAGGGCAACTAGTTTATTTAAATGGGAATGGTGGCCACTCAGGACTTAGAAACAAGCTCAGTGGCTGGGGCCAGCAACTGCGTCTGCAGACAAATGTGTTTCTTGGTTTTAAGGGATAAAAATCATAGAAGCCACTCTAGGATGATGGAACCTGCCTGATGCTTCCGAATTGGGGCTCCCTCATATTTGGATGCCACTCAAGTCCCCTTCAGGATGCAAAGGAGATGTTCAGATCAAGACACTCATGCCAACTGTCCTTCCAGGATCAGAATGTTATGGGGATGACCCCTAGAAGCTGCATGTAGATGGTACCCGATGCAAGGAAGCCCATTCCCCTCTGTGAGCCTTTGGGATGCCTAGCTCAGGGCCATGGGCCCATGGCACTTCCAGAGGCTGGCAAGATTTTAAAATTAGAGAACTAAAATAAACATTTTTGCATCACAGGTTATGTTCATTTTTATATTAAGGTAACTGCAAAAAAATTAAAAACCTATATTTTATAGGGGAAGGGGCTGTTGTGGATGAATTGTGCCCTCCAAAGAGTATGTCCAGTCCCTCAGCCATAGTATCTGAACATGGCTTCATCTGAGATCAGGTCTTCAAGTTAAGGTGAGGCAAGGTATGACGTTGTGGAGGCCGAAGCCAATGACTGGTGTCCTTGCATGAGGGGCACACCGAGTCAAATACTCAGAGAGAGAGAGGCTATGTGAAGACGGAGGGGATGATGGAGTTGCCAGCCAGGGAATCCTAAGGAAGCCAGGTGAGCTGAGATGGTGTGATGGTTAGCGACACGAGAGAAATATGATCAAATAGTCGAACGGTCAGAGTGCACACATAAAACATCCACAGGACTGAGAAGCAGGGGAGTAAGGAGGGTGCAGTTGACCCAGGGGAGGGATTGTAGTTTTAAATGATGGTGTAGGTGAAACTGCTTATTTCACTGGCTGAGAAAAAAAGTCAAGAAAGATTCCCATATTCCCCACAGTTCTGATTTATGTTGTTGCCAAATGTGAAGGTTCCTGACTATGTGACCAGGAAAGACAGTGGCGGTTTAGAACAACCTGGGAGACAAACCTTTGGGCACGCTGTGAGTGAGTTTCTAAACTGGATTAACTGGGATGGGAAGATCTACTCTAAATGTGGGTCACACCATCTCATGAGCTGGGGTCCCCAAAATGGATAAAAAGGAGAGAGCGAGCTGAGCACCAGCATCCCTCTCTCTCTGCTTCCTGACTGTGGATACAGTGTGAGCAGCTGCCTCAAGCCTCTGCTGCCAGACCCTCTCCACCGCGATGGACTGTCACAGTGCAGCCTGAGAGGGCATGGGGGGTGTCCCCCTGCAGGAGAGACCCCCTCATAAAAGGTGCACAGGGACAGAGGTGCCCTGTATTTTTCTTGGGGTTCTCTGTGTGGATGGTAAGAATGTGGGCACTCCCTCTACAGTCATCCTTGCATGGATTTGCATTGTAAGAGATTATTTGCGCCGGGTGGTGGTGGCGCACGCCTTTAATCCCAGCATTTGGGAGGCAGAGGCAGGTGGATCTCTGTGAGTTGGAGGACAGCCTGAGCTACAGAGTGAGTTCTAGGACAGGCTCCAAAGCTACACAGAGAAACCCTGTCTCGAAAAACAAAAACAAAAACAAAAAAAGAGATTATTTGCATGCTGAAGGCGCTTCATTTACTTAAAAAAAAAAAAAAGGTACAGTCAGCCCTCTGCGAACCCCCCAGATCCAACTGCAGTCTGAAAATGTTGAGAAACAAAATTTCCAGAAATTTCCATAAAGCAAAACTTAAGATGTGAAGTGCATTGAACACCGTACAAAAGTCCACAAGAATGACGTGATGTGTGTGTCACCCTCCTCAGCCTCACCTGTTCCACAGAACCTTAGCTGAGTGTCATCGTCCACCATGTCTTACTTGTGCCCTTTGCAGTTAGGCCTGCGCTGGTGAGATCTGTGTTAAAGAACGATGCCCAACACTGATGTGCACAGCATCTGCACTGTGTCAAGTGATGAAAGGGATCTAAAGCAATCTGAAGCATATGGAGGGTGTGCCTGCATTCTTACCCAGTATGATGCCATTTTATACGAGGAGTGTGAGGATCTCCAGAGCTGGCATCTAGTGGGAGCCTTGGCACTACTCCCCCAAGGACACAGAGGGGGAAAGGGAAGGGTGGGGTGAGATGTACCTTTGAATAAGAAGCATCTCCCTCTTCCTCCCCAGAACCCCCCAGGGGGGCTCACCAGGGGACAGCTGTCCTTTGTGCTGTCTCTGGATCGATGCTTGGCCAACCTCTTCTTTTTTTTGTGAAGTGGCTTGGATTCTAGAATCATTTCTTCAAGTTCAAACGTGGGGTCACAGTTCAGTCTCCCTTTCTGAAGGAAAGCGGAAAGAAAGAGCGTGGTTTGTGGTTATTTTGTCCATCACTGCCTGTGCATTCTTTGCGCATAGCTGGGCATCTTCACATTCAGCAACGGCATTAGCTGGCACCCTGGGATGCCTTGTATTTCTCTCTGATGATGAATCAATACAGGCTCAGCACACACACTATCCATTTAGAGACACAGTCCTAGCAGGGGTCTGGGGTGGGGGAACCCCATCCTGTGCTCCCTGTGTCTAAAATCAGTGGTTCTCAGCCTTCCTAATGCCGAGACCCTTTAATACAGTTATTTCATAACTGTAATTTTGCTACTGTTATTAATCATAATATAAATATTGGTGTTTTCCAATGGTCTTAGGTTATCCCCCCCATGAAAGTGTTGTTTGAATCCCACAGGGTTCGAGACCCACAGGTTGAGAAACACTGGTCTAAATCCTGTGACTGTTTATACATGTAATTTTACTTTATTTCTACTAATTCTTTCGTTATAGACACATTCACATGTCATTATTTTCCTTATTCTGGTTTTTCATAATTTAATTTAAATTTTAATTAATGAACTTTTGAGGTTGCCAGGGCTGAGACAGAGTCCTACTAAGTCCTACCACGAACTCGCAGAGATCTACCTGCCTCTGCCTAAGCACCATTTCTGATCAACATCTGTCCAGCTCCCTGTCCTTTCCACAGCTGGAGCTGTCCACACTCAGGCCAGGCCCTGCTGCAGGCCTGGGGCTCCACCCACCCTGACTTACAGTCCCTGGCTCTCACATCAGGGTTCTGAGACTGTCCTTGAGGGTTGGCGTCTTGATGATCCACCCCCAGGCCATGCAGCCCTGTGACTATGTGTTCTGGGTGAGGTAAAGTGACTACATCAACATCTCTGCAGTCACACAGGGATCCCAATGCTGCAGTTCTCTGGTCCTGGACAGGTTTCCTCACTTCTGGGGCCTCAGGATGATGAAACTTTCAAAAAATTATCTCAGGGTTTCTAGAAAGTACTTCAGTCCTTTCTGTTTCCATGTCCCCAGGCCTGCGAGGACACAACTTGCTGTGACCTAGTTAAGAGGATCCAGGCCAGGTGTGGCCTCAGGGACAGGCAGCCTGCCTCTGAGCACTCGCCTTCAGTTGGGTGGCTCTGGATGACACACGACCTCTGCTCTGTGTCTGTCCACCCTTGTGTGGAGTGTACGGCCTCAAAGGCTGCTAGGAGTCACTGAGACAGACCCGCTAAGCTTCCAGTGGCTGCCCCGTCAAGAACGGGTATTTTCTCAGCTGTGTCATGGTGCTGGTGCCACCACAGGGATGCTAGCTTCCAACCTGAGTCACAAGCTAGGGTTTGTTGACCACGCCAGTTCAGCCAGGTTGCTGTGTTGTCTCAAGCCTGGTCAGTGCTGATACACCCAGAGAGTGGGAGGAAAGATCGGGCTTTGCAGACAGAACTGGGACAAATCCTGGCTCTTCCACCACAAGTCACCAAGCCTCCACAAGCCTCGCTTTCCACAGCTGTAAGGTGAGGGTAATGAGGCTGACATGAGAATATGGGGGAGGGCATGTGGGGCCACACCCTGCCTTTCAGTGGGACTCATACACACAATGACCTCTGTTCTGTTTGTCAGGCTCTACTGTGAGTCTCATGCGCCCTGGCTCCTCCCATCACCATTGACTTCTTGAACGTGGCTAAGAATCCCTTCTCTGTTGCACACACTTGACTTCAGCATTTGCCCTCTCCCAAGGGAAAGCTTGAACTCGGGCTCAAGGCTCTCCTGAGTGGCCTATCATCCATTCATTCGTCCACTCAAGTTGCAGAGCTCTGCTGACCTCGTCCCAGGTCATGTTGGGGAAACTACTTCACCTCACCCAGAACACTTAGAAGATCCACTCCCAGGCTACTGTCAAGCTCCTAGGAGCTAAAGCATGGGAAGTTCTAAGAAGGAAGCCAGCACTGAGCGCACACTCAGCCATGTTGGCTCTCATCACCCACACATCCACAGTCACATGACAGCGATGCACCAAGGCCCTCTAGTGCCTCCTAGAGCATTGCCATGGGCTTTCTGAGATGAGGCCAGTGAGGACAGGCTCTTAGGGAGATGGCAATCTCCCTGTGACCAACCGGCATCTGCGCTAACACAGCCCTTGACACCTGTTTCGAGGGGCAGGAGAGGCCAGGGAGGCTCAGCAGCCCATGTGTCCAGTGCAAGAAGCATACCTTGGAAATCTGGTCCAAGTATGTTGGCTCTCAGTGAACCACAAATCTGTCGGTACCTTACTTCTGTGACTTTCAGGGAGTTCAGCAGTCAGTGGCAGGGGTCATGCCTAATACCAAGGTGGGGACCTGCTGAAGGGTGGTATGACTCACGTTGGGCACAAAGCCGGGCATCAGTGCCTTCTCGAACACTGCATCCCAGTTCATGTCTGCCATGTAGGCCATATTCTGGATGTCACTGAGACTGGACAGGCGGCTCTCGGGGTCCTTGGTCAGCAGCTGTGGTCAGAGGGCAAAGACACTTCTGTGAATGATGCATCCCACCTGAGTGAGCACGGACTTGAAGATGGAGTCTCACCCAACACTTAGGGCATCCTTGCATGCCATGCTGGGCAGTGAGTGGCCTGCCCCATCTGGGTTAGCTCTGGAGTGCCAAATACACTCCTAAAGCTAGAGAGGGACTTCAAGGTCAGCTCTTTTCTCTAAGGTCATCTGGCAGGTGACTCTTGGGGAGAGACTAAGTTTCCAGCCTCCATGCCCCTCTTTGGGGCCCGTTCTCTAAAAAGCAACTTATCACTGATGTTCACAAAAGCTTTGGTGGGAAAGAACAGGCTGGCCACCTCATCCCAGGACTTCTGCCTTGGTTTCACAAGTGTGAAACAGAATTTTCCCCCATGAGTTGCAAGGTGACTTCTGTGAACTAAGTGAGTGATTCACTTATAACTTTTCTTGAAGGCTAGTTTCTGCTAAAGGAGCTAGAGTGTAAAAACAGCTTCAGAGGGGCTGGAGAGATGGCTCTGTGTTTAAGAGTATTGGCTGTTTTCGCAGAAGATCCCGGATTTGGTTCCCAGCATGCACATGGCAGCTTACAGCTGTTAGTAACTCCAGTTCCAGGGCCTCTGACACCCTCTTATTACCTGCACAGGCACCAGGCATATATGTAGAAAAAACATGTATGAAGACAAAACACGCATACACACAAAATAAATAAACAACAATAACAAAAACAAAAAGCCCCCCCACAGGGCATTGCTTTGTAATGTCTCTGTTTCTGCATGCACATATTCATAGATGTGTGTGCATGCATGTGTGTGCATGCATATGTGGAGGCCAGAGATTGCCGTGTCTTCCACTGTTCTCCATCTTATTTTTTTGTGACAGGCTCTCTCGCAGAAGCTGGAGCTTATGGATTTGGCTAGACTGGCCAGCAAGCCTCAGGGAGCCTCCTGTCTCCAGCTTCCAAGTGCAGCACACTGCTGCACCCAGACTTCTAGGTGGGTGCTGGGGATCCAAACTCAGGCGGCCAAGCTTGCAAAACAAGCACTCTGCCAAATGAGCCATCTCCTAAGCCCCTGCACTGCCTTTTAGATCACTCTAGTTTTCAAGATGCAAAGACCACCGGTCTAAACTGGACAGGACAGGGCTTAACCCTGGGACTGCCACCTAAAGGGAATGGCCAATGGCCTGGTGTCCTCCTGAGCTCGGCCCTTCTCCTCGCCTTGGAGCAGGAGTGGTGGCGGCTGCCCCACTCCCAGCACAGGGCCAGGGTGAGCCTCAACAGGGTTGGTAAGGACCTGGCATGTGTTAAAGAGGAGTGTGTCACTCGGGGCCAACAAGAAGGGGTCCCCTTCCCATCACCCCTTCTCTCCCTGCTGTCAACTGTCATTGCAGAAACATCCCAACTATACCCATCGAGTGATCAGGACCACAGCACGTGAGAGACATCTGACAAGGACCGTGTCTGCCAATTAATGCATCCTGTGTTTAGGGGCTTTCCCAAAGCAGTGGGTATAGATTTAAACAGGCTCTTCTTGGATGGCATCTGGGAGTTAAATGTTGAGAACTGCTGTCCTGAGGACAAGCTGACACTCCTGTGTGCTCCAAGGCCCAAGCTTCCGACTCACTGGGTTTGCTGAGGGGCCAGGCATTGGCAGGATGGAAGGCTGCAAGATGCCCCCAGTGAGGAGCCAGGGTTAAGAACAACCAACTGTGGGTCCCATTTAAAGTAATTTGACTAATTAGCAATTCACCAAGATGTTATAACTGTGTTGGGGCTGGAAGAAGAGATCCGAAATCAGGACAGTGTGACGGTTAGTACTGTCACCTGGGCAGATCTGGAATCACCCCAGATAAAAGCCAATGGGCATGTCTGTGAGGGAAGTTCTGGGCTGGGCTAACTGAGATGGGGAGACCCACCCTGAATGTGGGTGGCAGAACTCCAACAACTAGCATCCTGGACTGAATAAAAGGAGGGAGCTGAGCACCAGCATTATTTATCTCTGCTCTCTATGGACACAGTGTTATCAGCTGCCCCACACCACTGCCGCCATCATTTCCCCACCATGATGGACTGTACCCATGAGCTGTGAGCCAAAATAAGCCCTCCCTTCCTTAAGCGGCCCTTGTCAGGCATTGTCACAGTAATGAGAAAAATGACTAATGTGGATGGTTTGGGTACTAATTCCATTTCTGCCTTGCAACATCTCTGTGGTGTAGACTAAATCATTTTGTTTTATCAAGTCTTGGTTTTCTAGTCTCTCCTGTAGGGACAGTGACCCTGGTCTACTGTCATTGTTAGCTTGTGGGGATGAAAGGAGACCAGGACACACAGACCTCCCCCAAGGCTGCTGCTATCACCATCACTCTAGTAAAAATTGCTGTGCCTGCCATATGCAATACTCTTTTCCTTGCACCTGAGAACTGGAGGGGAACCTCAGAAGGGGACACCTGGATCTCCTGCCTGTGCTGAACTGAAGAGTCATCAGAGTCATGGGAATCAGGCTGAGATAGATAGCTGCCCAAGCCTCTATGTCTCACTCAGAAGGCCTGGGATGGGCATTTCTAGCCGGTTGATGTGTGGACCTGATGCTTTGGGAGCTGGGGCTGTGCTTGGAGATCCAGTATTCATTCTACCAGCAACAATTCCCACCACCAGGAATTCTTAAGGCCCAGCAGGCCAGCAGCCCTGTTCAGTAGCTATTTCTGTTTATTAAGAACTTTCAGTGAGCTGGAAAGAGCCTGGGCCATGCTGTCACACACTGCACTGTGCTGGGCTTCATAATCTGTGTATGACCTCATGGTAGCATTTGTTACTGGGTGTTAGTACACTAGCTGTCCCTTCCCCATGGCCCCCAGACCTCCTACCTTCTTCAGCAAGGCCACCATCCCCTCACACCACATGGAGGAGTAGTGGACACGCTCCACCTTGAACATGTTGAGGATCTCGTCAATGGGTGTGGCCGAGTGGATTTCATATGGCCTCTGTAACAAAGGACAATGCCAGAATCAGAGAGAATGTCTTAGAGAAGGCAGCATCCTCTTGTTTGAAGACTGTGTGATGATGGGTAATGCTTCATATTCCCTTCAAGATGCCATGGACAATTCTCTCTCACAGCAGGGCAGTGCAAAAAGAGGGCATGGAGATGCTGTCTTGGCCATAGGTGGCTGGGGCATCTTGTCTGTGAGTGGGAGAGGCATGACTCACTCTGCTCCTACGGTCTCAGGCTGGGGTGCTGGTGTCTGCCATTGAGCACCCACAGGGACACCTCTAGTCACAGCCTCCACCTGCTGGAAGATCAGCCACCACCTACTCCTGTCTTGGCTGAGCAGGTCTATGAACGGGCAGCATGATCACTGTTCCACTGGATGTGTGTTGTGTGTATGAATACTGGGAGGGAGCCTATAAAGTGCAGGCTGGGAGAACAGGGGTGCTCTGTGGTCCCTATAGGAGATGGGACAACCAGAGCACAAAGCCACCAACTGGACATGGGCTGGGGACTGGGAGCTGGGCTTGTGGATTATTCAGGACTCTTCCTCCACATCTAGCTTTTCATTAGGCTATTTCACTCCCACTAATGCCCCCCACCACACACACTGGGGACATAGGATGCCAGGGAAAAAGACATCCCCATTTCCATCATTACTCAGAGATGGGGCTTCCCAGATACTCTGACTCTCTTTGCCTGCTCTCTCTAGAAACCCAGCCAGAGGTCAAAGGGCAGGCTTTTTATGTCACTGACATTTGAATTTCTACTGTCTTGGCCACTCACCAGCTCTCCTGAGTTCTGCATTTCCATCCAACCTCCAAGGAGATTCTCTCTGATATCTGAAATCCCCCCCACACCTGGAAGGAGCAGACCGGCTACACCAACACTAGCGGTAATCATGGGAACTCTGTATGCGAGTGTACATGCATGCATGTGTATACATGTTTGTGGTGTGCCTGTGTGTAGGCCAGACTGAGTGTCTTCTTCATTCTCCCTCCACCTGGTTTTTGAGGCTGTTTCTCTTACTCAACCTAGAGCTCCCCAGATGGGCTAGAAAGTTCCTGTGAGCCTCCAGTTCCTGCCTCCCAAGCCCTGGGGTTTCAGGTGCTTGCCACTGCACCCAAGTTTCTTTTCCAGAGATTCTTGGGGATCAAACTGGGGTTCTCATGCTTGGGTAGCGCTTGACTGACTACGTCATGACCCATCAGCGGTCATGAGAACATTAACCTTCAGACACAGGCAGCATGTACATCTACAGGGCCCAGGGAACTGCGGCTAAGGTGTTCCTAAGGCCCAGGTTCCGGGTTCAGCCCTCCTCAGTTTGGGCGGGCATGGAGACACGGGCCTTCCTCCGAGTTAAACAGCGAGTATTACGGCTCATATCACATCTTCTAACAGCGCCGGATTTCACTGCTGCTTTGTTCTCATCATCCTCAGGACTCTCTGACTCAGAAGCCGCTGTCTTTAAAGGGTACAGTGATGGCGAGGCCTGCTGGCAAAAGCGGTTTCTGGCAGCAAGAGACTGGGTCGCTCATTCCAGAGCACAGGTATGTCTTTATTCTAGGAAACTCATTTTTTTAAAAAGGCAATTTGCCATGAAATAGGAGGCATAAAGAGGGAGAGAATTGGCATAGGCCTACAGTGGGGCTGGCAGACCATCGGGTCCCATGCACGTCCTCTAATCTCTTTACTCAGAACAACTGTCCTTTAGGCAACTTGAAACTCCAAAGTCTGAGAATATTTTCCCTCTGGAACTGGTGGATGATCTTCACAGAGACTGTAAGTCTGGGGATTGATGAGAAAGCCAGAACCACCCCAGGATGTGCCCTGGAAAGAGCAGAATTACCTCCTGGGCTCCCAACTCCAGGCACTGTGCTCTGTCTGCTTTGCTGAGACAAGTCAGCAGCTGCCCCTCCCGGTTCAGGCCGAGCCATGCACTAGGGTGCACATGGCAGTTCTGGGTTCTACACTTGAACTCCTCTGTACAGGGTGCTCCAGATGTAACTTGACCTCTCTGTACCCCAATATTTTCACTTACAGTCCCCAAAAGGTGCTAGCTGGAACCAAAGGTGAAGGACAACCCAGGGAGGCAAGTTGGTGGTGGTCACGCTCAGAGGTCCTGACTAAGTCTCCAAGCCTCACCCTCTACCTATAGAGAGCTCCCTTGCATTGTGGTCTCCCAGGAAGGCGTCACTCAGTCCTCTTGATCACCAATGGCAGAGAATCTCAGTCTAGGGCAGTTTGTCCCCGGGAGATATCGGGGTGTCATAACTGGGTGATGGAGGTTTCTTCTGGTGCCAGTGTGTAGAGCCACATTGCATATCATCTCATGACCAGTCTCTACCTCAAAGGATGGCCCAGCCTAAATGTCCACAGCACTGGGGTTGAGCCTCATATACTAGGTCTGCCCTTGTAACAGAACCTGGAAACACATGGTGCCCAAGCTCATATCCATATACAGTTACCACTTTGTCACTTCACTGCCTAAGTCCAAGGTACCATCCACTTTGCCAAGCCCAACACCCCAGGGCTCTATGGAAGTCCCCTGTCCACCCTATGATAGGTGGCAGGGTTCAGTGACAGCTGAGTCCACCTCAGTCTCTCTTCTCTGTCCTGCTCACACTGTTGCTGACAAATCACAGACGAGCCAGCTTAGATGTCACTCAGGGTCTTCCCAACTGTGTCCTCAATGCCCGAGCGGCATCCATAGCTCCTGTGACACCATTCTGCTGTACCCTGACATCGTCATCCGCACTCTGCCCCTCAGCCCCAGGCTGACAGGGCTCTGGTCACATTTTCTCCCTACTCCAAGGTGACTGTATTCATTATCTTCCTTTATGAATGAGGAAGCCAGGGCTCAGACAAGTTAAGCATGAATTACAGTGTGGAGAAGCATTTATGTTCCCACACCTGCAGCTCTATCATCTAATAGATGGGAGCCAGGCTGGACCCAGCCTCTGCCCCCAGAGCCTGTGTAAGGTGTGAAGGGTGCTAAGCTGGGACAGTCACAGCAGGCCACTCTGGGTGGGAGGCTTGTGGAAGTCAGGAAGCTGGGGTTTGTACAGTGCTGACCTCCAGGTGCCACGCTGTGCTGGATAATTTATATCACTAGGTCGTTAAGTCTCCACACATCCCTGCTGGGGAGAATGACTGATACTGTATGACGAAGGCTGACAGAGGATCTGACTGCTTAGAAGACCTGCTTAAGGTCACCAGTGGGGTCCCTGATGAACCAGTGAGGTTCCTCTCAGAGCCTCTCTACTTGTTACACGGAAGCAGCTCTCCGCTGAATGAGAAGGGAAACTCCCTGTTGGTTACAGCTATGTGAAGTGGCTTCTCTCTGTAGGTAAGGAGCCCCCTGGATCACAAAGGTGATCATCTGTCAGGGTGGCATCCAGGTAGGAGGGATAGTGTCTGCACTGCCGGTCACTAAGTCTCTTCTGTAGGGGTGTGGTCAGGGGCACAGTCTCCTTATGCCTCCTCCTCATCACCCCACTCTGCCTTTTCTGTTACTAAAGCTCCAAGCTGACAGAACCTTGCTCTGTGGGAACTGTGATCATGAGTGGTGCTCACCTGGGTGTTTTTTTCCCCCCAAGGCAGGTTTGCAGGGATAAGAGCTGAGATTCTGCTCTGAGTTCAAGAGAAGCCATATCCCCTGCACCTCTTGCCCAGACTATGAATAAGCTCTCTTTGCTTCACAGGAGACCAGGTCCCTCTGTTCTTCCTGTATGGTGCCCAGCTCTTCCTGAGGGAGACAGCTGGTTTTTGTCAGAAGTAGAGCATTTCTAAGAGCTTGGCCAACAAGCCACACTAGCAGCACACTTCCCCACCTGCCTTTCCTGGAGCTACCAACTCTAAGCTCCTAGAACTCACAGGAAAGCCCATGACTACTTTCTTTTATCTTTGGGAAGCAAGTTCTGTTAGAACCCTGTCACCACCAGGGGAACTAATGTCCAGGAAGAAGGATGATTTCTCAGTCCACAGTCTACAGGTAAGGTGAAGAAGGTGTGCAAGCAAAGAGAGCTTATTTATAGGCTGGGCAAGAGGTGCAGGGGATATGGTTTCTCTTGAACTCAGAGCAGAATCTCAGCTCTTATCCCTGCAAACCGGTCATTTGACTAAATTAGTGGTCTCCAGCATAGAAACCAGAAAGCAAGCTATACCATAACTCACTTCCCCTTGGATGGGCAATTCTGCCATGCAAAGACAGTTGGGAGAAAGGTCACTCAGCTCCTAACAGGTGCTCTTTTTGGTAGTACATCGTCTCATTGTCCCGGAACCAAAGGCCTTCACTGGCCCCGCGGCTCTCTCTCTTCCCTTGAAAGTGGTCTCTGAGTAGAAAGCTCACAAGAATGGGAAATGAGGAACTTAATTTTGAAGAAGCAGGCTTTCTTCCATCCTTGGGGCATTTTGCCAAGCCATTACTGGCAACTCTTCCGGCCCTTGAGGAATAATAGCCAGCATCATTTCTGCTGGCAGGCTTCCTCTTGCTGAGGGTCACTGTGCACCAAGGTCACCTGCATGATGGATGGCATAAAACCGCAGCCTCTGGGGGACAAAACACCCCGGTTCATCTAGAGTTGGGAATGCTCACAGCCCGATGGTCACAGAACCAAAAAGCACCTGCCAGAAACAAGTGAGTCCATGGAGCATGGAGTCTTTCTTTCAGTGCCCAAGGAAGCAAACACGTTCTCATTTTCGCTGCATTCTGAAAATGCCATGCACCTTAATTAACTTTTTGAGGAATTCATGGGAAATAATTGAGTCCAAGAGCAAAAAAAGTTGGCTGAACTAGAGTCAGTTACAGGCCGCTTTCATCATTCATTCATTCATTCAAGAAGTATTTATTCATTCCCCATTATCCTACAGAAAGGATTCTCCCACACACAAAAAAACAAGATCCTGCCTTCAGGTCATCACAAGAAAACCCACAGAAAAAACTAACCTGGGCTCATAGGAGCTCACAGAATCTAGACAGCTAGGAAGCCAGCATGGGACCAACCTAGACCCTCTACATGTTTGTGACAGTTGTGTAGCTTGGTCTACTTGTGGGACTCCTAACAGTGGGAACAAGGGCTGTCCCTGATGCTTTGGCTGGCTTTCCTTATACTGGGATGCCTTGCCAGCCTTAATACAAGGGGAGGAGCTTAGTCATACTTCAACTTGATATGCTATGCTTTGTTGACACCCACGTGAGGCCTTCCCCTTTCTGAACAGAAACAGAGGAGTGGATGTGTGTGTGTGTGTGTGGGGGGGATTAGAAGGGAGATGGGGGGGAGGTAATGGGAGGAGAGGAAGGAGGGGAAGCTTTGGTTGGGATGTAAAATAAATGAAAACATTTAATTAATAATAATAAAAAAAAGATCCTACCTTCATGGAAGCTGCCCTTTGTTATCATGAATATGCATATGTGTAGATGAATGAAAAACTATGTCAGACTTGCAGACAGTGGGATTAACAAGTTTTGTTTTGGTCAATGGAGCCACAGATACAGTAAAGTAGGGAGAGTGCCACGGTCCAGGGGTGAATGTCCTCTAACACCAGCTCCACAAAACATCTCTGTTATGTGGCTGAGGAAACTGCGGGCCCGGGAGTTGAGATGACATAATTTCCCAATGATACTTGTGCAAAGAAAACACACTCCAAAAGCAGTTTGGTCACACGAGTTTTGGTTTGAATAAAAATATGAGCTATTGGTTGTTAGATGCCACCATCATCTTTAGAAATTCAGTGAAAATGAGCCAAAAATAAAAACATGGACCTGACTGTCCCAGATCATCCTTAGAGATTCCTGGGTTGTGCATTTGGGAAAGATATGGGGGGAAATGAAAGAGAAAAAACAGAACACCCAGTCAAATGGGCAACTGTCATTTCAGAGGTGGGAGTTGGAAAGTGGGAGGGCTAGGATGCTTCATCCTGGGCCATTCATTCACAGACCTTCTGTGACCTCCTTCCCTGGGTGGGAGGAAGGACCGGTTTCCCTATCAAAAGAGTGAATGGCTGGGCCAGAGCTCCCTGAGGGGTGGCTAGAATCCTGGTCCCGCACCTCCTCCTGGCATCTCACCAACCTTGCAGATTGATGCTCTCCCTACCACATCATATTCCACAGGACTTACCCAACCTCGTAGCAGCTCATAGGCCGTGACACCCAGGGACCACCAGTCCACGGGGTATGAGTACCCAGGGCCTCCATCCACATACACCTGGAAGACTTCTGGGGCTGCAAACAACAAGGCAGAGAGAATATCAGTCATACGCTGCCTTGGGCATAGGGAGACAAGCCTGCTGGTACTTCGTCCACTGTCATCAGCAACTGCCCCTGGGGAGCCACAGCAGGCTTGGGACCAGAGCAGAAAGGGGCTGAGTGTGTGTCCCCATGGTAAGAGACAGGGAGGTGCATGGGCATGAGTGATGTTGGGAGACCCTAGCATAACTCACACCTATAATGAAAAGTAAGACCCAAACACAGATTGCTTCCGTATTCTGCCTCTGTATTAACATGGGCCAGATGGCCAGGTACAAGGATGCGGAGCACTCGGCGCCTGCGCCAAGCTCAGGAATGATCCAGGCAGTAAGTCAGACGGAGAGCAGACAGAGTGGAATTCTGGTGGTAAAGACAGGAGATCGGAGGCAGCAGCTGCTGTAGGGCAAAGGAAATATTTTTGAAACGAGATAGAAGAGAAGGTTGAAGAGCAGTGTGGAGGTGCTTACCCGCCCCAGGGTGGCACAGTTGGCATGGCTAACTTGATGTTATGTGAATTTTTGTCCCCCATCTGTTCCAGGAAGCAACACATGTGACTGAAGCTGTCAGGACTTCATGTGACACTTGGGACAGTGAGGAGAGATTGGATCAGGGCAAGGTGGCTGGATTCTCACGAGTATATGACCACTGTGAATCTGGAGCTTAAATCTGATGAGCAATCAGATCCCAGCTGGCTTTTGTCTGTTTTCTGCTCTGGCTTCTGTTTTCCACTCACTTGGCATTTTGTGGGTTGTTCTCAACCATAAACTTCCCTTTCCTTGAAACCACAGCCTCTGGGGACATGCTACCATTTGACACCTTTAAGATGAGGCAGATGAGGTTCAGAGAGAGCTATGTGTGTGAGGGAGTCACACAGATAAGACAAGGAAAGCTGAGTAGTGCTTCCTACTGTGGCCAAGTCCCTGTCTGACCAATGTCCTTTCAGTATGGGGACGTGTTCTACCACACTGGAGATACAATTATGAGTCTGAGAAAATGGCTCCTTGTCCTTTTTTTCTTTCCTTTTCTCTTCTTTATTTTCTTTCTTTCATTCCTTCTTTCTTTCTTTCTCTTTCCTTCCTTTCTTCCTTCCTTTCTCTCTTCCTTCCTTCCTTCCTCTCGCTTTTTCTCTCTCTTTCTCTCTTTCTTTCTTCTTTCTTTCTTTTTCTTTCTTTCTTTCTTTCTTCTTTCTTCTTTCTTTCTTTCTTTCTTTCTTTCTTTCTTTCTCTCTCCCTTTCTTTCTCTTCACTGAAGACCCAGCTGGCTATGTTGGGAACAGTAAGATAATGAATGGGGTTTGGCTGGAGCAAAGTTGAACACATCCCTTTTGTCCTTGCCTGTTTCGGCAAATGTGAACAGTAATTATGGTTTATCCATTGGTGTATTGATTAGCTTTGTGAACTTGACACAACCTAGAACCATCTGGGAAGAGAGTCTCAGTGAGGGACTATCCATATTGGGATGGATTATTTTAACTAAGTTAATTGATGTGGGAAGATACTGCCAACTGTGGGTGGCACTATTCCCTAGGCAAAAAGTCCTGAGTTGTATGAGTGGAGGAACTATTCTGAGCACAAGCAAGTGAACATTTTTACATTCATTTCTCTCTGCTCTTGCCTGTGGTGTGATATGACTAACTGCCTCAAGCTCCAGCCTCTGTGACTTCCCCACAGTGATGGACTGTAATCCAGAATTGTGGGTTTAAATAAGCCCTTTCTTCTCAAAGCTGCTTTATGTCAGGGTGTTCTGTCACAGCAATACAAATGAAGCTAGAACAGCTAGATGGCTGGGATAATTCAACAGCTGCCTGCAGAACATCTGGCTCACACTGGGCACTCTCTAAACCTAAAGCCTTATGAATGACAGTCTTACTGTTACCCAAACTTCTCCTTTATCTGTCATGATCAGCTACCCCACCACCCACCTGGTTACAAACAATAGAGCTGTAGAGACCACCCTAAACCCCACCCTCCCCAGCCCTATGGGTTAGCTTTCCTCAAATACTGTAGGTTTTGAATTTTCAGCTTTGTTTTTGTATGTACTTTCCTATCCATCCCTAGATCAGACAGATTCCAAAGTCAGTGAACTCACTTGTTCCTTACTCAATCGCATCATCAAGGCAGCCATTGATCTAGCTCGAACCTCTGAGAATTTACTTTTCTCTACCACAATCCACACAATCCATCTACTTGTCTGTCTTCTTCCTGTCCTGGAGGATCTGGGAGAGGAAGGGTTGCATACTATGCAGCCCCAGGGCCTGGATACTATGGCCTAGTGACAGCTTCACTGGTATACCCTGGGTACAGGGGGCACCAAGTGTTCCTTGGTGCTTCTCACGAGTTCCTGTCATGCCCATAGTTCTTAGCATACTTGAGACTCAATGTAGAAGCTGCAGGAGATGGATGCTGCCAGGCTGCTGTGAGTGGTAGTTGACAGATGTTTACAGTTGCAGGGAAGCTGCTCCCTGCTCCCCCTCCCTCTGCACTCTTGTGGCTTATGACAGAACAGAACCATTGATGTCATAATCCCTGCACAGCTGCTTGAGTGGTTCAGAATCATAGTGCTTGGATTCAGGGGCCAGGTGGGAGTTAGGGACCCGACGAAGTCCTGGCACGCATTGCTTATGAATGACAGCACCGTGACTGCCAGCTGCTCTCAAGGCTTGTGTATAAATTGAATCCTTTCACCACTCAGTGAGACAGGTGCAGAAGGCACTCTGTGATGAGGATGCAAGCAAGAGGGGGGCGGTGGGCTGAGTGGCAGCCCCCCAAGTCCCAGCCCCAGCGCTTGTGAATGCCATCACTTTATAAAATGAATAGTCTCATAATAAAATCATCCTATGTTTAGATTTGATCCTAAATCCTAATGTCTTTATAAGAGAGATGAGGGATGATTTAAGACACAGGATGGCCATGGGAAGATGGAGGTAGAGCATGAAGTGAGGCACCACAAGCTACCTGGATCTGGAGAATGTGGAGGGATCCTTCCCAGAGCCTTCCAAACAGGCATGGCTCTACCCCACCTCGCTATCTCAACTCCAGTTCTAGAACTTCAAGGAGCAGCTTCTCTGTGGTTTTAACTCTGGCTCATGAAAATTTGTTCTGCAGCCACAAGAAGCTACTACAAGGTAAGGGACTTGCCAGGATTGCCCATCTAGCTTGGCAGAGCTGGGATGAAATGGTTCTCAGGTTCCTGAAACCCAGGCTCCCTATCCCCTCATACTGGGGACTGCCAGGACGGACTGGATTACCTGGGGGTTAGGGCTCTGGCTCTTCCCCTGCCATCTTTCTCTCTGCAGTGGGTGCTTTAAACACTATGCCCACTAGGTTTCCCCTGGCTCTATAGCTCTATGTCCCGCTTGAAGAGAGCTCCTAGGAGGGAGAGGCAGCTCCGTTGTTGGCTCACTCCTCATCTTCGCTCAGGCACTGCCTTTGGTTGGACATCCATTATTGCCTCCTGTCTCCTGCATCCAGCTCCATCACCAGAACCTCATGACCCTCTGTCTGTCCTTGAGGATGAGTGGGTCCCGCTTTCTGCCATGTAATACAGACCACAGCAATGTGCTGGTACCAAACATCTTACTGCCAAGCCAACTGCTGCATACATGGTTCCCTGCAGTGCTGCCAGCCCCGGGAAGGCTAACCAATGCCCAAGGAGAAAAGACCTGTCTTGAAATCATGAGGTCCAGCTGCACATTCCTGCTTGGTGTCCCAGAACCTTCTGAGGGCCAGTATGCTCTGGCAATGTCCAAGGAGCTCAACTCAGTTGCATGAATTGGCAATATCTCAGCAGGATCCTGGTACTATTTTGTTTGTTTGTTTGTTTGTTTTAATCTCTTGGGGCACTACAGGATACTGGTTCAGGGAACCAGTCTAGATGCAACTCCAATTCTGCAATCTGCTTGCAGTTTCCAGGCTGTGCAGAAGTCAGTGGAGGCCTGAATACCAACAAAATATGCTGTTTGTTTTCTCCCTATAGCTACCTACTAGGACAAGGTCTCATTTATAAATCAGGTCCACTAAGAGACTAACAGCAATAGCAAATGATAAAATAGATGTTAATGATACATTGTCCTGAGAATTATGTGAATGTGTTCTCTCTTTCACTCTGAAAAGATCTTATTACACCTTATTCTCTTGTGATGATGCAAGATACACAATGAGGTGATGTGAGGTGGGTAAAGTATAGGGTAGTATATCAGGGTCACCTCAACACAAGAACTACCATATGGTGATAGTCTACCAATAACTTAGATGTCTAGGCAACTGGTGGGAAGATAGTGTATACAGCATGGATACACTGCACAAAGTTGATTCACCTGTCTCCTGGGCTGGAGGATGTGAGATTTCAACACACTACTAAAAACACAGTTTAAAACTCAAGTCCACCTACCCATGCGTCATCATACTACGTATATTTTTATATTTCTAAACTCCAAATCACTTCATTAAATCTTCTGAGTGAATTTGAACCCAAAACCAAGATTTTTTTGTTTGAAATTTGAAAATTGCATCATTTATTTATTTACAGGGTGTGTGTGTATATCACAGTGCCACAGTATATACATGGAGATCAGAGAACACCTTGTGGGGATCAGCTTTCTCCTTCTACCTTGTGACTCCAGGGGGTTAAACCCTAGTTGTCAGATTTGATGACAAGTGCCCTTACTCACTTAGCCTCCAAACCAAGATATTCTATGAAGTTCCACTCATGTTACATTTGCATAAACTAGGATTTCCATATAACCTAAAACAAAGACATGTGGCCTTACCATAACATGCACATTAATAAACATATGTCAGTGTACCCATGCTGTATATGCTACCCTCCCATTGGTTACTGGTCATCTATCTACATTATCAGATAAGCTATCACCATATGGCAGCATGTGTATTTAAGGAATACACAAGAAACTTTGGGTTTTGGTCACATTACCAGAAGCATAGTTTGCTTTTTGCTGTCCCCTGTGGACCCATTACAATGCTGGGTGCATGCTGTCCACCCGTGGACTCCTGTGAGTCCACTATGGATACATGGGATGGACTTGGACACCATGGAACCTTTGGCTGCATGCCCAGCATGTTCTAGTTACATAGCAAGATCAACCTCACCATCTACTAACTGCCTCGACTGGCAGCCAAGCATTCCTTCCAAGGCAGGTTTTTAATTGAAATGAGTTTCTGTGCCAAAGAGCATCAGGCCATCACACAGTGGCCTTCAAGAAATACAAGGACACATGGAGTCTGATGAGAGAAGTTGTCTTTCTTCCCCCGGAAATGTAAGTATACACTTGGTAGGATTTGCCACCCAGGCTGACCACCCAGAGTTCACTTCCTTATTCCACTAAAAATATGGAAAACTACAATCACCTCCCACGTTACCCTGCCTCACCTGCTGTTCAGCTCCATGGATGCAGCTGAAGGTTTTGGTGTGCACTGGAGTGTGAAAAGCTATTTAGCATGTAGCCTGCCAGCTGACAGGCTGCCTGAGTCTGTCGCTTTGGGTAATTATGCCCTTCTGGACTGTGAACACAGTCACTGCATTTCAGCTAGGAGGGGACCTTCAAAATCATTTCTCTTCTCTCCTCAGTGTTCCACAGAGGAGCCAAGGCCTGGGAGTTCAGTGTCATCTGGTCCACCCGGGACCAGAAAAGGCCTCCTCCCCACTGCTTGTCATGGCAGTGTCTCCAGCATGGCATCCCAGACTCCGGAAGCCCCACCCCTAGGCACCGCCACCATGGGCCCTTCAGTCCTTCACATCAGCCTGCCCAGGCAGACTCTTCCCTTTCCAACGGGCCCTTCTCCTGGATCGAAGCAGATGCCAGTGGTTTGCTCATCTGCACAGTCAAAAACCTGGAGCCCCTGTGGACTTGACCCCCTCTTTCAGCCTCTGTCATTGATGACTTGATCACTCCCTGAGTCTCTCTACGTTTCCCTTCTAGAAATTTCTTCTCTGGCCTCTCTAAGTTCTGTGTTGATCTTTCATCATCTCTGTCCCCTTAACTTTACCTTCATGTGCCCAGAGAAGTCTTTCTAAGTACCTTCAGTGAACAGAGAACTCATACATACAAAGTAGTCACTTGTCACGACTCAGCTCACTTCCCACACTTACACTCACAATGCCACTTAATCGCTTATTTGTGCTTCAGTTTCCTCTCCTGTCAAAAGGGATAACAAAGTTTTCTATGTAATATTTTGAGAAAGAGAGTGGACTTATGATGGCCACTGAATATACAGTAAGTACTAAATAAATGCTTTCCGATAGATATTGTCCTTGTGGTATCATTCATGTTCAAACTACCTGCTTTAAATTATTGCAAAATTGCCCACTTACTCTACATAAATTTCAAAATCCTTAGCACGAAAGATTCCTGAAAACAGGCCCTACTCACCCACAGCCCCCTTTCTGGCCACGGTCCACATTGGACCCATCACATCAAAGGGAATGCTGGGACACGCTTTTAGACATCTATGGATTGTTTATACTCTTTGCAATTTTATCTTGCTGGCAATGGTATCCAGAGCCTTGTACCGGGCAGACAAGCTCTTTACAATTGAGCTCCACACAACCCTGAATTATTGTCTGCTAATCTTTACCCATGTGTCATCCTTACTAGTTCCCATTCATATTTAAAGATCCAGGCTAACCTTTACTTCCCCTGAAGAAAAATAACCCAGGCCTTTGCTAGCCCACACTTTCTTTCTTCCTGTGTTTAAAAGCCCAGTATACCAACCTGTCTGTGCTCTGGATTCTTTGCTGAGTCTCACTCAGTCTTCACAGGGATCACACTAAATTGATGCACAGAATCTGTGTCTGTCTTCCTTACTGTCCCTGAACCAGCTGAGGTTGGGAGACAACTAAATCAGCCCCACAAAGCTGAGTGTCCAGTGCCTCACAGTGGCACAGGAGCTAAATCTTGGAGACCTGGCTTCCAACCTCAGTGTCTACTTTCACTTTCTGGTGGTCATTCATCAAACATTTAGCCTCTGAGTAAGTCTCAGGCTCCATGGACTAATGACAGTTCCCACACCACAATGAGAACATGGGACAAGCTTTCTTTTGGGGGTTGTTGTAAAGCAGGTTCCCAACAGATGTGAGTTGGCTTTTAATACTGCTGTCTGTCTTTGCATGGGCAATGAATGGGAACCCCAGCTCACCCAGGCACATATTAAACATGGTCTCTAGATGATTCAAATGCTTGGTCATAATTCTTTGCATTAAAGTGAACCAATAACTGTGGAAAATAGAGAGAAGCAGTGGACCTAGGCACTCTCTGAATTCCTCAAGCATCATTTAATTTTGTTGGGGTCCTAGCTATCCAACTCAGGTGTTGCTTACTTACATATTAATTTGCAATAAAATGCAACCACCACCACCACCACAGGCAATTGGTTTCTTTCTGGGGTTGTAAGTAGCATTCGTGGCAACAAGAAACTGTTTTTGTTAAAGTGTAAGACATTTCTCAGCCATAGACCATCAGGATTTCACAGTCTGTGTGGGAAGAGGAAGGGAAGAGGAAGTCTAATTGGCTAAGGAAGAAATAGAGAAGCTCTGATAAGAGGCAGAAATGAATTATGAACAGTGCCTGGAAAAGCACTTCCTGTTAAATGGGTCAGATTCTTCTAGTAGAGTGGATAAAAGATAAACATGGGTTGTCTAGAAGAGTAGGACGTGCTCATAACTGCTCAGCCATCTCTCCAGCCCTCTGGCTTGCAGTAGTTCTGATGGGAAGAGCAGAGACACAACACATTTAACAGTTAACATGACAGTCTAGCTCAGGCACTGTCATGATCATCCAGTGACTGGTGGAAGCAGATGCAGAGATCAACAGCCAAACCCCAGGTGGAGCTCCAGGAGTCCAATCGGTGAGAGAGAGGAGGGATTGTATGAGCAAGAGATATCAAGACCATGGTTGGTAAAAGCACAGGGACAAATAGCCAAACTAGCAGAAACACATGAGCTATGAACCAATGGCTGAGGAGCCCCCATGGAACTGGACCAGGCCCTCTGGATAAGTGAGACAGTCGATGAGCTCGAACTGTTTGAGAGGCCCCTGGACAGTGGGACTGGGACTTGTCCTTGGTGCATGAGCTGGCTTTTTGAAACCTAGGGCCTATGCTGGGACACTTTGCTCAGCCTTGGTGCAGGGAGGAGGGGACTGGACCTGCCCCAACTGAATCTACCAGGCTGGGCTGACTCCCCAGGGGAGACTTTGCCTTGGAGGAGGTGGGAGTGGGGGGTGGATTGGGGGGAGGGCTGGGGGTGGGAGGAGGGAGGATAGGGGAATCCGTGGCTGATATGTAAAATTAAATTAATTATAAAATAAAAATATTTATAATGAAAAAAACCAGTTAATGTGTGAAGCGGAGGATGCCTTCTAAACAGCAGCATCTCCTGCAGAGATATTCATTTACATATGGATGAATAGCTTGCATTCAAATGTCTGGAATCAGATGGGTTTTGACTTCAGATTGCTTCAGACTTCGGGATGTTTGCACATATGGAATGAGGCATCTCCAGGGTAGGTACAGGTCTCAAAATGAAATTAATAATTCTCATAGCCTCATGCACATAGCATGCAAGTAATTCTATAAAGTTCTAAGACACCTGCCTTTTCACTGTGACCCATCACATGAGGTCATGTGTAGAAGTTTTTGTTTGTGGTGTCATGTCATCACATACAACATTTTGAATTTGGGTTTTCAGTTTCTAGATTAGGGATGCAGACTGCTACTTAAAGGGTTCTGGGACCTCTGTTTGTCCAAGACAAATGATGCTGTTTAACATCTTCTGGTGAACTTGTTACAGAGCCCTAAATTGTACCGTGGGATGCAGGCACTGTGTGATCTATTCTGGCCTCACTAAGTTCATCTTCCTTGCTTATTGGCCAAATCTATTCTCTTAGATGCTTTCTGTCAATCAACTCCTTGCCTAAGGGTCCTGGTGAACATAGTTCCATCTCCTTGCAATGCTCTCTGTGCCTCCTGCTGAACAATGCTGACATACCTTTCATAATCAAGTCGAAGTATGACTTCTCATACTCTGGGTTCCTCCAGTCTCATTCCTTCACCCCATCAATACCTCTCTTTCCCATCAGAGTTCTCACAAAGATCTTAAATAGTTCTGCACTGTTGTAGCACCAAAGTTGGAGTGTCGCATCTAGCCCGTGATGATAAATTTTAATAGTCAATTTGACAGAATCTAAAAATCACCTGGGAAGAGGGTATCTATGAAATTCTAGAGTAGAGTGGCTGTGAGCATGTCTGTGGGGACTTGATTGTCTTGACTTTATTAGTTGAGGTGAGACCTGCCCACTGTGGGTGGCACCATTCCCTAGGCAGGGGATCCTGAATTGTGTAAGTGTAGAGAGGTGTGGAGCACTAACAAGCATGTATGTGTTCATTCTCTCTGCTCTTGACCGTGGATGTGACCAGCTGCTTCAAGTTTCTGCTTTGACTTGCCTGCACTGATGTACTATAATCTGGGATTGTGAGACAACTCCCTTTTCCTTAAGGTTGCGTTTTTCAGGGCATTTATCACAGCAACCGAGGCAAAACTAGGACAGAGGCTAACTGGAAATAGCTAGATATCTTTTCTGTGTTAGTTACCTTTCTGATTGCTGTGACAAAATCCCCAACAAAAGCCACTTAAAGGAGGAAGGGTTTATTCTGGTTCACAGTGTGAGGGCACAGTCCATCGTTGCAGGGAAGGCATGGTGGCAGGAGTGTGCAGTAGTTATCACATTGCATCCACAGTCAGGAAGAAGAGATGAATGCTGGTGTTTAACCTCCCTGTTCCTTTGGGATGATGTCATCATCATTTAGAGTGGGGTTTAGCTCGTCAGTTAAACCTTTTTGGAAACACCCCGCCCCCAGACACCAAGTGGTATATTTCCATGGTGATTCTAAATTCAGTCAGATTAACAATGAAGATTAATGATTACATTACCCAAGACTAAGTTTCCTTGAACCCCATTAGCTCATAGTCAGACGGAGGGTGCTTTGTAACAGAGAGAGGGGTGTGACTGCTGCTGGCCCTGAGTGTGCCACTGGAGGGAGACAGAGCTGGAAGAAGAGGGTGAGGCAGCTCAGTTGAGGCCATGGGTGGGTCCCAGTGAGAGGCTTGTGGTTTGTCCAGATAAAAGTGGAGCTCACACCCACTTACAAGCTCTTCTCCATAGACTTCAAAACTCTCAAGAAGAGGACCGGACAGAGAGGGGACCAGGGGGTTTTCTTGATAATACAGAGTTGGGAGAGGAATCATTGATTCATATGCACATGCAAGCAAAGCATCCATATGCATAAATAAAATAAGTACGTCAAAAAGTTTTCCCAATGACGAGTCAGGTATTCAAGAAACTCAGAGACCATCAGAATAAATAGACACAATGGAAACAAAACTCAAACTTCCAGGATATCACAGGTATGATCAGTGATTAGGGGAATGTCTCAGATGCAGCTCAAGAAAGACAGACATATTACTTACAGAGCAATGAAGACAGGAGACACATCATGGCCCTCAGCAGAGATGCTGCAGCAGAGGCAGGAATGGTACAGTTAATTCCTCAAGAGAAGGAAAGCTGTTAACCTGGCACTGGGTATCCAGAATATCCATTCAAGTTTTCTTTTCAAAATACAATAATTTTTCAATAAACACCTTTTTAAATGAATTTATTGCCAGTAGACTTTCATTAAGATTGATCATAAGAATCCCTTCAAAGATATGCTATCACATAGAAAACTGAAACCACACGAAGAAATAATAAATACTGGTAACAGAAAAAAAGGGGGGGAGGTAAATAAAAAATTAATTCTTCATTTTGATGACTATAAAATGCCATTGGCAATCAGAAGCAAAGATAATACTGATGAATGGTAATGTTTATAGCAAGTAAAACAGAAGATGGGTGGGAGGACTTGGGAATATATTCTTGTGAGATTTTTAAAAAGGGATTTATTTTTATTTATCAGTTATGTAGATGTGTCTCTGTGTGGGTATGTGCACCTGAGTGCAGTGCCTGAAGAGGCCAGAAGAGGGCATCAGACCCTTCAGAGCTGGAGGTACAGGTGGTTGTGGTCTGCCTAATGTGGGTGCTGGGAATTGAATCAGATCCTCTGGAAGGGCAGTATGCAATCTTAACCACTGAGCCACCTCTCCAGTCCCCTTTTGTGAGATTCTTAAGCCAAATTTCAAAATAGTTTCTGTTGAGTGATGTAAAACTAGGATACTCTGTACACTTGCTTTTCAAAGTATAAATACTAAGGTAAGAGTGAGGTTAAATGGGAGTGATAAATGATGATTACCTCAGATTCAGGAAGCAGAAAAGGGATGGTGATCAAATGAAATGAGAGAAGAAAGGGCTAGATGATGGTTTTAAATTGAATCATACCCATGGTCATGGATCCATGATATTTGATCATTAGAGAACTAAGCTGAACATCAACGTTAAAATGATATGTACAATTCCTAGATTTTGTTGGAAATGCTCATAACAAAATGTGACCATAATATGTCACAATTATGGGGCCACAGCTAGAGCTGGACTTAGTTTTCTGCATGTGATGCTCATATTGCAAGGAAGAGGAGTCTCGAGTCAGTTATCTGAACCTCCACATTAGCCAAGTGGACTAAGATCAACAAGGTACCTAACCGAGCAGAGGAAGTAATAAAGATGAGAGAAAAGTGGATACAACAGAAAGTAGGAAAATGACAGAGAGAGACAATTAAGATAAAAACTGGTACTTAAAAAATAATCAAAGTTTATTAGCCTGTAACCAGAATGACCAAAAATATCAGAGAGAAAGTACAAAAATATCAATTTTAGAATGAAAGAAGAGATGTCTGTGCAGAACCCACAACCACCGAACAAGTGATGGGGTGTTCCACATGTGTGGATGCCCAAAAACCTGAAGTTAGACAAAAATACATGAATTCTCTGAAAAATATAAGCTACTGTACATTATATAATATTTGCTTCTTTTTAGAAATCAAATTTATAGTTGCAAAGTTTTCTTTATAGGAAATAATACTGGGTTCAATCATTTTTTCTTCACTGGATGATTTTTTTTATCAAATTCACAACTGAGTAACAAGAATTCCACACACCTTCCTCCCCTGCCCCCCATCTCCCCCAGAAAGCAGGAGAGAAAGGAAGTGATGCCCCACAACTTACACTGCCAGAAATACTCCGCTATTCAAACCACAAACATTGTCATAAGAAAATGAAAAGACAGATAAAGACTCCAAATGAGATGCAAATACTATAAACAAGATATTAGCACACGGATTCCAGTCCTGCCTAAGGAAGCTAACACATCATTACCAAGGAGACTCCTGGGAATGCCGGGCTGTTCAGCCTTGCAAAATCCACCAACGAATTTCAATAGACTGTAGAAGAGGAACCAGATTATCTCAAAAGATCCAGAAAATCTCTTTGGCAGAATTAAACATGCATTTATGAATGAAATAAAAAAATGCTGTTGGAATAGATGACAATTCTTTATGCTGATAAAGAGGAGTACAAATCTTTGAGTGGACATCACAGTAAGTGGTGGAACAGGAGACAGCATCCAGCTAAGGTCAGGGTCAGGGCAAAGCTTCCCAGCTGACAGGTACTGTGAGCATGCACACATTCATGAAAGCATACTCAGCAGCAATGAGGAGGAAAGCCCTGTCTGCAAACATGAGTGCATAAGTAGAAATCTCAAAGATTTCACTGAAGAAGACCTGCCAAAACCGAGAGGGAGTGTATCACAGTCACAAGATACAGAGTAAACACAAGAATCAGTTGTATTTCTTTAATCATTAGTGACTGAGCACTGATTGAAAGTCTAGGTGTTAGGAGGCTGGAGAAATGACTCAGCTGCAAAGAGAACTTGCTGCTGTTTAAAGGACTGAAGCATCTACATCTGGGAGTTCACAGCCGCCTGTAACTCCCATTCCAAAGATCTGATACCCGCTTCTCTTCAGGCACCTGTGCGTGTGCACATACACATACACACACACACACACACACACACACACACACACACACACACACACTACCCATAATAAAAAATAAGTCACATGTAAACCTACTACAGTAGAAGCTTCCTGAAATATACACATGCACATATAGTTTAAAAGCAGTTACCCTAAGATGGGGATGATACCCCAACTAGACACCACAGAAACCCCGCCCCTGCCCAAGCCTAGAGGCTATTGCCATTGCTCTTGGTTACCCTCCAGAATGTAATGGTAAGACTATTGTTGAAGACGTAACATACTTAACTCATGGAGAAATCAGGTGGGTAATAGCCTGAAAGTTTCATTGCTACCGGCTAGCTTTCACAGTGCTGGAAGGTGCCAAGCCTATTACCAAAGGAGAAAAGCAGTCACCAGTATTACCCAGTTGGGAACCCTGCAAGCTATGATATTGACTGACCTTGCAAGACACACCTGCTGGTGTAATAGTGGCATGAATTAGTTATGGTGGTTAACAAGTGTGAAGTGCAAACTTAGTTCTTGTCAACATTTAAAACTGCTGCTTTAAAAAAGATTCTTTGGGCCTGGAGACATGGCTCAGCTGTTGAGAGCACTTGCTGCTCTTCCAGAGTCCCCAGGTCCTGTTCCCAGCACCCACATGGTGGCTCACAATTATCTACAGCTCCAGTTCCAGGGGCTATGATTCTGTCCTCTGGCTTCTGTGTCCACCAGCTGTGCACATGGTACACAGGCATACACGAAGGCAACACATCCATTCACATAAAAATGAAGAAAAGAAATATCTCAAATTGCACATTTATCAGTGATGATATTTCAAGTGACTGTCCTCCCCAAACAGTCCCACCAAAGAGGACAAGGGTGCTGCTTGGTTTCAGATGTCTTTTCAGTCTCTAGAGGGCACTGCCTGGCATGTAGGATACCCTAGAGTGTATGAAGGAATGGATTCACAGAAGGGTCACAGGGAAGCTCATGGGCCTTGGTGACCTGGGCTGACTGCTGGCTCGGCAGCCTTCTCTGGCACACAGAGTGGCCACCTGCGTTCTCCTTACATTTAGTCGTTTCTCTTGAGAGAGTGTATCCATTGCTGTAGTGACCTCCCACAACACCCACATTTTTTCACCACAACCTTCTTGGGGACAGGAGTGACAGGAAGCAAGGACAAAGTATGTGTTAGCCTCATGTCTCCTGGTGTTCTCACCAGTGGTAGATTAAGATGTCTTTAGGGCCTGCTTCTGTCACTCAACTGTGAGCTCCAAAACCAGGAAAATGTGAGCTCAGCTCTGGCCTCAAGCACTTAGTATAGGTCCTGATCATAGTACTTAGCACAGGAAGCCATGCAGGTAATAATGCTGCTAACAGTAATGACAACATCTGGCCGCCTTCCAGGTACAAGGCTGTGTATTTCCTATAATTGTGCCGTGACATCCCCACCAATACCCACTGTGGTGGTTTGAATGAGAATGCCCCCACCATAGGCTCATATATTTGAATGCATGGTCCCCAGTTGGTAGAACTGTTTGGGAAGGGCTGGGAGGTGTGGCCTTGTTAGAGGGAGACATGTCTCTGGGTGGACTTTGAGGTTTCAAAATCTCACACCATTTCCAGTTAGTACTCTCCCTGCCTTGTGCTTGTGGATCAAGATGTGAGCTCTCAGCTGTTGCCTTGCCTTGCCTGCCTGCCACCATGCTCCCTGCCATGATGGTCATGGATTCTAATCCTCTGCAACTGTGAGTCCCAAATATAATCCTTTATGTTTATAAGTTGCATTGATTATGATGTTTTGTCACAGCACTAGAAACCTAACTAAGACACGCACTAAGGCACACTGCACCCATTACCTACCACCTTGTTTCCCAGAGCAGGCAGCTAAGATTGGCTGGCAGATTTCTGATTAGCATTTCCTGAAGCTTATCTCAAGGGGCACTTGATGTGCATTATGTTGGATCCTAGGAGTGGCCCCTTACTCACTTTACCTGTCGGGGAGCCAGACTCTCAGTGAACCTATCTCCATCTCACCTAGCCCCTGATGCTCCTTCCAGGTCACCTGTGGCTTGTTCTCAGGCTTTGATCTGCCTCCTCTCTGACCTATTTCTGTTCTTATCTATGGTGAAATAGGCCCTCCCAGCTTGCAGTGCTTGTCTGCTCCTCTGTGCCTTGACATAGGCTGTTCCCTCAGCCTCAGTTCCTTTCCCTGTCTTTATCCAGTAGAACATGCCCTCTGTGTCACCTTCTGCAGGAACCCATCTGACTACCCATGAAGAGCTCATCTCCCTCCCTCCCCCTTCCTGGAGGAGCTGCTGTTTCTCCCTGTGCCTCTGACTGTGATATCCATGTAACGACACTTGCCTGTCTCTGCTCCCCCAGGCTGAGCAGTAAGGACCAGGGTTTCATCTGTCACCCTATGTACCTCTCAGAATGTCACACTCCCTTTGCACTCCTAAAAATATGCTGAGGGAGTGTCCCCTTCCCATTCTATCTCATATTAATGATTTGGGGAACCATGGGTGGCAGCTGGGGCATTTCTGACCATATTCTGATACATCTTACAGAGGCTTCTTCAAGTCAATGGAGAACCCCATCTTCTCTTGTGGTGAATTAAAATTCAGTTCTGGGCATACATCTCCTCTAGAGAAATCTTTGTGGATAGCCTTCTGGGGACCTTACTCATCAGTCTGCTCTGGAAGCCATGCTTGGAGCATTCTGGGAACTTGTTATCAGACCTTGGAAGCCAACAGCTCAAACAAGTGAAAACAACAAACCTTCCCCTGCATCGTGAGTTCAGAGCTTTGGGAACTGTGCAGGCTGGGCTTTAATAAGAACCGTCTGCCACAACCTGGAAGTCTACGGCTGCTGCTGGGCGCCCATAGCCCCTGAAAACACAGCCATTCGGAGGTCACCCTCCGAAGCCCACTGAACTTCAGTGCCTTTGCTCGCTAATTCAGGCCCAAGGCTTCCCTAATGAGGACACTAGAAGCCCCAAATCTTATACAGCTGTGACAATAAATGGACTCCTGTCTGAGTAAGAACAGCTTTTGGGTAGGACTCAGTGTTCAAAAGCAGCTTGGTAGAGAGACAGGAGCATGGGTTTCAGATCCAAAAGGCTTCAAATCTCAGCTCCCTCTCTAAGTACTGTGTGACCTCAGGTAGGCTAATGGACCTCTCTGGACCTTGGACTCCTTGTATGTAAAATGAGAGAAGGCTGTAGAAAGTGGATACTCTGAGGATGAAGTGTAATAATGGTGTACACACAGTAGGACCACAATCACAGCGGCTGAAGGTGGGACTGAAGGGGGTGGTCAGTAGGTCCCCCACAGTTCTCCCTCCCTGAGGAGAAGAGCCAGGACACAGCTGCCTCACTTAAGGGGAAGTGGAGTCTTGAGGAAGCCTTCTGTTTTTGCCAGTATTTATTGACAATCCTTAAGTTTACTATTATTAATTATAATTACTATTATTAATTAAGTTAATTATTATTAATGACTCAATTGTTGGATTCTGGGAAGAAAATTGCATAGATTTTTATTCTATAGCCCAGGATAGCTTTGAACAGGTGATTTTCCTGCTTCTGCCTTCTGACTACGGACATTCCAGGTGCAAGCTGCCAGACTTGGCCTAGATTCCGAATGGCTACACATGTGTACACTAAACCTGACAGCAAATAGTGTCATCAGAAACCCTGGGCATCTTTACGTCACAGTTAAGTTGTCCCCATATTCCCCCAGGTCACATGGTGGGAACAACACACCAATCATGCTAAGAACAAACACCACGTGGTGATTTCTGTAGAGAAAGAATCAGAGAGAAATCTCAGAGCAGGGAGCGAGGGACCCGGATGAGCAGTGTGCATGCCCCGATGCCCAATGCCTGGCTGGAAACAGCGGAGGAGGTGGCTGCAGTCTGCCTCAGTGTGGCAGAGGCAAAGGAGGTGGGCGCTCCCTTCTAGGAAAATGCCCTAAGGAAAACTATTCATGACTTCTCTCCCTTTGACAAGACACCTGACAGAGGCTGCCTGGAGAGGCAGGGCTTGGTTTAGTGCAGTCATCTTGAGGAAGGCATGGCATATGTTGGCGGCAAGAGCTGCTGCATGGACAGCAGAGGGGGGCAGCTTGCTGGCATCTCTGTGGATCAGAAATTGGAAGCCAGCTGGGCTGTGACTGCCAGTGTCTGCTCCAGCGAGGCCCCGACTTTCCAGAGTCCCAAAGCCTTTTGAAACAGGGCTACTAGCTGAGGGCCAAGTGTTTTCACACAGGAGCCTGTGGGGGGACAGTTCACAGCAAAAAGGAGAAAACACCACTGAGCAGGACAGAGAGCTGCAGAGGGAGGACTAGATCCAAGTAGAGATGGGGTGGAGGTCGGCACCGGGTACTCACAACAAGCACCATGTCTTAGCTCTGCCTGCCTGTCCTCCCCTACTTCTATTCTTCTCATTCTCTTTCTCTTTGTTCTGGGGCTCGAACCCAGAACCTCAACCTCAAGCAACCAGACAAGGGCTCTGCCACTGAGTGTTCCAGCTCCTGCACAGGTCCCAGCACGCCTCACACAGAGAGGCAAGGTGAGCCTATGAACAGAGAGGAGCTCTCCTGAGTCACGCCAGCTTCTAGTAGTTCAAGAGAACAGGTTTCACTTAAAAGAGAGTAACAGAAAAGTATAAGGTCATTCTTAAAAAATATTATAAATGAAAGCAGAATGAGCAGACTGAGGCTCTTATCATAAAGGCACACAGGAAGACCAGCCAAGGAAAACCAGAACGTACAGCTGAGAGACTCTGTGGCAGGCTGGGCCACCTCATTAACATTCCACAGTTAAGTCAGGACTCCTAGAACCCATCCCAGGCATCCCCTTTCATAGGGTTGGTCATGTGACTTGTTTTGCCCAGTGGAAGCTTGGGAAATGAGATTGCAAGCAGTGGTGTTCCGCATGTGGAGACTCCTGTGCCATCTTGAAATACTGCCACCAGGTGGAGAAGCTCGCCAAGCCCCTTGGATATCTTGATGTGTGGAGGCCACACGGGGAGGGTCACCATCTTTATCCTCGGCATAAATGTCCTGATTGAGTGTGGGAAGCCAAGATTGGCAGAGGAGTCACCCAGGCTACTAACAAAGCTTTTGGGAGCAGTGTACAGCTACTGTTGTAAGGGGGGAAGTTCTGAGGTGGTTTATATGGCAGTGGCTGAGGGCTAACGCTGGCATTCACAATTAACAACTGCTGATGTCATTAAGAGGTCCAAATAAATCACGAATGACAATTAAAAAAAATACCCCAGAAGCTAGGCAAGAGAAGCTAGGGGAAAGTAGAAAGAAGCATTTCAGAAATAAAGCCTGCACCAGAAGGCACACAAAACAAACTGTAGCAGGACCTTAGGGCAGTTAGAAACAACACTCCTGGAGAAAGGCAGGACTGGGTGGCAAGATGGCTTAGCAGGTAAAGACCCTTGTTGCCAAACCTGAGAACTCAAGGTCAATCCACAGAACTTGCAGGGTGGAAGGGAAGAGCTGCTGGAGAGTTGTTCTCTGACCTCCCCACACAGGCTACGGCACTCAGGCATGTACATGTATGTGCACACACGCCAAAAATGTAATTATTTTTGTAAAGAAAAGCATGAATGTCGGTTATTCTGCGGTGCTGCCCCTTGTGGCTGGTTGCCGCCCATGGTGGCCATGGCGGCGGAGGAGCGTGCTGATTAAAAGAATCATAGCCGCCGGGCGGTGGTGGTGCACACCTTTAATCCCAGCACTCGGGAGGCAGAGCCAGGTGGATCTCTGTGAGTTCGAGGCCAGCCTGGACTGCCAAGTGAGTTCCAGGAAAGGCACAAAGCTACACAGAGAAACCCTGTCTCGAAAAACAAAACAAAAAAAAAAAAAAAAAAAAAAAGAATCATAGCCATGGTTACCTTTTTTGAGCTTTATTGGGGGGGGAGAGCGAGAGAGAGGGAGGGAGAGAGAGAGAGAGAGACAGAGAGAGACAGAGAGAGACAGAGAGACAGAGAGACAGAGACAGGGAGGGCGCAAGGGAGAGGGGGGGCCAACTGGAGGAAGGAGCGAAAAGGAGAGGGGACAGAGAGCGCACAGAGGGCCCACCTGCTTTTTAGGCTGGGACGCCATCAAAGGCTGATGACGTAATTAAGGACCAAATCCTTACAATGAAGGGCACAAAAAGAAAGTGACAAAAATTGAAGATCAGAAGAGAAGACCCAACAGGTGTCATAAGATGCTGCAAGAACAAACAACTGGAAACCAGGCAAGGACAGACAAACATGTGCCTAGGAATACAGATCCAGAATGGCCAACACCAAAGCCAAATGACACTCTGGCAAATGCTATTGGATTCCATTGAGAAAGGATGGCAAAGTTTTGTTCCTACCTGTTGCAGAGGAATATTTTTTAGAAAAACAGGGAAAGAGGGGTTGCTAGAAATGTATGGAAATTTCCACACAAGTATGGAAATGCCCCCTTGCTGTAGAGGGCAGGAATCCTACTGGGGCAAGTAGAGCTCTGAGTAGTATGCAGGAGGTGAATGAGTGGCCACTGAGGAGGCAGAAGAGGGGAACCCTCAAGCCCATGTGCAGGTGTGGGATGCTCACCCATGTAGGGCTTGGTGCCAGCCATGGAGGAAGCCTTCTCCGCTCCTTTCACGACTGTGGCGATGTTGAAGTCTGTGATGTGCACATGCCCTGCAGAGAGAAAAGGAAGTTATCCAGTGCTGTGGATGTCTGTGCTCGCCCCCTGTGTGACCAGAGGCTGTCGTCTGAGGTCTACATGGTAGGTGCAGGAAGCAGACACCAGGCTGTGTGTCCATCCTTAAGTAGTCTCTGCTGCTCACAGCGTCTGCTCTGCATTTGGGTTTTAGAGTGAGGATTCATCACTGTGCACCTGCCGTTTGTGTGATTATGTTTGTGTGGCGGGGCTGGACGACACATGGGTGGACATAATGTTAAGACACACTGATCTGGAGATGGAAGGTCAGTCTGGGTGCCACTCAGGATGTCTGGGAGGGACTGTGGTGGGGGAGGGCATGGCTGTGGTTTACTGTGGTCTCTGGGCTTTTAGCAGTGTACTTGATGGACTAGAGGTGGAAGGGGACAGCCTTTGACCCAAGGTAATGTTATGGCAGCCGATGGATTTTGAAAAGACTAGGGACTTTATGATATAGATGTTTAAAAAAATGAGAGAAAAAGATACAAAGAAAAGGGGAGGAAATAGGGATGTGGGATGCAGGTGAAGAGAAAGGAGAAGAAGGAGAAAGGCAGAGAATCCTATGAGGTCGGCCCTTGCTCCCATTTGGCATGTGAAGAAACTAGCTCCAAGGGACTGATGGGAAATCTGAGCATAACTACATTTCTCCATCACCACAGCGTGTGAAATGGCTCTTTTGCTGTTTGGAATGAGGCCCTTGCACACAGATAAGGGCACAAGCCGAGCTGGCTTGGTAGGCACATGAAGGTCAGCTGCTGGAGCAGGTGTGAGGGGGCCCAGGGGACTGTGTATGTGAGAGGCATGGCCAATGTGGTCAGCCACAGTGGACAGAAAAAGCAACTGTGGCCTCAGGCACCAACACGGTACTCACAGCACACAGCAGAGTTGTGGGTTTGTTATCATGAACACTCCAGCTCCCCCGGGAGAAACAGTACTTAGTGGGTTCTCAAGGATGAGGCCGACTTCACCAGGTAGGTCCTAACTGGGATGACCCATGTTTGTTCTTCAGTGTCTTTGTGTCCCCAAGCCAAGATCAGGCAACACTGCCCTTTTGTTTCCTCATCCCTAACACCAACAGGCAAGCAAGTTCACCTTCCTGAGTGCTCTGTGTGGTGTCTGTGTGAGGGAGGTATCAGCCTTTGTTGTGGCCCCCCACCTGAGTAGCTCCATGCCTGGCAAACCTGCATCCACAGGGGTGTGTGTGTGTGTATGTGTGTGTGTGTGTGTGTGCATGTGTGTGTGTGTGTGTGTGTGTGTTGTCTATGTTTGTGCACATGTATGTGTGGGGTTGCACACTCGCATGCATGCACGTGTATCTTGAAGCCAGAGCTCAACATTGGGGGTCTTCCTGTATTTTTCTCACCTTATTTATAGAGATAGAGTCTCTTGACATTGGCCAGCAGGCTCCCATCCCCCTCCTGTCTCTGCCTCCCCAGCACTGAGATGACAGATGTACCCTGGGACAACCGGCGTTTCACACAGTTCTGGAGATCCACATTCACCTTTCTGCCTGAGCCATCTCCACAGCCCCTTGATTTCCCTTTCCATGCTCCCCTGTTTCTCCTGGCCCAAATGTCACACTGAACTGGCTAGCTTCTCTACTATTTCACCCTTTGCTTATATAAACTCATATTCACATAACTTGGGACTTTAGTGTGTTCTATGAAGTTATTGCCACGGGTCAGTGTGGTAGTATTGTGTTCCCCAAAATATTGTGTACCCTAATAAACTTATCTGGGGTCAGAGAACAGAACAGACACTAGATAGACATAGAGGCCAGAAAATGGTGGCACTCACACCTTTAATCCTATCACTTGGGAGGCAGAGATCCATCCGGATCTCTGTGAGTTTAAAGCCACACTAGAAACAGCCAGGCATGGTGACTCATGCTTTTAATCCCAGGAAGTAAGCCTTTAATCCCAGGAAGTGAGGGCAGAAGCAGAAAGGTATATAAGGCGTGAAAACCAGGAACTAGCCTGGTTAAGCTTTCAGGCTTTCGAAAAGCAGTTCAGCTGAGATCCATTTGGATAAGGACTTAGAGGCTTCCAGTCTGAGAAAACAGGATCAGCTGAGGAACTGGCAAGGTGAGGCGGCTGTGGCTTGTTCTGCTTCTCTGATCTTCCAGCATTCACCCCAATACCTTGCTCCAGGTTTGTTTTTATTAATAAGACCTTCTAAGATTCCTGCTACAGGTCACCCTGAAAGTGACTTTTAGACTTATCCATGTTTCACAGGCATTTTTCCAAGTTAGAACATACAGGTCTTCTTAGGGAGCCCACAATCCCTTATCCTCTGTGTTATTCTGACCTGTGTTGCTGTAACCACCTATCCGAGGCTGGGTAACTTAGAAACCCACAGCTTTGGAGGTTAAAAACCCAAGACTGGGCAGAAACTTCTCTGTGTCCTCTAGGAGAAAGGCAAGTGGCCATGGCTGGAGCCAATCATCCAACACCCCTACTCCCATCCTACATCCCAGATAAAATACCTTTGGGAATAACAGAAATTTGGAAAAGGGTTTTCTGGAAGGTTCGGGAATGAAGTACTTCCTTTTCCAGAGTTACCATTGACGACATTCTTTGTCTTTTGCCTGTGTTGTATAGAGAGCCAAATCTCTAAGACGGCTGAAGCTGTCAGCCAGTGCCAGCAGGATGATAAACCTGAACACCAGGAAGGTTGGACTTTGGGAAAAGCAGACAAAAGGGCCCAAAGTAGATCCAGCTCCTTCACACCACTGTACTTCAGCCCTGTGAGCTAAACAAGACACCCCCAAACCAAACCAAACCAAACCAAACCAAACCAAACCAAACCAAATCAAACCAAACCAAACCAAACCACCTTTCACTGCTTTGGGACTGTGGGAGTCAGGCTCTGTCACTGGTCTGGGCTGCTGACCAAGTGGATGCAGTCACTGATTCTGGCTTGGACAGGTCATTTACTTTCCATGAGGCCCAGATTCCTTATTTGGGGGCTGAGATACCGTTTAGCTTTGGTTGGGGTGGTGCATTAGTTACTTCTCTTCTCCTGTGATAAAATACCATGAGCCAGCAACTTGAGGAACAGTGTGTTTGGCTTAGAGTTCCAGAGAGCTAGAGTCCATAGCATGGCTTCAGGGGAAGGAAGGTGGCTGATCACATCCCACTGTACACAGGAAGCAGAGAAAGGAAGAGAGCCGGAAGGGGGACTATAAACCCTCAAAGCTCACCCCCCAATGATCTTACTTCTTCCAGCAAGCCCACATTTCCTGAAGTGTTCATCACCTCCCCAAATAGCATCAGCAACAAGGGCCAAGTGTGCAAGTCTGTGAGTTTACGGGGACATTTCTCCTTCAAATACAGTGTGATGGTGGAGACTGATGGTCAGCCTAACAGTCTCTAGATTCATTCAGGAGACAAGATTCCGGGTACCTCTGTGAGGGGTTCTCTAGATTAGGTTAACTGAGGTGGGAGGACCCTCCCTAAATGTGGGCAACACTGCTCCATGGACTGAGGTCCTGGAAGAAAAGGAAAGGACCAAGTGAGTGGAGCAGGGGCATTCATCTTTCCCTGTTTCCTGACTGTGGGTGCCGTGTGACCAGCTGCCTCTCACCTTGATCTCCCTGCCGTGATGGACTGTATATCTCAGACTGTGAGCCCAAAATGAATCCATCTTTTCTTATGTTGCTTTTGCTGGGTATTTGGTGACAGCAAGAAGAAGAGTCAGTAATATGGGTAGTTAAAAAATTAAATTGAATGTGTGGCATAGCCTGAAGGAGAAGGCAGGGCAGGCTGCCTCTGAAGTAAGAGGTGCTATTGGTAGAAGGAACCATGAGGGAGCAGCAAGGAAGCCAGAGGGTGAAAGGGAGTGTTAAAATTGTCAGGATCAATATGGATTTGCCTCTGCCAAACCCAGATAAAGCAGAGTTGAGCACATCCTTATGCATATTGGCTTGATAAACAAGAGCCTTGGTAATAATTCTGCCAAAACAAGATAGTTGTTTTGGTCCCTTGCTGTGGGCTGGTCTGTATGTCAAATGTGTTGCTCTGATTGGTCAATAAATAAAACACTGATTGGCCAGTGGCCAGGCAGGAAGTATAGGCGGGACTAACAGAAGAATTTAGAGAACAGGAAGGCAGAGGGAGACACTGCCAGCCGCAGCCATGACAAGCAGCATGTGAAGATGCCAGTAAGCCACAAGCCACGTGGCAAGGTATAGATTTATAGAAATGGATTAATTTAAGATGTAAGAACTAGATAGCTAGAAGCCTGAGCCATTAGGCCAAACAGTTTAAATAGTATAAGCGTCTGTGTGTTTATTTTATAAGTGGGCTCTGGGACTGGTGGGACTTGGTGGGGGCTGGAGAGAAATTCTCCAGCTACAGTCCCTCCTATGAGGACATCTTTCCAGCAAAGACCAGGAGTAACCACAACCTCAGATGCAGCCTTCTTAAGACACAACTTTGTACCAGGGAGACTTTCAGAAGGACATCCCCTAGCCACAGCGAGAGCACAGCTCCCTGCCTAGAAGATACCTCTGGGAGCAACTTGGATCTACCCCTCCTCCCAACTTGTAGATACTTCCTCTTGCCCCGGTCTCCCTAGCTGTATCTACAGCCCACCCTAACATCTATGTTGTGTTTGGAATCACAACCATTAGCTCATTTTCTTTCAAGTTTTTGTTTATGTTAATGAGAGGAGAAAAGACTTAGGACAAGGCAGGGCAAGGGAGCATGCAGGTATTGGACCCTTGGGGCTGTAGGGACATTGGCTCTTAATCTTTCTGAGAAGATTTGGATCTAATCTGACTGGATTTTGAAGGTCACCTTGGGTCCCTGCCATGAGTGGATTATGTGGACAAGAACAAAAACAAGCAAAGTGGGAAACAGTAGAAAAAAAAAGCAATCTCTTTTCAGTGTAAGCTACACAGGGCTCCACAACTGCTGAGCAGACCTCAGAGCACATGCTCATCCCCAAGTCTCCTGGGAGGAGGGTACTAATATCCCTTATAGTTTAATTTAAAATGTTTGTTATTATCATCAGTGTGTATGATGTATGTGTGGGCATTCACACCACAATGTACTTGTAGAGGTCAGAGGGCAACTATGTGGAGTTGGTTCCTTTTTTCCACCTTTACATGGGTTCCTGGGATCAAACCCTGGTCATCCAGCTTGCTTGCAAGCACCTTTACTGATGAGACATCTCGGAGTCCCACAGCATAGCAGATGCATGTGTAAGTGAAACGGAGCTCCTCACTATGCTATCCTCCCACCACCTCAGAGCCCAGGCAGCTGGACCTGATTTACTTCTTTCTGGAATGTGGTTGGAGGACTCAGGGACAGCTTGTGCACAGTGGGCAATGAGCAGTGGACTTTCACTGCTGCTGTCACTACTGCTGTCCCAGGGTGCTAATCAATGAGTTGTGACTTCCTGTTGTGCATCGATGGTTGAGTTTAGATGTGAAAACTAGTGTTGAGCAAGCGTTCCTAGGAGGCACACTGTATGGCACAGTGTACAGATGAACTGAGCGTTAGGTAACTCGTTTCCATAACTGAAAACACGTAGAACTTAAAGGAGACCAGGGCATTGTGGGAAAACCATTAGCATGGCTAATGAGTGGCAACCAATGATCAATCCTCCCAGCCTTATTTGCATATCCTATGCTCTGATGTACTTTGTTCCCTTCTCTGAAAGTACAGAGAGCCATCTCACCTCCCAGCTTTTGACACCATGTGGAAGGAGTTGCCCCTCCTCTGCCTGGAGGACTTCTTTTTGCTCCCTCCTCTGCCTGGAGGACTTCCTGCTGCTCCCTCCTCTGGAGGACTTCCTTTCCTTTTTCAAAACCTGACCCATGAGTTCTGTTATTGATAGACTTGAGTCCAGAGGAGAGCTCACTAATCCAGGGGGTGCTTTCTCTGTGACTTGGTCCGTTTCTCCTATTGTAACAGAACACCAGGAACTGGGTGGCTTAGGTAACATGAGTGTACTCCTTGTATTTCTGGAAGCCTGAGGTCAGGTGCCAGCATGGTTGGGTTTAGGGTAAGGGCTCCTGATACGGTTTAGATGCACGTGCCCTGGTGTCTTAGTTATTTTTCTTGTTGCTGTGACCAAATGTGTGGCAAGAAGGAAGGTTTGGCTTTGGCTCACAGTTTAGGGAGGACATGGTCCATCACAGTGGGGAAACCGTGGTGGGAGGAGCAGGAGACTGGGGCTGGTCACAGTGCATCCACAGTCAGAAGCACGGATGGAACAGGAAGTGGCTTGGGGCCAGGTGTAAAACCATAAGGCCCGCCCCAGTGACACACTTCCTCTCATAATTCTCTGCCTCCTAAAGGTTCCACAATCTTCCCAAAGGGCACTACCACCTAGGAACCAAGAGCTCAGACACACAAGCCAGCTGAGGACATTCTGTGTCCAAACCACAGCACCTCCAAAATTACATGTTGAAAGGCGATCCCTTGTGTACTTGAGGTAGGACCTTTAGGGGTGATTAGGACACAAGGTAGCCCTGTGAATGGACTGAGTGCCACTAGTCACACTAGTCACCACCTCTCCCTTCCTCCTTCTGCTATTGTAGGGTACAGCAACAAGGCTCCTTCTTGGGAGCAGTCCTCACTAGACACTGCCTCTGCTGGTCTTCAATCTTGAGCTCCCAGCCTCTGGAGCTGTGGTAACCTTCTATGATTTGTAAGCTACTCAGTTTAAGGGATTATGTTATAGTACAGGAGCAGGCTGAACATAGTCGCTTTCTTGATTTAAAGCTAGTTCCCTGCTTGCTTTGGGTAGACACAGAGCCTTCAGTCCCTTGCATAGACACCAGTCCCATTGTAGGGTGTTGTCTTTGTCAGTGTTCTATTGCTGGGAAGAGACACCATGACCACGGAGACTCTCATAAGAGAAAGCATTCAATTGGGGACTTACTGACAGTTTCAGAGACTTAGTCCATTGTCATCATGGCTGGGAACATGGTAGCAGGAAGGCAGGTGTGATCTTGGAGAAGTAGCTAAGAGCTACATCCTGATCCACAGACAGAGAGAAATGAACTGGGCCTGGCATGGGCTTTTGAAACCCCAAAGCCTACCTCCAGTGACACACTTCCTCCAACAAGACCGCACCTCCTAATCTTTCTCATAGTGCCACTCCCTGATAACTAAGCATTCAAATATATGAGCCTATGAGGGCCATTTTCACTCAAACATCACAGGTGTTATCTCCATGATGTCATCCAAACCCAACCACCTTTGAAAGTCCTCACTTTAAATATAATGACCAGTGTCTGGCCACATGAATTGAAGGTGGAACACTCTATTCACTCCAGTAGAGCCTGGACTAGGACTCTCTTATGGACACCCACGTTCTCCTCCATTGTCATCTCAACTTCCTTCACCTCATTTTTTTTTTTTTTTGAGTCCAGAAATCCTGCCTTGTTCATTTCCATTCCCAGGGCCTGGCTTGGAAAAGAAATGACTTGCTGAGAGGTTACTGAGTAACTTAGCTCCAGGCCCAGCAAGTGCATCCTGTTGCTTGTCTTTGTTGTGCTTGTAGAGATAGCCCAGTACTCCCAGAGGTTGACAGTGGTCTTGTCCATGGGTTTGTAACATGGATCCTTCTAGGCCTACCTCTGGAACCCATGGTGGTGAGCACTGACCTCCAGGGAACCCCTGGGAGAGGCGCAGAGACACAGAGTGGAGGAACAGGCCGGGTGTTACAATGGAAGTGATGGCACCCATGGCCACCTCCTTCCACACTCATCCAGTTGCAATTTGGGGCATGTCACTCCTGAGTATCTCCCTCACCCCAGCTGCCTCTCAGGATCCACACCATGTCCAGGACAGAGCTCAGTGGTGCTGTTTAGATGAAGCAACTGGGAGCCCAGAGAGATAAGAACCAGAGGCAGCAGCAGCCTTGCCCATGGCTCTGGCTGCCCCTGCTCCTCTATGCTCACTGCTAAAAATAGCTGTGCTTTTGGGCTCTCTGCATGGGCTGTAGGGCGGGAGGGTGGCTGTTGATCTGCCACACAGATCTGTTATCTTGGGCGCTGCATACAGCTCATGTGTTCTAGCCACTTAACTGTATGGAGATCACAACGATTTACCGCAGGAAAGAAAGAAAGCCAATCAAAATCCACGCACAAGCTTATCAAAGCTTTCGTTCAGCTCCTGGGGAAAGAAGATTGTTCTTAAAGCATGCCTTTGCCTGATAGTGCCTTCTATTTTGTGGAATTTGGCTTCTTCCCATCACATGGTTGTGAAGAAGTAATACAGGGCTTTTAAGAGAACCCATCTGCTGCAGGCTGCTTCTGTGCATGGGGCATGTGTAAAACCCAAGCTAGTTATAGAAATGGTGTCCACTGAGATAGTGAGCCAGGCATGCCTGGGCTCAGCTCATCTTGTCCTTGCTTCTGAAACAGCCATGAGAAAGCCATGGGGAATGAGCCCTCCCTGAGCTAGAGAAGCAGAGCTGAGTAACCCAGGGAGTCAGGCACCCAAGGTCACTGTGGGTCAGCTGACAGTCAGAGAGCTTTAGTCCTAGAAGCAACCAGCCACTTTTATTAGGGTGGCTTCAACCCAGCTGTGTAGATGTAACCAACTGTCTTATTAAATAAGAAACACAGAGCCAATACAGAGATGAAAGCCAAGAGATCAGAGCAATAGCTAAGAGCTAAATACCTTACCCTTAACTGTCACGGTGGTCCTACCTCTCCGAAAGAGAGCTACTTCCTGTGTCTGTCTTTTTTTTATAGAGTTTCTGTTCTGCCTTCTCATTGGTTGTAAACCCAACCACATGACCTCCTAGTCACTACCTGTCTGTATAGACCTCCAGGTTTTCTATGGTTGGTATTGAGATTAAAGGCGTGTGTCTCCAATGCTGGCTGTATCCTTGAACACACAGAGATCTACCTAGCTCTGCCTACCAAGTTCTGGGATTAAAGGCGTGCACCACCACCGCCCAGCTTTCACTATGGCTTGCTAATAGCTCTGACCCCTGGGCAACTTTATTAACATACAAATAAAATCACATTTCAGTACAAATAAAGTATCACCATACAGCTGGACTTAGTGTTAGTAGCAAGGCTATCCCAGTCTAGCCTGCAGCACTTTGATTCTCAGATCTGTGAGCCAGCTGACTGCTCCTTGGTTATGCTTATAAAATGATGTGGTAGATACCCAGCTTGACTGTTCAATCGAACATGGGCACACCTTTTCCTCTTTGCTTCACATCTGCCAGGTCCACACTGCTAGGAGCTCTTAGTCACCCAGCAAGGTCCCCATCACCTTTTCTTGCCAAATGCCTGTCTTCCTTTAGCTCTGTTCCCTCATGGTTGTTCTCCGTGGCTGCTGGTTCAGACTCCAAATCTCAGCTCTATCTTAAGACCAAAGCCTACCCTATGAGACCAGGAGGGAGTAGGGAAGCTTGCCTGGGAGCTTTGGATTTTGTGGAATGAGCAGATCTGAGCATCATCAATAAAATATTCATGTGTACATCTACTGATTTTTTAAATCTCATTGAAATGCAGCTCTCTTGTCTCCAAGGTGGCACCTAATGAGACGAATAGCAACACAGGGTTCCCTGCTCCATAAATCGCTTCCTAATGTGGTTTTCAAAAGGGGTGGGTGGGTGCTGTCCGAATGTGCCATGTGATGACCCACTTAGGAATATGAGGGGTCCTGCCCCTGGTTATGTTCATACTCAACAAAAAGCTTCAGAAGATGTAATAGTCACAAAAACTCATGAGATAAATAATCAAAGATACAGAGAATTATATTCCTGCCCCAATGTCTAGCAAAGGTGTGACATGCCCTGTGGAGTTGAGAGGAACCTCACTGCCTGTTTCCAAGGCTTCAGGACCCAGGTACTTCTATTCGCTATGAGGTCACAGGAAATCCCTAGTCACCTGTGGAGACATGAACCTGTGTGTGTGTGTGTGTGTGTGTGTGTGTGTGTGTGTGTGTGTGTGCATGTGTGTGTGTTCATACATGTGCAGGTGAGCATATATGCACAGGTGTGCATGCATATGCATATGCATGAGTGTAGAGGCCAGAAGAAACCCTCAGGGCTTGCTGTTCATCAGGGCTTTCTGTTTAGACACCATCCACCTTGTGTTTTTGATACACAGACACCGGCATCTAGTTGCCTACTAGACTAGGCTGGCTGGCTAGCAAGCCCCAGGGGTCCACCTGTCTCCAGTTCACAGGGATGGCAAATGTATAACACCTATCCTCAAATTTTTACGTGGGTAGTGGGGATGGAACTCCTGTTTTTGCCTGTCAAGAGCTTTATCTTTGGAGCCATCTCCCCAGTCCCTTGGGTGGTTTTTATATGCAGATGCAGGCTTGAAAACTAAATCCAGAGCTTTGGGTAGAAGTAGTAAAGTTGTCCATCAAAGCCTCCTCCTAATCCCTCTTGGCTTCTTCAAGATCCACACAGTGTCCTGGGAACCTTGTACATCATACCTCTCCTTTGACTGGAGAGATCTTGGCTTGTCACTGGCCTGAGTTAATTGTGGGAACCAAGAGTCCCTAGGAAATTTCCCCTGAATCCTGGGAGTTAAATGGAGCCTTCAGCCCAAGTACCTGCAGCCTCTAAGAATGATGGAGCCAGCGACTGAAGGCAGACCTGCTGGTACACAGGGCTCCCATCCCCATTGCTTGTCTGTGAATGGTGTCCCCAAAGTTCATATGCTAAACCACAGACCCCTGGAGTTGAAGACCAAGTGGATTTGGAGATTTGATGTTTCAAGTGGTAAAAATGAGGCCAGTGAGGTGGGTCTAATGCAATCTGCCTGGTGTCACCCTGAGACCAGGACACAGCAATCCACAGAGTGATGAGTGAGGACCCAGGGAGAAGATGGTGTCTGTATCCAATGACCATCTCAGAAGTCTAAGAGTAAAGCTTCCAGATCCCTATGCATAGTTACAGCAGCCCCCATGCAGTTGGCATGTCAGGCTCTGACAGACAGGTTCCCTTGCTGCTCATGTTGGGGGTCCCATGGGGCTAATCTGCTCCCACTGGTCCATTTCTCATGCAGTAGCTCTGGCATCTCTCTAAGCCCACTTGGTATTTATTCTTCAGTGGCTCTCTTGTTCTTCAGGATGAACCCCCAAACATTGAATGGAGGAATGAGGCCCTGAGAGACCAATGGGGGAATGAGGCCCTGGGAGACTCCGTTCCCTTCAGGTAGGACTGTGAGATAAAGCTCTGTTTCCCCCTGGCTGTTCCTCAGAGTGCTTCCTATTGCATCCTCATCCACCTTCCCTGTAGTGACTCCCCTTGGCCCTCCTACTCATGCCTCCTGGCTTTCAGTAGCTTATCTGATCCACACAACACTGTGAGGCCCACAGGGCTAGAACCACAGCTTGCCTGCCTAGGTCTTTCTGTGCAGCAGCTTTTGGGAAGACTGTGCATGGCATCGCATGCATAGATCACATGAATGGATCACACCAGATCTATGGAACAATCAGTGGCCCTGGGCTTCCCTGCTGCCATGCTAAAGCAGTTCTCACAAATGAAAGGGCTAAGAGCTCCAATGAATTGGTTGGTGGTCCTGCCTGGATTCTGCTGTCCACAGTTTGAACCTAGAGGTCCTCTCCATCAGCGTGGTATCAGTGGTCGCTGCTCAGCACCAACTGTGTGGGCCTCTCTGTCCTGAAGGCTCCGCCTCCCTGGGAACCCCTGCAGAGGTGCTGGGACCTCTTTTCAGCTTCATTTCCCCTGCTTCTATGACCTGACCTCGAGTGTGCCTGAACAGAGAAAGGGGGTACAGAAGGAGGGGTACTTCCAGCACCTCACATGCCTGCCCTCAGACCTTCTGCACCCCTACACAGGACTATGGCATTACTATAATCTCATACTCTCTGGTCCTCACTGTGCCCTGGCATCCTCAAACTAGGATACAAACAGCAATGACTTCAGAGGTGATGCCTGAAAATAGTTCAGCTCAACTTACCAGGACAGGACATTGTCCAGAAACTGACACATGTCACTGTCAGGACTGGAACAGAGTTAAGTGTTTTCTCCAGCACCTGTCATCCACTCCTCCACCCCTCATTCGACTTCCATGCCCCAGGCTGCATTGGGGCCCTGGGGAAGGGGGACCATGCTTCCCAAGGGGGACCAAGGAAGACTCACCATGCTCGTCCAGCAGGATGTTGTCCGGCTTGATGTCTCTGCAAGAGAAACACAGGCAGAGGTGTGAGCCCGGAGCCAGCTGGGGGCCACCCCAGGCTCAGGCATACAGGACAGAGGGGACTCCAGGGTGCTGTCTCTCCCATTACCTCCCCTCAGAGGGCTGAAGTAAGTCTTAGATTGGGATCCCTGAGGAGTCAGAACTTCTTTCTGGACTCCTGAGCAGATTGTTTGACTATTTTGTTTTGGGACATTCTTAATGTTGGGCCTTTCCACGCTGGCTATAATGTTCAGAAGAAACTGTCACCCTGTGTGTTGAAATCATTATGTTTCCTGTCATAACAGAGATGGGAGATGAAGTATGAGCCGTGTGTCAGCAGGCAGAGGGACTTCTCCACCCTGCTAGCCTCCAGTCTCTGTGCCTGGAGACCCCACTGTGTCACTTTGTGAGCACAAGGAGAGACTCAGGATAAAGCACTGTAGAACTACAACCAAAGGGGCCGGGGAGATGGCTAATCAGTGAGGTACCTTTCCGTGCAAGCATGAAGAGCTGAGCTAGAAACCCTAGTACTCGCATAAAGGCCAGGTTCACTGCACATGTCTATAACCCTTGCACTAGTCGGTGGTGAACACAGGCAGATCTTGGAGCTCACTGCCCAGTCTAACTGAATCTATGAGCTCCAGGTTTAGGGAGAGATCCTGCATTAAAAACAGTAGAGTGATCAAGGAAGACACTTGACACCAACCTGCCCTACACACACACACACACACACACACACACACACACACACACCACACCACACCACACCAAGTTTAATCTCTGACACTTTAGTGCTTCCAAAGGACTGAAGAACTCACCATCTGGCCCTCATGGAGCAGGTTGCTGAACTTCTCAGGAAACTGAACCACACAGAGCACAATCTAGATAGGAGTAGGTTTCTAGAAAGTTCTAGTTGATATCTGATGTCACCATGCTAGAAAAGATCCTCTCCAAACCAAGAAGCACTTTGTAAAGACAGGGCTTTGCTCTCTGATCCGCTCATCTGGGAACCCAGCATGGTTCCAGTCACTTGTGTGCACACATGAAATTTGAGTGGCATGGGGAAGGAAGGGTAGGCAAGCTTCAGTCCCCCAACTCGATGCAGCAGTTCAGCCATAGATTTCAGAGACACATACCCCACATATTTAGAATTAATGTCACAGCTGTGGTGAGGTGACTAATGACAGCTGGCTCAGAAATAAAGAGTAACTGCCCTGAGTTGATCAAATATTAACTCTACCTGGAGAGATGTGCAGGGTTATTGCTGATGCCAGGCAATCTCTTCCAGGGGAGGAGAGAAATGCACAGGGTCTATATTTCAGTTCTGATTCTCATTATGACTTTTCAAACCCACAAATTTTGATGAGAACAGGCTCTGCCACCAGGGTCACAAGACATCCATGGGACCAAAGAGACTGTGTGTGGAGATGACAAGGGAGCCCTAAGGGAGGGAAGAACTTGATAACAAAGAAAATTAAAACAAGAGACAGAGGTTCCAGTGTCAGTGTGTGAAAATTAGGTCAGCAAATGCTAGCTCCCTGCCCAGGGGGCTCCCAGCAAGACCTCTCAAGGGGGAAATAAATGTGTCAGGAATGTGATATAAGCATCAATTAAAGTATCAGAATGAAACCCACTACCTCTTCAATGTGTACTCACAAATACTGCAGTTGGGCAACCTGTACACTATCAAGCCATTTAAAAGTTTGAGCAGGGAGGGGAAGGGGCTGCCAATGTCATACCCCAAGCTGGGGACTAATTGGAAGTTGATGGCTGCTGAGGATGTGAGAGTCATCTTTCCTTGTGGGAAGTGGTCACTGGTATGTTGCCCATGCTTCAGTGGATGGCCTCACGCTCATGCTCATATGGGCAGCACTAATTAGATTCCATGTGTTATAAAAAAAAAAAAAAAAAGAAGATCCCAGTCCACAACTCTGGCCAGAGCTCCCTGCTCCACCAGAGGCCATGCTGGTCACCTGAACTCCAGGTAGGCTACCTGCCCATGGACCTTCCCTACCCTCTCAGTGCCCATGCAGCCCACCCCCAACCACACTGCCCCTCCTTGTCACCATATCCCAGTTCACAACTCCAGCAGAAGCACCCTGCTCAACCAGTGGCCATGCTGGCTGCCAGCACTCCAGGTAGGCTGCCTGCCCATGAACCACCCCTATTCTTTCAGTGTCCTTCCACTCCTTGTCATGGTATCTCATCCCACAGCTCCTGTGAAGACCCCCCTGCTCAACCAAAGGCCACACCAGCCACCAGAACTCCCAGTAGGCAGCCCACCCACAGACTTTCTCTACTGTCTCAGTGCCTGCCCAACTCCCCTCAACTGCCTCTCTTCTCCTCCCCACTTGTCCCAGCCCCCTTCTTAGGTAGAAGCACCCTGCTTGACCACAGGCCATGTAATCTGCCAGAACTCTACTCACTCTGTTGGTTCCCCCTCCACCTATTCCCAATCCTCCCACCCCTCCTCATCATTGTGTTCCAAATCTCAACTCAGGCCGAGAATCCCCACTTAACCAGGAACCACCCCAGCAATCAGAAATCCAGCCTCCGACATGGGTGGTGTCCTTCTGCTCAACTACAGGTCACTCTGGCCAGAAGACCAAAGAGGAAGCAGAAACCAAGGAACAAAACACCTATTCAACAAAGACAAACTCAGAAATCAGTACCTATATCTATAATCACCCAGATGCCTAGATGCCAGCATAAAAACAACCAACAGCCAAGGCAATATGTCACCACCAGGGCCCAGCTATCCTACCTAAGCAAGTCCTGAATTTTCCAACACAGCTGAAGCACCAGAAAAAGACCTCAAAACCAGCTTTATGAAGAGGATAGGGGCCCTGAAAGAGGAAAAAGAAAGGCAATAAAAACAAACCATTGAAGGAAATGGATAAAACAGTACAAGACGTGAAAATGGAAATAGAAGCAATAAAGAAAACACAAACTGAGGGAACTCTGGAAAGAAAGAATATAGGTACCTGACCAGGAACTACAGACGCTAGTATCACCAACAGAATACGAGAGATGGAAGAGAGAATCTAAGGTGTTGAAGATACAATAGAAGAAATAGATGCATCAGCCAAAGAAAATGTTAGAGCTAAAAAATTCCTGACACAAAACATCCAGGAAACCTAAGACAGTATGAAAAGATCAGACCCAAGAATAATAAGAATAGAAGAAGGAGTAGAATCCCAGATCAAAGGCCCAGAAAATATTTTCAACAAAATCATAGAAGAAAAATTTCCTAACCTACAGAAGGACATGCCTATAAAGATACAAGAAGCTTACAGAATACTGTATAGATTGGACCAGAAAAGAAAGTCTTTTTGCCACATAACAATCAAAACTCCAAACATACAGAACAAGGGAAAAGGACAATTAACACATAGAGGCAGACTTATTAGAATTACACCTGACTTCTCAATGGAGATTATAAAAGTCAGAAGGTCCTGGACAGATGTCCTTCAGATTCTAAGAGACAGCAGATGCCAACCAAGACCACTATACCCAGCAAAACTTTCAATCACCATGGATGGTGGAAACAAGATATTCCACAATAAAGTCAAGTTTAAACAATATCTATCAACAAATCTAACCCTGCAAAAGGTACTAGAAGGAAACCTCCAACCTATGGAGGTTAACTACACTAATGAAAACTTAGGAAATAAATCTTACACTAGCAAAACCAAAAGAAGGGAAGTGAACACACAACACACACACACACACACACACACACACATGCCATCACCATCACCATCTACACCACCACCCCCATCAACAACAACAAAATAACAGAAATTAGCAATCATTGGTCATTGATATCTCTCAATACCAATGGATTCAATTCCCCAATAAAAAGACACAAATAAACAGAAAGATGCAAAAATAGGATCTAACCTTCTGCTGCATACAAGAAACACACCTCAACATCAAAGCTAGATGTTACCTTAGAGTAAAGGGTTGGAAGAGATTTTCCAAGGAAATGGACCAAGAAGAAGCTGGTGTAGCCATTCTAATATCTAATAAAACTTAATTCAAACCAAAATTAATCAAAAGAGATGGAGAAGGGCACTTTGTACTCATCAAAGAAAAAAAATCCACCAGATGATGTTTCAATTCTTAACATCTATTTCCCCCCCCCCCAAACAAGGTTGCCCATGTTTGTAAAAGAAATATTACTAAAGCTTAAACCACACATCAACCCTCATACATTGATAGTGGGAGACTTCGATACCCAACTTTCACCAATGGACAGGTCATCTAGACAAAAACTAAACAGAGAAATACAAGAGCTAACAGACATTATAAGCCAAAAGGACCTAACAGATAGCTACAGAACATTTCACCCCAACACAAAAGAACATAGCTTCTCAGCACCTCACGGAACTTTCTCTAAAACTGACCACATACTCGGTCAAAAAGCAAGTCTTAACAAATAGAAGAAAATTGAAATAACACCCTGCATTCTCTCAGAGCACCATAGATAAAAGCTAGATTTCAACAACAACAGAAACAACAGAAAGCTGACAAACTCATGGAAACTGAACAACTTTCTTCTGAACGACTACTGAGTCAAGACAGAAATGAAGAAAAATTAAATACTTCCTAGAATTCAATGAAAGTGTACAACACCTCCAAACTTATGGGACACAATGAATGTAGTGCTAAGAGGAAAATTCATAGTGCTAAGTGCCTATCTAAAAAATAATTGGAGAGTTCTCATACTAATAACTTAACAGAACATCTGAAAACTCTGTAACAAAAAGAAGTAAACACACCCAAAAAAGAGGGGATGGCTGGAAATAGTCAAACTGAGGGCTGAAATCAATAAAATAAAAACAAAAGAACAACAAAAGAATCACTTAAACATAGAGTTGTTTTTTTTTTGAAAAAATCAGCAACATAGACAAAACTTTATCTAAACTAAATAAAGATGGAGAGAGAATATCCAAATTAATAGAATCAGAAACAAAAGGAGGGACATAACAATGGACACTGAGGAAATACAAAGTATCAACAGGTCATAATTTAAAAATCTGTACTCCACAAAACTGGAAAATCAAAAGACATGGAAAAAATTTGTACTAGATAACCACTTACCAGACTTAAATCATGACCAGATAAACAACTTAAATAGACCTATTACCCCTAAGAAATAGAAGAAATTAAAAATCTCCCAACTAAAAAGAAAAAAAAAAAAGCCCAGGGCCGGATGGTTTTAGCACAGAATTCTACCAGCCTTTCAATACTCCTCAAATGATTCCACAAAATAGAAACAGAAGGAATGCTGGCAAATTCATTTTATGAGGTCACAGTCACCCTGGTGCCTAAAAGAATACAAAAATTTAACAAAGAGAATTACAGACCAATGTCCCTATGAACACTGATGCAAAAATACTCAACAAAATACTCGAAAACCAAATCCAAGAGCATAACAAGATCATCTACCACGATCAAGTAGGCTTCAACATAGAGATGCAGGGATGGTTCAGCATATGAAAGTCAAAGTAATCCAGATATAAACAAACTGAAAGAAAAACACCTACATGATTATCTCACTAGATGCCTAAGAAGCCTTTGACAAATCCAACACCCCTTCACAATAAGTCTTGGAGAGATCAGGGATGCAAGGGACATACCTAAACATAATAAAAGAAATTTATAGCAAGCTATTATCTAACATCAAATTAAATGGAGAGTTCAAAGCAGTTCCACTAAAATCAGGAACAAGACAAGACTCTTTTCATATCTATTCAATATAGTACTTGAAGTTTTACCTAGAGCAATAAGACAATTGAAGGAGATCAAGGGGATACAAATTGGAAAGAAAGAAGTTGAAATATGTAGATGAAATGATAGAATACATAAGTGACCCCAAAAGTTCTGCCAGGGAACTCCTACAGATGAAAAAAAAATACCTTCAGCAAATGGCTGTATACAAGATCAACTAAAAAAAAAAATCAGTAGTAGACCCCCTATATACAAATGACAAACAAATTGCATAAGAAACCAGGGAAACGGGCTGGAGAGATGGCTCAGGGGTTAAGAGCACTGCCTGTGCTTCCAGAGGTCTTGAGTTCAATTCCCAGCAACCACATGGTGGCTCATAACCATCTGTAATGAGATCTGGCGCCCTCTTCTGGCCTGCAGAGACACATGCAGGCAGAATACTGTATACATAATAAATAAATCTTTAAAAAAAAAAAAAAAGAAACCAGGGAAACAACACCATTCACAGCAGCCACAAAAAATATTAAATATCTTGGGGTAACCCTAACCAAGCAAATGAAAGACTTGTATAACAAAAAATTCAAGTTGTTGAAGAAATTGAAAAAGATACCAGAAGATGGAAAGATTTCCCATGCTCATGGATCAGTAGGATTAACTTAGTAAAAATGGCCATCATAACAAAGCAATCTACAGATTCAACACAATCCCCATCAAAATTCCAACACAATTCTTTACAGACCTTGAAAGGACAGTATTCAATTTCATATGGAAAAACCAAAAACCTAGGATAGGTAAAACAATCCTGAACAATAAAATAACTGCCAGGGTATCACCATCTCTATTTCAAGCTGTACTACAGAGCTATAATAATAAAAATTGTATGATATTGGCATAAAAACAGACACATTGACCAATATAATCAAATTGAAGACCCAGACATAAATCCACACAAATATGGACACCTGGTTTTTGATTAAAAAAAAGCCAGAAATACACAATGGAAAAAAGAAAGTATCTTCAACAAATGGTGCTGGTCTAACTAGATGTCAGCATGTAGAAGAATGCAAATAGATCCATATTTAAACACTCTGCACAAAACTCAAGTCTAAGTGGATCAAAGACCTCAACATTAAACCAGACATACTGAATCTAATAGAAGAGACAGAGGGGAATAGCCTTGAATGCATTGGCATGGAGACAAGTTCCCAAACAGAGCATGGATAGCTCAGGCACTAAGATCAACAATTAATAAATGGGACTTCATAAAGGTGAAAAGCTTCTGTAAGGCAAGAACACCATCAATAGACAAAATGGCAGCCTACAGAAAGGAAAAAGATCTCCACCAACCCCACATTTGATAGAAGGCTAATATCCAAAATATATAAAGAACTCAAGAAACTAGGCATCAATTAACTGGGGAATTAAAAAATGGAGTACAAGATTGAACAGAGAATTCTCAATGGAGGAACCTCCTCAAATGGCTGAGAAACAGCTAAAGAAATGTTAAACATCCTTAGCCATCAGGGAAATTCAAATCAAAGTTACTTTGAGATTTCAACTTACACCTGTCAGAATGGCTAAGATCAATAACACAAGTGACAGCTCATGCTGGCAAGGATGTAGAGAAAGGGGAACACTCTTCCACTGCTGATGGGAGTGCAAACTTAAACAGCCATTAATGGAAACCAATATGGCTATTTCTCAGAAATTTGGGAATCAATCTACCTTAAGACCTAGCTATTTCACTGTTGGGCATATACCAAAAGGATGCTTCATCCCACCAAAAAGACACTTTCTCAACTATGTTCATAGCAGCTTTATTCATAATAGCCAGAAACTAGAAACAATCTAGATGCACCTCTACCAAAGAATGGATAAAGAAAGTGTGATACATTTGCTCAGTTGTTAGAAAAAAATGACATCACTAAATTTTTAGGCAAATGGATGGAACTAGAAAAAAATCCAAACATGACTGACAAAAAAAAAAAGTCAATGAGATGATTCCTAACGATATTCTGCTATACCCATAGATAGGTACCTAGCCCAATTGTCATCAGAGAGGTTTCCTCTGTCAGCTGATGGAACAGATACAGTCAAACATTAGGTGGAGTTTGGGGAACTCCATGGAAGACATAGAGGAAGGATTATAGAAGCCAGAGGTGTTGAGGACACCAGGAAAACATGGCCCACAGGATCAACTAAGCAGGGCTCATAGGGGATCACAGAGACTGAAGAGACAATCAAGGAGCCTATATGGGTCTGAGCTAGGTCCTCTGCATCCATGTTGTGGTTGTTTAGCTTGGGGTGTCCATAGGACTTCTAACAGAGGGAGAAGGGGTGTCTCTGACTCTTTCACCTGCTCTTGGGACTCTTCCTCCTACTGGGATGCCTCATCCAGGTTTGTGGGTTTGTGGGTTTGTGCCTAGTTTTACTGCATCTTGTCACACCATGTTCAGTTGATATCACTGGGAAGCCTGCCCTTTTCTGAAGGGAGATGGAGGAGCAGTGGATCTATGGGAGAGGGGAGATGGGGAGTGTTGGGAGGACTGGAGGGAGGGAAGACTGTGGTCAGGATGTATTGTATGAGATAATGAATTAAAGAACATTAAATAACTTCTACATTTTATAGCAAAAAAAAAAGAGAAAAGAGAGTATGAAGTTGGGGTGGAGATGTGTTGGGGGAGGGCCAAGAGGGGCCACGGGGTAGATATGGTTAAGAGACATTAGACACATGTATGGAATTTTCAAAGGGTAAAATTTTAAAATAACAAGAGACATTGTAAGGAAAGAATGACCCTGGCTGTGGTGGCATGTATACCAGTAGGAAAATAATGAAGAGGGTGAGGCAGGAGGATCATGAGGGAATGCACCTTGAAAAGAAAAGGAAAGGAAAGGAAAGAAAGAGAAGAGAGCAGCACACATTAAGGCTTGAAATTGAGGATAGTGTGAAGACTGGGGTGACCTTTATTGAGTTGTGGAAATTGAGGAGAAGGTAACTAGGTCCAAGGAGCATGAACCCCATATCACCTGCAGGGTCAGTGCCCAAGCATAGCATTAGCATATGGTTGGGATGACTAAAAAAAAAAAAAAAAACATGGTCTGGCATGTAGGCCTGAACAGTATCACCAAGTTTGTATCCACCCATAACCCCAGAGCTGGAGCCTGTTTGGTTATGGGGCCTTGGCAGAGGCTCTAAAGATGAAATTACCCTGGAATCATGCCCCATCTTGGACCCAGTGAATTTGGTCTTTCTAGAGTGGATAGAATGGATACACAGACAAGGAACAAGGCAGTCTGCAGAGATGGATGGAGATCCAAGAGAGGCAGTCACATGCTGAGAAGCCAGGGAAAACTTCCCTCCAGAGCCTGTGGGTGGAAACATGGCCCTGAATGCACTTGGCTTTGGGCTTCAGACCTGGAAGAGAGGGGATTCCAGGTTTTTAAGCCCCCAATTCTGTGACAATTTGCTGTCCACCCTGGCATAGTGGATGATGAGCTGATGGGGATTAGGCTCCATGGGCAGGTGGGGAGCTCACTGACTCTTGTACAACCTTGGATGAGTCCATTGCCTGTCCAAGCTCTGTAGCCACACCAGAAGGGCCTTGCTTGCCCCAAACTGAACCATGAAAACGGGACTCTGATGTGACCAGGGACAGGAGCTGTTCTGTCTGGCAGTCTAGCTGAGGGCTCAGATTGCCTAGGTTCAGATACCAGCCCCTCTCCTGCCAGTCGGGCTGTCCCTTGTCCCTCAGTTTCCTTTGCTGAATGGATTAGATACCTGGAGCATAGAAGATTCCTTTTGTGTCTGTTCTTAGAACAAGGTGGAGGCTCAAATGTCTGGGGTGTCTCCTGCCTCTATGCTCCCCAAGTGCACACAGAATGAAACAGAACTGACCAATGGACGTGCAACTTAGGAGGGACCCAGGGAGAAAGTATATGACAAATGACCAATGGCAAGCTGGGACAGGTAGGTGCTTTAAAGAGAATAAACCAGGGTCTGGTGGAGACTGGTAGGGTCCTGGTGGGAGCTCAGTGACACAGACTGACATGTAATGGACAAGAAGCAGATTCTCCTCTTTTGTTTTTGTTTTTTGTTTTTGAAGACAGGGTTTCTCTGTGTAGTTTTGGTGTCTGTCCCAGATCTCGCTCTGTAGACCAGGCTGTCCTCAAACTCACAGAGATAGATCCTCCTGGCTCTGCCTCCTAAGTGCTGGGATTAAAGGCATGCTGCGCCACCACCACCAGGCTCCAGATTCTCCTTTTACACACAAGGCAGCCAGAGTCCCAGAGGAGGAGGTGGTGTGCTGTGGGATGGTCTGTATGTCAAATGTGTTGCTGATTGGTCAATAAATAAATCACTGATTGGCCAGTGGCCAGGCAGGAAGTATAGGTGGGACAAGGAGGAGAATAAAGCTGGTAAGTGGAAGGCTGAGGGAGAGAGACACTGCCAGCCGCCATGATGAGAAACAGCATGTGAAGATGCTGGTAAGCCACGAGCCATGTGGCAAGGTATAGATTCATAGAAATGGATTAATTTAAGCTATAGGAACAGGTAGCAAGAAGCCTGCCATGGCCATACAGTTTGTAAGCAATACAAGTCTCTATGTTTACTTGGTTGGGTCTGAGCGGCTGTGGGACTGGCGGGTGAGAGAGATTTGTCCTGACTGTGGGCCAGGCAGGAAAACTCTAGCTACAGTGGTGTCTTGCAATGGGCTCCCATCCCGTGGAACATGGCCAAGGTGATGGGTGGCCTTGATTTCCTTTAATTACGTCATACAGCAGAATGTATGGGACTTCCTGCTCACAAGCACATCACCTTACCTCAGAATCTGCTGAGGCAGATGCAGTGGTGGCCTGTACTGTCTTGGAAGACAAGAGCAATGCCACAAGGCCAGGTCATGCAGGGGCCCCCAGGAGACAAGAGCAGCCTCCAGTCAGTAAGTAGCTTAAATGTAGGAACTTCAGTTTTAAGATACAGTGACAAAACTTCATCAAGCACCCTGAGAGCTTGGGAGAGGACCCCAGGGTATACCCAACTGGTAGTTATGAGCCTCTAAATAGAGGACTCAGAAGAGCTGGGCCTGAATTCTAGAATACAAACATGGCTGACTGAAAATCTTCAAGTTAGTGGCAATTACTTGCATGGCCATACTACATTAGCCATGGGGTCCTGGGCACTCTACCCTAGGCCTTGGCTTCCTCATCTGGAAAATGGGAGGCACAGCTGCTGTCCCACCATGGCTCCCAGGAGCACTGGTCCAGTGCTCAGTGTGCCTCCCAGACTGAGTGCTAAAACAGGCTGGAGCTGGCGCTACAGGAGCTTTTTAAAGGTGCTTGGAAGAACTCCAGGGCATGTTCTCCATCTTTTAGAAAGAGAATTAGACTTTTTTGGCATTCGATCTTCTGGGCAAGGCATGGACCAAGCTGGGTGGAAGAGGTGATGGCCTGGGTGGGGGTGGGGGTGGGGGTGGGACTCTTGGGATTTAATAGAGTTCTTTCTGGGTAGAACATCTTATCAGAGACTCGTTCAGCGCTTCCAGGTCTGTTTCCTCCAAGTCTATTTTTCACAGTGATTGTATCTCAGCTCTGGAGCATCTCCCTGCTGAAAATGAGCTGCTGTGTGTTCACAAAGGACACAAGAAGCGTGGTGTGGATGGGGGCGGTTTTGACCATATTTGCTGAAGACAGATTCATCATTTCCAAGCCAGGCAAGATGACACTCCAATAGAATGTATGCCCGGGAGGCTATCAAACCCGGGCCTGCCCTGGAATGAACCCCAACCTCTGCTCAGGAACATCGTAAAATGTCAGCTGTGCATGCTATTTTTACAAACAGCAGAGATAGATGGCCAAGGAGGGCCAGGAGGCTGCTTCTGCCTTTGCCCTTTGCTGGGACTTCTTAATATTCCACACTGGTGATCTCAGGCAGGGATGGAGACAATTGGAAAGCCTAGAGGGGTTTTAATTTGCATTTCCCTAATTGCTAAGGACATTGAACACTTTTAAAGATAGTCCTTAGTCATATTTTATGTCTTCTATTGAGAATTCTGTTCAGATCCACACTCCAGTTTTTGATTGGGTTGTTTGTTTTTTAAGTTCTCTGTATATTCTAGATACTAATTGGCTGTCACCCTTAGGTAAGTCTTGGGTCAATGCTCTCTGATTGGGTGAATGCTGAAGGGCTCTCAGTGGGAAACTGAGATATGTGCTTACTGCTCTTTATTCTTTTAATGACACTCTTTGAAATTCAGGATACTTTGTATTTATCATCTTTCACATACAAAAGTTGTACATCTTTTAGACTATGAACCAATGGCTTTGCAAAACACAACTGTCCCTGTCCCTTCCCTTTCATAAGTCTTCTCATGGTTCTCTTGGGTCAACAGCCCTGGTGAGTAAATTCTGAGTTCTCTGTTCAAATATAGTCATAGAAATTAAAGGGGAACACCAAGATGTGGATGCAAACTTGAAACCTGTCAACTAAGAACATTAAAGATGGCCAGCAAGCATACTGAATGTGTGTAGAAAACACCCGTGGCTAGCTTCAAGTGTGGGAGCAATTCTTTCAATGTATACAAGCTACGAAGGGAGTGATGTCTTGCATGTAACATGAAGCCCCACGTGACTGCTAACCTCACTCTCTTCTTGCTCCATACACAGTCAGGCCCTGCTTGAGGGGTGGTGGCTTCCTTAGCTATGCCAGGAGAGGCCACCAATACGGTGACACTAATTAATTCAGCTCAAGAGCTTTGTCCACCACAGGCCTGAGGTGAACTGGGTGACTGAGCAGCTGTTCTTGCCTCCATTCTCCCACGCACATCTCTAGAGATCTGACACTTTCAGAATGGGCAAACTTGTACTAGAAACAATGGCTTCCTTCATGGATGAGGCAGGCAAGCATTTATCTCCACAGGCATGGTTAGAGAGCCACCTTCCTGTGAGCCGAGGCATCACTAGATCCCAGAGATTTCACGACCCGCTCCCAAGGTCAGGCTGCTCTTTTCTATTTGCACTGAGAGTACTGAACTTAACTGGTCTGTGCCTGAGGCAGCCTGCTCCACTAGACCTAGAGCTCTTCAGGAGGAAACCCCTGAAGAAGCATGGTGTGATGGGGGTGGTTGGGATGCAACAGTGAGAATGGATGGGGGGGATGTTTGCCAGGGGGCCCTGCAGCCATGGGCTGACAGCCTGAGATGTGCTCTAACATACAGATTTCAAGCTCAGGCACAGACCATTTCAGTTCAGTATTCTCAGTGCCTATCTCCATTCACACCGGCCTTGCGTTCCACAACCTTCTCCTTCAGTCCTGTGCACCATGTCCTCATCCTAGCTCAGATTCCACATCTCAGGTCCATTTTCCTCTCCCAAACTCTGAACTCTTTCCTGATCTCCCCATCAGAATCCAAGAACCAGTTAGAACTGGCTTCCTTGCCTGGTGCCTGAACCCTGAGGTGGGATGCCGCAGGAGAAAAATAGAGCTACCATAATTAATGTCACCCTGAGTCACCCTCCAACATTCGCATGTGGCCCTTCAAGGAATCTGTTCCCCCCTCCCATTCCTACTTTCTCTCTCACTTTAAACCCTCAGCACCTTGTATCCCCTGAAGTCAATCTTCATCCCTCCTTTCCTCGTAGTCCCCAGCCAACGGAACAACAGGTCCCCCTCCTCCTACCGCAGAGCAGTGTCTCCACTGACACCCTGTGTGCCATCTCCACACAGCAGCCACCCTCTGCTCAAGCCTCTCTCATGAGTCACTTGCTGAAGAAGTGAGAAATAGTACGCACCACATTGTGAAGAGAGTTCTGAGCGATACAGCGTTATGTGACTGAGACCGTGGAAGCCTAGAAGAATACACTTGCCTGCACCCAGACTGTATGGTTACTACTGACCTCCTGGGCTATCTGGTACAGCCTGTGGCTCCAAGGTGAGACTGTGAGGCAGGTGGCTAAACTGAAGATGGGTCAATATACTGGCAGGAATTTGCTCATCTAAACAGGAATGAAGTAGTAGAAATACAAGGCAGGAGGAATTTTTCCTACGGGTTCATCATATGTATGGTTTGTCCTACCTGGGATTATTATGTCAGACATGGCTAAACTTACAGAGCCCACTCCCCACCTCCCAGCCCTGGTAACCAAGATCTGTCTGTCCGCGTCTGCTTCCATCTGTCTGTTCCAGGCTGTATAGCTGAACAGAGTTTTACCCTGTGGCTTTCACTTTGCTGTACCCTTACCTGGAAGGGCTATTCTCAGATATGCATGGACCCCCCTTTTCTTTATGCTGATCTCAGCACCCCAGTACCCTGCCACTTCCACCCTTTGCTTCTTTCCATATCCCCATCCCTGAACCTGAGTGGCTTACTTACTAACTGGCTTGTGCGAGAGCTAGTGGTTTCCTACGGTTTTGTCTGCAGGACCAAGGACAGCACCAGCAAACACAAAACTAACCATGGGTTCTGTGGTTGAACTGATGCACGTGCCGCCCCACCTGGAAGGGCTGGACCTGAGCTGGGTTGACTGCCTCTCGGCTTCCCAGCTGGCTACAGGTCAGCAGCATTAGGAACTTCAACTTCCTGGGCCAGTCACAGCCTCCCACTCTGTAAGCAAGGCCCCAGACCTGCATTTTCTTCCAGACACAGTGGGGAGTGACAGCCCTGCTCTGCTTACAGGGTGCTATGATTTGAATATGTCCCTTCATCCTCCAAATCATGTTGAAAGGATTTGGAAGTGGGGCCTTGACACAAGGTAATGAGGGTGGTTCCCTCTAGAGCTCAGGAGAGACCCAAGCCAACAACAGCTTGCTCAGCCTCCTCATGCAACTCTCGTGTTGTGTTCTGATGTAACACAAGGCCCTCACTAGTGTTGACACATTGAGCACCATGGATCTCATTTGTCTAAATCCCCCAGTACAAGGTATCCATGCAGCAACAGAAAGCGTACCATGCCACAGGCAGACATAGTTGGCTGAATTGCCTCCCAACGGGAGGCTGAGAACCCTGGGCTCCTGCAGAAAAGGAGATTTGGGGAAATCTTAATCTCTACCCCCATACTTCCAGCATGAGGTGCAAGCTCATTTAAACATAGGACCATGGTGGCCATACCTGCTCTCTCTGGAAGCTGGGTTTCAGCTTCTGAGACCCTTGGACACTAGGGGCCAGGTGCTCTCAGCTTGACTGGCATGAAGGGGGAGGGGTATTCACCTGGTGGCTCATGAATGAATCTACATGGGTAGTAGAGGAAGAGACTAGCAGAACAAATGCAGCTCAGAAGGACAGCATACAAACACCACCATCACCCCCACCTGACCGTGGCTGACCACAGGGCTCAGAGTGGTATCACAAGAGGAGGGATTTCTGTCCTATTTTACTAGGGAGCCTTGGTTTGCAAGCAGAGTCTGCATGGCACTCTCTAAATGAACAGATACCACGAGGGTTCCTATTTTTAGGGCCCAGGTGCTGTCAGATTTATCCACTAGGTCATGCTGCTAAAAATGTATGAAAGTTGCAGGGTCTTGGACTGTCAGTGTTGAAAGCCATTTTTGGATTCTACCCCAAACCAAATAGCCCTAGGTCTCAGTTTTCTCATCTATAAAGTGGGCTAATCATTGTGTCTGCCTCCAAGGGAGAGAGGGTTAGGGGAGCTGCCAGGAAATGCTGTGTGCAGAGGCACAGTGGTGGGACAAGTACTTTGGAAACACTAAAGAGTGCCAGGAGGGTGTGGTGACATATGCCCATAATATATAAGAAGTTGAGAAAGGGGGATTACAAGTTAAAGGCCAGCCTGGACAATTTGATGAGACTGTCTCAAAATAAAAATTACAAATCGGGCCAGAGATGCAGCTCAGTGGCTGAGTGCCAGCATAGCAAGTCCTGGGATTAATGTCTTCTATTGGGAGAAAAGATGGATGAGCTACATCAGGCTTTGTAAGCAGAGAAACCGGGAGAGGCGGCTGGGCCAGGTCAAGCATGGGTTTGAAATGGCTGAGAATTACCAAGTTTTGTGAAGGACCATGAGGGCCAGCAGGGTAGGCAGTGACTTCAGGAAGCACACACCCACCTCCCTCAGTCTCATTGGGTCATGTTTGAGGAAAAAGTTATTCTCTGGAAGTTTACATTCCTTCCTAATTAGATGGAGGAGGTGGTGGCATTGATTCAGCCATCGATCTCTTTGATCTCAGACACTTGTCAGTCTTTCCTTCTAGCAAAGAAAAGAAGCAACTTATGTGGTAAGCAGTGGTTTCTAGGAAGGACTAATGCTATGTTTTATTTTTATTACATTGTATGAGTGTGCATTCATGTGAGTGCGTGTGTGTGTGTGTGTGTGTGCATGTATGTGTGTGTGTGTGTGTGTGTGCACACGCACTTCATGTGTGGAGGACAGAGGGCAGCTTGTAACAATGCTTTCCTCTCCTCCCACACTCAGAAACCCAGGAACCTAACTCAGGTTGGCAGGCTTAGTAGAAAGTACGTTTACCTACTAGGCCATTTTGCCAGCCTAAACACTATGTTGACTTGACCTGATACATGTTTGTAGTCTGAGTATTAATGCCCCATTCACATTCAAAAACCCAATTCCAAGTGAAATAAAAAGGGATGTTGGGTGGTGCTTAGAAAGTGACTGGGTCCTGTGGGCTCTCCTGCACTGAGGAATTAGTACCTTTGCCCAAGAGGTTAGAAGAGCCCTTTCTCTTGGTGAGGAAACAGAGACACCATCTGAGGGAAAAAGCTGATCCTGCTAGCTTTGACCTTGATCTCTCCAGGCTCAAGAGCTGTGAGCGATGCATTTCCATTGTTAATGAACTATCTAGTGTAAGGTGCTTTGGTATAGCAGTCTGAACAGACTGAAACAGTCACTTGATAGTCATAACAAACAGTGCTGCTTCTCTGAAGAGCAGATTGACTGCATTTTTGGAACTAATGTGTCATAGCCAAAAGCATTAAGACTATTAGAGAACACTGAGTTATCAATACCAGGAAATATGCAGATATGGCAAGAATTTTAAAAGTAGAGAATTCATTGGAATTCCTGTGTAGCACGCATTGTCCCATTGGAACAAATTACCACAACTGACTGGCTTGAGTTCAGTCTCCAGGTGTCTGCAGGCCTCTGCTCCCTTTGCGGACTCTAGGGGAGAGTCCTTCTTGCCTCAAGTAGTTTTGGGGGGCTCCTAGAGCTCTGAGGTTTGTCCTTTTCACATCACTTGCTTCCTTCTCTGCCTGCTGTGGCCTTTTCCCTTTCTTTAAGGGCCTGTTTACTGGAGTTGGGCTCACCTTATTTAGCATGATCTCATTTCATCTCTGCCTGAATTACATCATCAGAGATCCTATTTCCATATGAGGTAATAGTTTGAGGTCTCAGACAGATGATAATTTGAGAAGGATACAGTACGGTCACTGTGGTGGTTTGAATGAAAATGGCCCCCATAGACTCATAGGGAGTGATATTATTGGAGGTGTGACCTTGTTGGAGTAATTATGTCACAGGAGGTGGGATTTGAGGTCTCAGATGTTTAAGTCATGCCCAGTGACTCACTCTACTCTTTGTGCTACCTGCCAATCCAGATGTAGAGCTCTCAGTTACCTCTCCAGCATTATGTCTGCCTGCATACTGTCATGCTTCCTGCCATGATGATATTGAACTAAACCACTGAACTGTAAGCCAGCCCCAATTGAATGTTTTCCTTTATAAGAGTTGTCATGGTCCTGGTGTCTCTTCACAGCAATAAAACCCTAACTAAGACAGTCACTTAATCATTGAAAACAGGGCAGAAATCATGAGGGCTGAGTCCATCTGGTAATCATGACTTTAGGAACCAGGAAGAAGCCAGGTAGGTGCTGACACTCTTAGGTTGCTGAAGGATGATCATTACAGGGAGGGTGGAGGACGGAACTGCAGAGGAGGTTGGCAGGGAAAGATGAGGCAGATGACAGAGGCCTTCCCAGGAGCCCCATAGGACTAGAGGAGAAGTCAAGGAAGTGGATGGTCATGCCACTACTTGATGGTACTCCCTTCTCTGAGATGCAAAGCTTGAGTGAGGCCCAGCGGAAGGAAGGAAGGATAGTGGTGTCCACGCTGGACATGCTGAGTTGGGTGTGCTTGGGAGACGTCCTGGTGGAGTTGGCCAACTGATAAGCAAGGAAGGAAGGAAGAGGGAGATTCACAATGGAGACATGGACATCACCTCCAGGCCTGATTAGGGACATCCCAAGCCCTGGCTAACACAGATCTCTAGTCATGCACCTGAGTGGTCAAAAGCTTGGCTTCTTCCTCTTTCTTTGCTGACAAGGTTGCCTCCACACAGAAGAACCATGGCTCCAAAGTTTCTTCCATGTCAGAAAGCCCATCCATGCCCCAGGCTGACCCCAATCACAGCTTTTGATTGTGTGAGTGATGTGCTTGACTCACAGTTCAAATCAGGCAACCTTTACTGACTTCAGGTGTGAATGAGATGAGGCTCCCTACCAAGCTCTAGGACCTCTGTTTCTCAGGGGCTCGGGAGTGCTCATACCAATCTAATAACTTTATTCATGGCAAAAAAGGCAAACAAGCAAACAAACAAACAAGCAAGCAAACAATTCTTAGTGTTTCCACTCCTAGCACGGAACCACTTGCATAAGTCAATCTGAATTGTGAAATGAGTTGGCAGAGGAAAAGTGGACCTTTAGTCTGAGAGACTCCCCTTCCTCATGCTGGGGCCATGGGCTCAATGCACGTGTTTATTGTATGGTCATGACTGTAAGGCAGAGATGAAGCTGAAATCTTATTAAACAGTTCATTGATCCAGAAAAGATGGAAGTAGAGCCATCACCTCCTTTCCAAACATTTGGAAACTTTTGAGTCCCATGTCTGATGAAATATTAATGACACTTTTCTTGGAAGGATGGCAGTTCAAATAGCAATGACAATATCTTATAAGTGAGAAAGAGCTAAGGGCAGGGAGGGACCAGGAGTCCTGGGCTGCTGAATACTTCAGGGCTCCTGAAGAAAGAATGCTCGGCCTTGACAAATATAACCAACACATCCATGATCTAGCTATATGAAGACAGGACCAAGGGAGTGCCAGGGTATCCTAGTTAGCCCTGTTAATTTGACCCTGCTTAGAGTCACTTTGGAGGAGGAAACTTCAGTTGTCCAAATTTGCTATCTTGATTGCTGATTGGTACAGGAGGGCCTATCCCACTGTGGGTGGCACCAGCCCTAGACCAGTGGGCTTAGGCTGATCAAGAAAGCTCTCTGAGCATGAGCCTGGGAGTGACTGATCCAACAAGCATCATTCCTCCATGAGTTCTAGTTTGAGTTCTTCTTAAGTTCTTGTCCTCACTTCCCTCAGTGATGGACTGTGAACCAGAAGTGTAGGCCAAATAAACCATTTGGACATGCTACCACCTCTCTGTGCCTGGATATTTTCATTCATAACTGGGGATAAGCCTCACTCATAAGCTGTCCCACACTGCAGATGGAGAATGCTCTGGATAATAGAAGACTAGGGGTTTAAAGTGGACTAGGCTGGGCTTGTAGTTAGCAAATTCTCCTGGGATAAGCAGAATCTACCTGTCTTAAGTCATGGCTGTAACAGAATGCCTGAGACTGGGTGATTTACTCAGGAGATAAGGTTGTTTAGCCCAGTGTTCTGGGAGTTGCAAGTCCAGGATTAGGTGGCCACACTTAGTGAGGGCCTCCTGCTTCATCACAACATGGAGGATAACGGAAGAGCAAGAGATGCAGCCTTGCTCTATAACATCCCAATCTCTGCCAGTAACCAATTCAGTTCCACAAGAGTGAGAGCTTATCCTACCAAAATTAACCCAGTTCTGAGTGATGATAATTCCTCCATGTGAAGGAGCCCTCAAGGCCCAAACATGTGCAGGATGATGTCATCATCTTTCAGTCCTGTTCCTTTGGGTACCGAACTCCAATGAGTTCTGGAGAGGGAATACCATATTCCTGCTCTGTCACTCCTCAGGGACCTACTACTCCAAGGTGGCAGGACAGTCACCAGAGCATGGTTGGGATGGAATTAAAGCTATTTGATTTACATGTCCCAGTGGCAGAGATTATGTAACACGTTGGCCAAGGTCACATTTCCTACTGAAAAGTTGCCTTGTAGCCAGTCGAGTTCAGTAGCTATGCTGTGCTGCTTTAAGCCATTGTGTCAACACTGGGTTAGCAGAAGCTCCCAGCCCTAGAGTCCCATGCTCTGCCCTGGTCATCCACTTCCCATCCTCTCCCACGAGGACCCTACATCTTCTCTTGAGTTGGGGTGCTGTACGGCAGAGGCTGTTGTTCAACCAGATGGATGTCTCTAGATCCTTCACTGCATAAGCCAGTTTCTCCATCACTCCACATACCCCTCCCATTGGTTTCAGCTTTGCCCTTGGAGGGCACAGTTTTGGCACCTTTACCCTGCCTTTCAGCCAATCAAATGCCATACAAAGAGCTTTCCTCCAGGAGCCTGTGGTATTTCCTGATCTTGAGAGTAAATGGCCTCTCATACCACTTTGATGAAACCATCTTCACGGTCCGGTCAAGCTGTGTATTACAGTTCTATTTCAGCCTCATTCCTAGGGAAAAGAGGAATGCTTTCCAGGGAAGAAGGGTCACCTACTTTTCTTCTGAAATTAAAAACTAGATGTGGCATGAAGGGGGAGCATGGAACATTGGCTTGGGCACCTGTGGATTCAAGCTCTCCCAGTTAGTTCTTATCCTCATCCTCTCAGGTCCCCAGTGCGCACAGATGCACAATGGAGTGGTTTGGGTGAGCAGGTCTGACAGGGCCAGGTGAGGGTCACAGACTTATAGAACCTTGGGGTGCAGTGGGCATGTGATTGGCAGCTACCTCCAGACCACCAACGATACTGTTGAATCACCTTTGCTTTTCAGACTTTGCAGACAAGGAACCTGACATCAACTTACACAGAGACAAGGTCAGAATTTGGACCCGTGCCATCTGCATAAAGTGCCAAGTGTTCCTGTTGGTTACAAGTAATTTTAGAGGCCACTGGGAGGTCAGATATGTCAACAGCTGCTGTAGCCATCACATGGGGTCAGGTGACTGGGCTGACTGCGCTTCTCCCTTCACTACCATGTTGCTTTGGTCTTCAAAGGCACTCTCTTTCTTTGTGTGTCACCTCACCTCCCTGGGCTGTCACCTGGGGTGTGCTGTGTGCTCATTCCACTTTACAAGGAAGAAAACAAGAGTCCAAGAGATCAATAGGCTTGTTCCTGTGACACAGAGAGCAAATGCCAGGGTCCTGCTCCAGCCCGTTGATGAATAGCTCACTCTTCTGTCTTTCTGGTCACTCCCCAGGACAGTAGGAGGAGGGGGAGGGAACAGGGGCTGAGCTGTGCTGGGACACACCTGCATCTCAGTACCAGTGTGCGTCCTTTCTCTTACTAGTCTTCACAGAAATGCTGGGGCTAGGGAAGGAAAGTAGATCAGGACAGAGGGAATCGAGGTGGGTTTCCACTGTGAGAAGGGCTAGAGTGTGCCTCATCAGGACCTGCTCCCTGCAACGAGATGCTCACACTTGCTTTCCACTAATAAGTTCCTCAGGCTCATCGGAAATGAATGTGGCCTGTGAACACCATCATGTGTGTGCGTGTGTGCGTGTGTGTGTGCGTGTGTGTGTGTGTGTGTGTGTGTGTGTGTGTGTGTGTGTGTGTGTGTGCATGTACAGGCACATGTGTGGACATGCAAAGCAGAGGTCAGAGGTTGACATTGGTTATTTTCCTTAGTCACTCATCTACTTTTTGGGGACAGGGTCCCTCCCTGACACTGGCGTTCACTGGCTGGGCTACACTGACTGACCAATGAGCCCCAGGGATCCTCCTGTGTTCCCTCCCCAAGTGTCAACATTACAGGCAATGCCTGCATTTTACATAGGTCCTGAGGATCTGAACTCTGGTTCTCATGCTTCTTCTGCATCAAGCACTTTACTGATGAATCCATCCCCTCAGCCCCCTGTACGCGCATCTCACGGAAACAAACCTAGGTGGGGCACATTAAGAGTCTGCCAACAGTGGCTGCCCTCCCACACTTTCTGCAAACAAATTGATGAGGGTGCAAGGCTGACTCAGCTTCTAAACCAGCTTCCTCTGAATCTGCCCGGGAAAGTCCCGGTCCTCAGCAGTTTGAGTCCCAGTAGCTCACGTTAGAGATGGGCAAACACGCACTCGAGTTCCAGTGACTCACTAATCAGTCCCTTTTGGAAAATGAGTAATATCCACATTGACAATAAGCTCCTCTTAACTTTTCAATCCACCACAAGAAATGTTGAGAAGTTCCACTTACTTCCACTCACCACCAGAACGTGCATTTTCATGCTTTGAGCTGAGATTTTTCACACATAAAAATCTCTCCTGCCCCACAGCTCCTCCCCTTCCCCCATGGAACAGTGGGTGTGGGGCATCTTAACCATGCAGGTGAGTACAAGGAGCCAGGGAAAGCTAAGAAGTTTTAAAATGCAAGTAAGTAGTATTCAGAATTTCATTTAGAGGAAACAGAGTTGTGGTTTTTTTTTTTTTTCCTTCACCAAAATGAACTCATTTCTAGAAATATCTAGAAATTACTGTGTGCCAGGCAGCGTTTAGTGCTGGTGAATAGAATGCACAAATAGTTCTACCTGTGGTCTGAGGTAGGAGTCACATATGTAAATATTTAATTTTCTAGATGTATGCAAGGCTCAGTAGAAATACAGAAGGGAGAGAGGGAGATGGTATTGCTTAGGAGAGTTTGGGGGAGGCTTCCTCTTGAAATCTCTATTTTACTTTCCAGGAAGAATTGATATAAGTGATTGAGAGGACTCTCAACACGGGGACACTTAGAGGTACATGTGTAGGTGATGACTGGGAGGACTGTTTTTATGCTTACTGTGATTTCGTGACCTCTTCCTCTGGGTGTTGTGGGAACTCCCTCCACATTCACTGTTGTCCTACAAGGCCTCCATGGGGTTCAGCCCACTGAAGTGTGGGTCTGTGGTTTCTGATGTCTAGATAGGAATACAGAGGAATTCATTTGGGGCACATCATGACAGCGAGGTTGGTGCTCGCTCTGGGATGAACATGTGACCCCAGAAGAACCAGTCGGAATCTTCTCTGGGGTAGAGGTATGAATTTAGTGGAAAAGAAGACCCCCATTGGCTTGTGGTTGCCCAGCTGGGCACAGGGCAGTGTGAGGCTGATGGTAACGTTGCTGATGGCTCACTGGGAATTTGTTTGCCAAAGGAGCTGCAGAGATATTCAAAACTCTCTCATGAACTCTCTCTTTTGCTCTCGATATCTTGGGTGCAAAATATCAGATATGGCGACTTTCTAAACTGTCTTTCTATTCCTACTCAAATTTGATTTTTATTTTTCACAGTGTATGTGACTAGGGAGTGAAGACAATTGCACATGCCCTTAGTTTCACAAGGTGGACAGTCACTGGAGGAGAGTGCTGATTGGAATGATGCTTCCGCTAAATCTTCCACTGCTCTGCTGTGTGGATAGACAGCACCGGACACTCACTGGACATCATCTCTAACACTGAGAGCCTGGTGTTGTTACCTCCTAAGGTGGCTCACAGACAAAAACTAAGAATATTCAGACAGCTGAGACTAGCCTTTGAGTGAGGGCAAGTTCTCAAAATGCTGCTGTCTAGGGAAATGACATCTATGATGATGGTGTTAAAAATGAAGGCAGAGGAACACCCATCTTCTTTCTGTTTCACACTTCTGTCTATAAAATCCATGTGTTGTCAACCCCCTGATGTTTACAATGACCTGATTGCCCTGAGCTCCTTTCAGCTTCATGGCAGTACAAAAGCAACCCACAGCAGTAAATACTGTACCTGGATTTTGAATTGCTTTATTCTGTATCTTTGCTTTTTGAGACAGGGTCTCACTATGTAGCCCAGGCTATCCTTGAATTCATAATACTTACCCCAGCCTCCCAAGTGCTCAGATGGCAGGACTGTGTCTGGCATGGAATTCTAATTTTGCTCTTTCCCCAAGTCAGTAAGCACCATGCAAGCATCTCCCCAGAAGCTCAGCAGTGGCAGCAAGCCACCAAACTATGGTCCTGTGAGGTGGAGCTATGATGCTCATGTTTATAAGGACAATCCTGTAACTCTGAAATCCTGGTACCTGGAGGGCCATATATGAAATAATTTTTAAAACTGTTATTTAGATTAAAATTAAAGCTGATTATGTATAATTTTATGTTTCATTCTTGGTGCTATTTCATCACTGTTTCTTAGAAGGGTCAGGAAATGTTTTAGATCAAGTTTTTCTCCTTTTCTTTTTCTTTTTTATGAAATAAAAAGCTCTTTTAGTAAGCTTGCTTCAGTCAAGTTCCTACTCTCTTGAATTCGCCAAACAACTGCAGCAAATTGTTTTCTGGTAGTTTAATGGGATCAGAAGGTAAGAAGGAAACTGGAGGTCATCCTGACATCCTTTGGGAGACAGGGCCAAGGCATTCTAGTTTTACCTCATAAACACTGGGGAGTGAGTGAGTGACATTTTAGGAATCAAAGTGTTAGAGTTCAGTTTTGAGTGAGGAGGATGTGTGTAGCAAGGGCTGAGCTGGTCTGTCCTGTTAATTCATGTGAATAGAGAGAGAGCCCCTGCTTAAGCCATAGGCATAGAGAGAGGAGGAGAGATTCTTTGGGGAAATGTCTCATTGCATGTGAATATTTCCTTAGTAATATGATTTGGCTCTGTAGTAATGATGATTATCTAATTAGTTATGAAAATTGAATTCTTCTATGTTAAATAACAGGGTGAGCACTTTAAAGGGACGAATCTCACCCAGCAAAATCCACAGCTAACATGTGCCACAGTTAGCAAGAACATCAATTAATATTGCAACAAAGGGACAGTCACACTGGCGAGGCTTAGGACTGCTTCTACTCCCACAACTCTTGGCCCGAGAGAAGAGTGCTACTATGACATACTTCACCCTTCACAATCCTGGAAAGCATATCATTTTGTCTTGGTCTCAAAATCTCAGGGTAGGTGCTGCAGCCAGCTAAGGTCATGATTTTAGCACTAAGCTTCAGTGTGCCACTAAAGTACAAAGTCTGTATCCTAGCCAGAGTTTCTATTGCTGTAAAAAGACATCACAACCACAGCAACTCTTATAAAAGAAAACATTTAATTGGGGGGGCTTTCTTACAGTTCAGAGGTGCAGTCCGTTATCATCATAGTGGGAAGCTTGGTGGTGTTCAGGCAGACATGGTGCTGGCTACTTCTTGATCATAAGGCAACAGGAAGTAGACTGTGACACTGGGAGGTATCTTGAGCATACGAAACCTCCAAGTGCCCCACCCCATTCCAGGAATGCACTTCCTCTATTGAGGCCATATGTACTCCATAAAAGCCACACCTCCTAATAGTGTCACTCTCTATGAGCTTATGGGATAATTATATTCAAGCTACCACAGTCTTGAATCTCTGAAGAGACACCCCATCAAGAACCTAGATTCTTAGTCCCATAGTAGAGACAATCATAGAACCAAGTAGGGCAAACCCATGTTCTTTGGGTGTGTGTATTCTCATGAATGTGGGTGCATGTGTATGTTCATGTATGTGGGTGACAAGATTGATATTGCATGTCTTTCTTGAGTATTCTCTATATTTAACCAAGGCATGGTCTCTTCACTGAACCCAGAGACTTCTGATTTGGTTGATCTAGCAAACCAACTTGTTCTGGCAATCCTCTCTCTACCTCCTGGTCTCTGGAACTATAGGCAGACTACCCCCACTTACATGGCTTCTTACATGGGTGCTGGGCATCTGTACTCCAGTCTTCAGGATTTGTGCACAAGTGTTTTACCCTTGGAGTTATCTCCCTGGCCTCTCACCTTGAGCTTTGAGACAGGGTCTCTCACCAAGACCTCTGATTTGGCTAGGCTGGCTGGCTAGCAGGCTCAGTTCCATCTTCCCAGGACTGGGATTGCAAGCATGCCCCATGCTGAACTTTTATATGTGGGTTCTGGAGATCTGAAGTCCTTATGCAGCTCCATTCTCTAGCCAGTCATGGAACCACCAAATGAACATCTCTGAAACAGACCCTGGGCTTCCTGCATTGGTGAGGTCCCCACCCCACCCCATCTCCAATTACTAGAGAGTCACCATGCTCTTATTGTCTTCCTATTCAATTTCCTCACCCTGGACATAGCAAGCTTTGAAGGCTATTGTAGTTCTGCCTCAGTTCTGTTACCCGATAATGTGGCCTTGGATTGGGCAACTCACAGTGCCCCCTTCAGGTCTTCCTTTCCAGGTAACTGAACTGTGGTGTATTTGATCAAAAAGTGTTGGGAGCTAGTTATCTCTGGTTCCCCAGGAAGGTTCTTCTGATCTCCAGCAGGACTCTTTGCCTTCTCTTTACCAAGGTAGAAGGGGCGTCCCTCTCTTTCTGCCTATAGTCCATTTTTCACACAGCAGTCTGAATAAGGCCATGAGAGGCAGCCAGCACGAAACCATATTGCAAGCATAGATCTAATCACACCACTCCTCTGTGGAAACCTAGCAACAGCTTTCTGCTCTTCAGGGTAGAAGCTGAGGTGATAAATCCTATTACCATCTAGCTCACCTCCCCCATGCTGCCTGGCCCACTCCACTCTCTGTTCACACCTGCTGCTCTAGCCATTCTGGTGTTTTCATTGTCACTGAAACATACCAGGCAAACTTCCATCCTGGAACCTCCACAAGGCTGTCCAGAAACATTGATCCCAGAGCAACATACCTCATCTCCCATTCCTCCAGCTTTCAACCCACGTGTCCCTACCTCAATGCTCTGAAAGCTTTCTATAAACAAACCAGACCTCCATTTATGAGCTTTCCATCACTATGAATTCCTTAGCATGTATTAGCACTTGAGATAGTGTAGACATATCTGGGTTTCTTGTCTCTCTCCTTCTACAAGAGTATATTCACCAAGGAGGCAGGAATCTGATCATTGTTTATTTCTGCATTGTTAGCCTGGCATGGGATAGGTTTCTGGTAAGCCACTATTAAGTAGACAAATATATTCATGAGTGGATAGATAGGTGGATGGATGGATGAATAGATGAGTAGATAGGAAGATGCATGTATGAATAGATGGATAGATGGATACATGGATGGCTAAATTGATGGATGGATGCCTAGATATATGGATGGATACTTGGGTAGGTAGATGAGTAGATGGGTGGATGGATAAATAGAGAGAAGAGTGGATGGATGGGTAGATTATTAGATGGATGGGTAGATGGATAGATGGATGGAAGCATCGATGGATAAATGGATGGATAGATGGGATGAATGGATGGATAGAGAGATGGGTAGATGAGTGAATGTATGGCTGGCTGGACAAAGAGATGTGTGGATGAACACCTCAGCTTTTCTGTCACTGGACAGGATGCCAGGTCCAGCACAAGGGAAATAATGCCAAGCTCCATTTTAGGAATTGCCAAGTTTTAAACATGAAAATATTTACAAGTTTCTACTTTCCTCCTCCCAGCCTTTTTCTGATTTGGAAAATGCCTTCAACCACCCTTGTGACAGTTCTTACAAGCTGAAGCCCACACTTGGTGACCTTGAACCCAAGGTTCTGCATAAGATGGCTTGAAGTAAGTATAAGAAAACACTCATTGGTCCAAGGACCTGCCAACCCCACTACTGAACCATTTCTTCACTTTGGAAAGCATCTGCTACCAACTTCACTAGTCAAAATGTTCCTCATAGCTCCAAGACTGGTTTTTCCATCAGCCTAGGCAAGTGGTATGCATATATAACACCCCACATCTTAGACCGTTAAGAGCACATTGCCCCCCTCAACTCTTATGATCCACATTTATCTCATCCTTGCATTCCCCCCTTTTAACATGGAGGTGTGAGAGGCTGCCTCAAATTGTATGCATGATGCCACAAGCGTGTACACATGTGCTCCTACAGACATGTATGTCCTGGCAAGTGGTTGTAAGGGCTTCAATATGGCAATTATTTTGAATAGCCTCTGGAATTATCCCTTAAAAGCTGTATTTTCTCAAGTGTACATTTTTATTTTTGGGGGGGAGTCTAACCGTCTCTGTCTTAATTCCTAAGCTTTAAGATTTCCCCATCACGGTGTGTTGAATGGCAAGTATAAAGATGTAGAAGATTCTACTCAGAGAAGGCTTCATCCATGGGGCGATCACAGAAATAAAGCTTTAGAATTGTGTTCTCGCAGCACGCTGACATTTCAGAAAATGCTGACCTGCTTTCTGGCCACCTCATTCTCTGTCTTCCTTCAGAACATCTTCTTGTGAATTACCTTCTAATTCATTGGGCTTTTGCAGAGATCTGTTTTTCTGCTCCCAGATTTCACCCACGTCCTTTGTCATGAAGTTGAGACCTGCCCTATTTCAAAAATTTATTATCTAACATAAACACTCTCTACTGAATTGCAGATACAATTTGTACCCAGGGGACGGGACAACCCTTCTAAGGATAAATTGGATTCTCGTGTATCTCACTCCTCAGTCCTCACGAAGCCATAAATCTTCAGAATGCTGGCCAGGAACAAAGGAATTGTAACCCTGCACTTTGAAATAAGTTACCCTTGAAATACAATTGGAATCGCCATCCTAAATGACAGTCCACAGGACCTCATTTTTATATACATGATTTTTTAAAAAACTACTATGACTTCAAACAACAGATAATCAGGAATAACTAAGGGGAGGTCTTAATCGTCATGATTGGACACTTAGTTTTAGTACAATTGTGGGAGAGGAAATGAGCTACTAAGGCTATAAAAACAGGTCATTCAACAACATTTGTTTAATGTTGATGAATTATTGTATTATTGTTGTTTCTTATGGGAGGTATTAATAGCACACATGGGTGGGTTTCATAAGAATATTTTTAAACATAATATAATCTTCCCATTCCCCACTCTTCCTTTTTCTCTTCTTTCCCTCCCTAGTCCCCTGTTCTTCTAGACAATTTTGCTTCACTTCCATAGTCTATACACATATATGCTGTTTTGTATTTGTAGAAAATCTGAGCGGGACCTGCAACACCAAGTCCAGCTTGATTCATTCTGCATGACAATTTCCAGTTGCCTCTCTCTCCTGTGAATGGCAGTTCTGTTTCACAGCTGAATAAATTCCATTCATCTACCCATTCCTTTGGTGATGAACATGTAGGCTGGCTTTACTTCTTGGCTACTGTGAACAGCACAACAATAAACTTGGGAGTTTAAGTACCTCCCAAGGTGTGCCCAGGCATAGAATGGCTCAACCACATGGTAGATCTAATTCTAGTTTTTGAGGAGCCTCTGCCCTGATATTTGTAACGGCTGGACTAAAGTACATTCCTACTGACAGTGTGTAAGGGTTTCCCTGTTGTCTTTCTCTCTCCTTCCTGACCACAGCCTCATGCCATGCCCTTTATTATTTGTTTTCTAGTGACCACCATTCTGACCTGGAGTGAGGTACACTCCCAGTGTGGCTTTCCTCGCAGCCGGAGACACCGAATAGGAGGATTCTCCTGTGTTTATCACTGATCTTATTGAGGACTCAGGAAAATCTATGCAAAATGTGGCACGTGGTCTTCATTAAACATTGCATCCTGCCCTCTCAGAAGCCCGCTTCAAAGACAGCAAAATGGAGACAGAGAGAGGCTGCGCAGTCCCAGCTGGCAAAGCCAAAGCGGTCACATGCCAGCCATGCCGTTGATGTCTAAAGATTTCACTTCTCTTTGAGCAGGAAGGCTCATTTTGCTCCGCTCCACCGGAGAGATGACAACTCATTAAAGTGAAGTTCAAAATCGAAGAGGCAGGGCAGGGAAACCGCACAAAATCTCCCTCCAATCCTGACGCACCGGGAAGCGGCTCCTGGCGCTCTCCGCTTCAGCCGGCAGGCTTTTCTTTACATAGCCAAGCAATTGATAAGCTGTAATCTTCTCTGAATTGTATAAAACGATTAAGCATCATCCACCGGTGCACCCGAATCTCACGGTCTCTTAAAAGGGTGAGCATACTACTCGGCAGTGTTCTCCTTGGGTTACTCCCAAATGAGTGGTTATTGTAAGTGGCGCTGTGCCAAACAGCCCTCGGTTTGAGGCAAGCAGGGCTGGAGCCTTCGGACTCCATTCTGCTAAGTGAACTTTGCGGGTCAAGGCCAGTGAATATGCAAAAGGGGCTTGATTCTTACAGATGTCTGTCCAGAGGCCAGCTTGCCATGACTTCTGCTACCACGAGCAAGCACACATTCAGGCTGTTCAGAGAACGCTTCTCTGGAATGCTTCACACCAGCAAATGCCCTCTTTTCCACGTAGGTAAAGCACACTGAAGGCATCCTCCCTTCTCCAAAGTGTGCTTAATCCTCACAGCCAAATCTTACCCTCCTTGTCGGTGTCTTAGGATCATGAGCTGGCTTCAGGAGAACACTTATGAACCAAAGGAGACTGCTCTGAGCCCGGGGGTGCCCAGGGAGCACTCAGGGATGTCTCAGTACAGAAGGAGGCCACGCATTTATGAGTGTATGCATTTCCAGTACACTATCTGGCCCACAGAAAGTGCTGTTAAATACCCGCTGACTGACTGATTGGGACCCAGTATTTGGTTTACTGAGGAGCCTGCCAGGGAGAAAATCCTCTGCCTGAGCAAACGATTTCAATTCCTCAGGTCTCCTTAGGTCATTCACTCAAAGTGTATGCATTTATTAAATACCAGCTGTGCTTCAGGACCTGTATTGGAATAACACTGAATGTTGGCTCCTGGGAACTTAAACTTCTATTATTCATCTTCTGTCCCCAAAGGCCACCAGGGGAGAGCCCTCCCTAAGGTGTGAGCAGGGTCACTGTGGGCACTCAATGGAGTGACTGCTGCTCTGCTCTCTTGGGAGCAGTTGGGGGGGGGGGGCGGGGAGTCTTCATGAAGCTCAGTAGGGTTGGAATGAGACAGTCCTGTTCTCTGTTTTACCTGCTCCTGTCCCACTCTGGGACTTCAGGATCTATGTTCTCAGTGTCCCCGAGACTCTGTGCAGATTTGGGAAGAAGAGATCACTTACTCCACACAATGAGTACAAGAAACGATTTTAAGAATTCCCAAACATTGTGTGTAGGAGCTCTTTCCTTGAGCATGGAGTGGTGGTGCAGGTCTGCATGCCTGCAGTCCCAGCACTGAGGAGCCCGAGGCAGGAGGATCATAAGTTCAAGGTTAGCTTGTACTACACAGTGGGATTATCTCCAAAACACAAAACAAAGAAATTCCTCTTGTTATCATCAAAGACGCCTGGTCAGTCAACAGAGGTATGTCCACCCCAGCAGCCTTTATCAAAAGTGGAGTGCTCAGACACAGACCCCAGAACCACCACATTCAAAAGCTAGTATGATGAAATTCTTACACCATAGCCCTCAGTGATTAATCTCTAGTACTCCTGTGCGGATAAACTCCTCTGCCTTCAAGGTTTCACACCTCTGGCTGCCGCTGCCTTCTACTACTGAGGATGCGCTTTTGAAGGGCTTTCTTCTCAGTCCTTCAGACACACTCATCTTTCCTGTTTTCTTGATGAAGTAGTATTAGTTTTAATTAGTATTAGCAATATTTGGGACTGGGTCTCACTTTGTAGCCCTTCCTGGCTGTGTAAACCAGGCTGGTCTCTGCCTCCTGAGTGGGATTAAAGGTATGTGCCACAGAACCTGGCATTTTTTAAAAATTTACATGTGTGTGCATGTGTACACAGGCATGCATGCTGTGTGTGTGTGTGTGTTTGTGTGCGTGCGTGTGCGTGTGTGTGTGTGTGTGTGTGTGTGTGTGTGTGTACATCAGAGAACTTTCAGGAGCCAATTTTCTCCTTGTCCCATGTGGGTCCTGGACACTAAAGTCAGGTCCTCAGACCTGGAAGCAGGTACCCCACCCACTGAGCGGTCCTACCAGTCCTCAAAAGAGTGCTGTATTTAGGTTAGCTCACTTTTCAGGTGCTTCTGATGAGTCATCAAATGCAGAAATGCAGTGAGCTACAGTGCCCATGGAATGCTGCCCCTAGGCTGTCCCTAGATTGGATAACTGTCTTACTTTTTTTATCAATGAGTTTTAAAAAATAAATTTATTTTCTCACCAACTCAATTCCAGAGACTTTAAATACCTCTGAATTTTAAAAAATACACATGGAAAATACTGTATTATCTAGAATATTGGTTATAGTTGCTTTGATGTTTTTAGAACCCCTGTTTACTCTTAACTTTTTTCCTATTTGCTTGTTATTTTTCTTTTTAATTTTATTTATTCACGAGTGTGTGTGTGTGTGTGTGTGTGTGTGAGAGAGAGAGAGAGAGAGAGAGAGAGAGAGAGAGAGAGAGAGAGAGAGAGAGAAAGAGAGAGGTGGGGGGAGAGACAGAGAGACAGAGAGGGAGGGAGTTCATTTTCTCCTGATACCATCTGGGTTCTTAAAACTGAACTCAGATTGTAGGTTAGCAGAAGGCACCTTTACCTAGCCAGCCATCTCACGTGCCTTCCACTTGATGCTCAGATTGTAACACTGGAAGATTTCCCCAGACATCTGATAACCCTTCCTTGTTAGGATCCAGCTGGGAACTAATGAGGAGTGGGTGAGGCTTAAGGACTCTAAGAGTCTAAGGTATCCCAGGCAACCTCTGAGGTCACAATATCTCCTCCTGGCTCAATCCATTCCCACTGAAGTCACTGGCGTTTCCTGCTTGGGGAATGAAGGGCACAGCAGCATCCGGCTACCCCTACTGGACAGGCAGAATTCTCTTTCAGCATTTGGTGTACATCTAGGAGATCTTGCTGCCCTATGATGGCAGGATTGCACATGGGCACGTGGATCGGCCCAGCTCCTCCCTGCTACTCTCTTCTTGGGACTCACCTTCAGTTGGTTGCCTGGTCAGAAGTGAGAGCCACTGTGCTAACCAAGGCTCCCTGATCCTCAGTACTTCCCGGAGGTTACCAGCCTTGTTTTCTCCCCTCGCCTCCTTCCATAGACATTGCTGTGGACGGCTGAGCATTGTGGGGATTCTGTAGTGTCCAGCAGTTTTGACTCCCTGAGAATTACAGCTTAATTTTTGTATCTACTGTCCTGTGTCCTTTATCTCTCCACATCTTCCTGGCTCTCTAGTCCCTTGTGACAGTCTTGTCAGTTTTTTCCATCCTTATAAATTTGTCATTAAAAACAAACAAACAACAATCATTCCTTCTTGTCATTTAATTGGGATTTTAAAAGGGAAAAAATGTAGCTGGGTGGTGGTGGTGCACACCTTTAATCCCAGCACTTGGGAGGCAGAGGCAGGTGGATCTCTTGTGAGTTTGAGACCAACCTGGTCTACAGAGTGATTTCCAGGACAGCCAGGACTACACAGAGAAACCTTGTCTCAAAAAAGCCAAAAACGGGGGCAGGGGCATGAAGAGAGATGTGTGTGTTAGGGTGGGGTGGGGGCTCCTGTGGGGGGGGTTGGGAGGGTAGGAGGAGTGTTTAATCTGCCTTCATGACCAAGAAGTCCAAGTCCTTGCCTCTTCCAGGTTTTTAACTAAAACTTCCTAAGTTAGAGGAGCATCATAAGGACACAGTGTGACCACAGGTGACCACAGTTAAAGCCCCTCCTCCACTTCCTCCCGTGACCATAAGACGACAAAATGAATTCAACCACGGCTGTCCTGAGCCCCTCCGGGAACTGCTGCTTTGGCAAACAAACTCCACTTCCTGGGGACAGGCAGGGAGATTAGGGTCCCCCACAGAGGCAGACATGGCAAGCTTTTACCTAAAGCCCAAGACAGCAGCGACTGCCCAAGAGGAAGAAAGACTCTGAAACACACAGCGCTGATTTCAAAGGACAGAAAGAAGGGTGCACTCATCACTCCCAGCTCAGGAGGACAAAGCTGCCTCCTTGCGGACCTGATGTTTCCAGAGTACATTTGTTCTTCACTTTTTCCACTTGATCGTTTGGAGTGTGATGCTCACGTGGACAGTCTTCCTGGGTGTCACATCCAGCTGGTGTTACACATCCAGCTGGGAATGGATGTGGAATGAGAGGGGCTTGAGAACTCTGAGCTAGATTCTAAGGGGTCCCAGGCAACCCCTGATGTCACAATCTCTCCTCCAGTCTCAGCCACATTCTCTTGAAGTCACCCCCAAACACCTTTGGATAGAGAAGCCAAGACCAGCTGCCAGCCTTACACTCTCCCGATGGTACAGAATGGTGGACAGACAGTGGTCATGGTCCATCTCCACTCAGGCAACATGGTGCTCTGCTGTCTGTTGGGAATGGACAGACAGCATCAAAGCCGTTCAGCCTTCTGTTGTCCCCAACACTGCAGCTTCTAAGCCACACCAGGCCAAGTTCTCTTCTACCACGGCCACCCTTCACATCCCTCCTCCTGGCAGTGTTACCTGTGGATTATGTGGTACCTCTGTAGGTACTCCAGGGCCAGGGCCAGCTCACAGATGTACAGTTTCACAGCTCCCTCTGTGAAGTGCACATTCTGCTGTAGGTGGTAGCGCAGGTCTCCGCCCAGCAGCAGATCCACCACCATGAACATGTCTTCCTCATCCTGGAAGGAGTACCTAGGAACACAGAGGGACACAGGTTAGGGATGGAAGCATCGCTAATATCCTCAGGGCCAACACTCCACTTTACAGTAAGGCAGACCGGGGCCCAGAAGGATGCTGATATCAACTACGTCATGATGCTGTGGGAGGTGAACGGGCAGAAGGTTTTCTAATCCCACACTGCCTCTGCACTATGGGGTCATTTCATGTCTTCATTAAGGCAGGTTTGAGTTCCAACATTAATCCCCCATCTGGCAGACAGAAGACAGCCACTTAACTGCCTGGACTTTCCTATGTTATCGCAGCTGGTTTTAGCTTAGGCTTTAACCCCACGCTGTTATAACATGTACCTGGGAGGTTCCCCCATGTGTTGGGGGCTTGGTGGCCAGCCTGTGGCATGATTGGAAGATGGTGGAACCTTAGGAAGTGGAACCAAATGGAAGGATGTTACACCATTAAAACAGCCTTGCAACCACAGACTGAGGTCTCTGAACCACTAAGCCAATATTAAACCTTTCTTCCTTTAAAGTTGACCAGCTCAGGCATTTTGTCACAGCAATGGGAAACTGATTAACACGTGCTGTCAGGATTTGTAGTCCCCAGCTCCGAAGAGGAGTTCTTCTCCCCAGCAATCCCCACATCCTCTGCACATGCCACTGCTTCCCACAGGGAGTTCATTCCCAGGACCCCTGACCACAGCGATGCTCTATAACTCAAGTCCAGGCATTTAAGGCAACCAGCAGCTTTTGCTCTTGGCTCTCAGAATCCGGCCAGATCCCAACTCAATACTCACTAGCCAGTGATTGCAACCAAGTTCTCACTGACAGCTAACACCAAGACCAGCCGTGTATGAACCATCCTGGGTGTGAGGATGCTCTAGCTAACCCCACAGGAAGCAGAAGGACGACTCGGTGAGGCCCAGCTGGCCACAGAATGTGAGCAGGAAATATCTTGATTTCTTTTCAAGACTTTAGGTCTTCAAGTAGTATTTAATTTTATCTTTGTTTTTTTCTCTGAACCGAGAGGAAACTTCTTGAACTCATTTTTAAACAGGAGGATAGAAGAGCCAGCACATACGATGTGAGAATGCTCAGGTACCTTCAGGGACGGTCTCACAGCATGAGGCACGACAGACCATGCTATCCCAGTAAGTACAGAGCTGGCAGGCAGCTGTCATTTCCCTCTTCTTATGAAGCCACTAGTGCCATCACAGCAGCTGTATCCACAAACTCATTTAACCTTTAATTACTTCCCAAAGGCCTGGCTTGGGAATACCATCAACACATAACTGAGAATTAAACTTCCAACACGAGAGTTTTGGGAACACGTTCACACCAAGCAGAACTAAGAGAGCCACCTGATTGTGTGTGTGTGTGTGTGTGTGTGTGTGTGTGTGTGTGTGTGCATTTTCCTGTGTATCTGCTATTGTGTGGAAGGCCTTCAGAGCCTGAAGAGGATAACATGTGCCCATGTAAACTCAATTTACATTCTGGTAGATGATGGACCATGGAACATCACATAATAGCCAGCGTGCCCCACACACCCTGTGCTCTCCAGTCACCGCTGGGCTGTCAAAGGGAATCTCATTACACATTCTAGCAGAATCCTTAGGAGAAGTGATGTTGGTTTTCTGGGGGAAGCTTGCAGACCAGGGCAAGTTCTAAAGGAGACAACTGAAATGCAAAGAGAACATCATTTAAGCAATAATTCAAGCCTGAGCTGCTTCGTGCTACAGATCTATATTTTGCTCCGGGCCACAGACCCGGCTTTCCCAAGGAGACTCAAAGTTATTGCTGAGAGCAGAAAGTGACCTTCCATCCATCTCTGCTTTTGTGCTGTTCTGTGGCTCTGTGTCATTGTCCTCTGTGCCCCTCCTTGCACTAGAATGGGAATTATGCCTTCATCACAATGCTGCATATTGTCATGGAAATGATGAAGGTGCCGGATGAGAGAGTGTGCTCTCACACAGTGACACCGACCTTCCGAGAAGTCTGCATAATTAGGTTCTCCTCCAAGCACAAAGATAGCTGGAAGGTGTAAGGACATTATTCATCCTACCTTGGCTGCTGAGCAGGCCAGTGTGAAGAAGGCAATGGTCATTATTGTGTGTGCAGGCACATGTAGCCATGTGTGCACATACATATGAAAACTAGAGATCAGCCTTAGGGGTTGTTCCTCGGGTGCTATCTATCTTGGTTTTTGAGACAAGGTCTCTCATTATTTTGAGGTTTGCTGATCAGCTAGACTGGCTGGCCCGCAAGTCCCAGGGATTCCCACTCTTCACTCCCCCATGCTGAGATCACAAGTGTGCACCACCACACATGGCTTTTTTTACACTGTTTCTGGGGATCGAGCTCAGGCTTTCCTACTTAACACAACAAGTGCTCTTACCAACTGAGCCACTGTCCTAGTTACGACTTTATTATTATTATTATTTTTTTAAATATATTAAGTTCCCACTTTGCTCCTAAAAGGAGCAAATGACTTATGAGACTCACAACACAACAAGATTAAAAATTAAAAAAAAAAAAGAACAAATAAGAAACTTAAGAAGATGGGGGCTGGGGAGATGGCTCAGCAGTTAAGAGAACTGGCTGCTCTTCCAGAGGACCTGGGCTCCATTCCCAGTACCCACATGACTGTTAACAGCTATCGGTACCTCCAGTTCCAGGACATCTGGTGCCCTCTTCTGGCTTCTGTGGGCACTGCACACATGTGCTGCACAGCCAAACATGCAGGCAAAACACTCATGAAACAATTTTTAAAAATTAAAAAAAGAAATTTGAGAAAATAGAGGTAGACAAAACCATCCCTAATTCATGTCCAAAGATCCTTTTTGCTTGCCTGAAATGGACCTAAAATGCATGAAGCCTCCCTAGAACCCAGTGTAAAGAGAAACATGGATTGTGTCCTAACTCAAAGTTGACAGGGAAATAGATGAACTGTTTAGGAAAAGCATGCACTTTTTACTAAATTGTAATTTCACTTAACTCACAGGCTACAATGTAACATTTGACAATGTACAATGATCAAATTAGGGTATTTATACATCTGTCACTGCAAACATCTGCCACTTCTGTGTTAGAAGCAGAAATAATCTCTTTTGGCTATCTTGAAATGGACAGCGAATGGCACGCATTTTTCTTGGTACAGAAACCAGATGGAAATGGCTCCCACTGAGTTCTTAATGTGGTAAACAGTATGTCCATGTGAACTAACCCAGCTGGCATAACAAGTCAAAGGAGGAATTTTTTTTTAATCTGATGTCTATCAAGTTTGGCTGGGACCATTCAGTCCCGCTTGGTAGATGTCACCTTGCATTGTTGAAAGTCATGTAATCTATGAGCTGAGCTCTACATCACAAAGAACTGCCTGCCTCCAAACATGCCTGTGGAGCTGAGGCTGGGAACCACAGGCTTGGACTCATGCTTGCTCTGGAAGAAGGCTTCTCTGATGAGTTGTGTGACCGCTTTGGGTTCTGTAATAACAACAGATCAGGCTGGAAGGGTGTAGACAATGCAGTATCTGCCTTTTCAAATGCTTTGAGCTCATGTTGTTCTTCCAACCAGCCTACGGGGTGAGGCTCACAATAAAGCACCACCGTGACTTGAGTATAGAATATCCTCCACAGGCATATGTGTTTGAACACTTGTTCCCCAACTGGGGAGGGTAGGAAACCCTTAAGATACCACAGAGAACATCGGCTGCTAGGGGCGACCTTTAAAGGTTACATACCTTTCAGTTACAGGCTAGCTCTTCCCTGTCTGCCCAACATGCTTTCCCCATAGTGATGGACTGAAGCCCCCGAAGCCATAGCCCAGAGAAATTGTTTCCTTTATGTATTTTTTTTTAAAATCTCAGGGTGTCTTAAAGCTCAAAGATGTTAAGTAATCTTAAAATGATACATACAGCCAGGAAGTGGCAGAGTTGAGAGTTGAACCAGGAGAGTCCACCTCCAGGTCTCTCAGTCTGTACCCAGAGCTCTGGAGTCCTTTGTTTACCGTTCTGTGACTGTTTCTCCTGGTCTTTCCCCCTACTAGCCAGTAAACTGTCTGAGCACAGGGACTTGCCTTATTCAGCACTGGGTGCTTGTAACTACCCTGGCTCCAAAGTATCATACACACTCAGGAAGCAGCAGATTACAAATTCCCTAAGTGCCCGTAGACTGTGAGGCATGCCAAGCCAGCCATGTGGTCCCTGGGAATAGAAGCTGTGCAGAGAGAAGGATGGGGAAGAAAGGTCTGTGTCAGGGGAGGAGCATGCTGTTCCTATTGCTGCCTACAGGAAACCCCCTTGATGGTTTCTTCTTATCACAGAAGCCGTGGACTTGCACCAGTGTGCGCTACTTCCCTAACATCTCCCCACAGCCTTCTCACTCAGCCCAGGAGGCAGAGATGACCTGTAGTGAGCACAAGTAGGAAGAGGAGAAGCCTTGTTGGCGTCATCCCCCACTCCTGCATCAGTTCCGGGACCATCTCCACATGTCTATATCCTGCCTGCTGTCTTTCAGGCTAGCATCTGGCCCCTGGAGTGGGGTCTTGTGCAACCACCATTTCCTAAGCTGCTGGTAAGTCCATGTCAGAGGCAAGGAAGCCATCTAGGATGTGAGTCTAACGCTAGCCTCTCCATGGTATCTCTAGAGCTGGACTCTCTGTGGTGACACCACTTGGATACCCACCTGCATCTTTCAGACTCAACCTGTCTCTGCATTTTTCCTACACTCAAAGATGCAGACCATCCCTCCACACTCACTCCCATGAGCCATGGACATCTACTATCATCCTCACATTTCCAGGGCAAACCCCAAGGTCAAGAGAGGCTGGAAAGTCCTAGGTCACTAGTTCAGATTTCCTAGGGCATGTGCCATGCTCTCCATCACCAACCTGGTGTCGCTTATGAACCCCAAATCAGCCAGCTCAGAGGCATGACAAGACCCCCAGTAGAAGTCAGAGAAGAGCTTCCAGAGCGAAATTCGGAGATAAAACCTGACTTTTATCTGTCCCGCTTACTCAGTGAGCCATCAAACCTACCTCTCCCTCACCCAGGGCTGAGATCAGTGATCATGCCACAGAAGGGGTGTTTTTAATAAGAGGCAAAGTGTGGACGGAACAGGAGGCCATTACAGGGCACCCAGAAGCCTCAGATGTCTACCAGCCTGAAGTCCCTCGAACAATCTGCAACACGTCTTTCCATAGTTATCTTCCTGAGGGAGAAGCCATTGAGTACCTGGAGATGGCTCTGAGGATGGCCACCAAGAAACCACAGCAGCCAGGACCATCACAGATCTCGAAGGCTCACCCAGTCCCGTATCATTCCTGAGTGTTGCCTGCAGGAGTGAAGCGCTGGGCATTGCCTTGGATCAACTCATATCCACTACCACCTCTTAGGGTGCAGATGGAGAGGAGGCCTCGCCCACTCTCCTCAGCCCCAGTGATTCTTGGCTATATCTAAAGTCCTGCACGGAAGGACCTAAAAATAGTCTTGTCTGTGACAGAAATCCAATAATGGGATGTCAGGCTCCCTGTCAGCTCGCATTGTACAAGTACACGGAGCTTATCAAGCCTACATCGTGCTTGATACACAGACATCCTTAATAACATTTTTAATAACCTTCACAGTAACAAACAGTTTTACTTGTTTAAATTTGACTTGAGCCACAAAGTCCTCCAACTGCTCAGACACGATGGCTGCCATTATTCTTCACAGGAAGCTGGCTCCCGCCTCCTATCTCAGGAAGTCAACTGGAGCTGGTCAGCCACGTCCTGCTGCCTGCACATCAAGGAGACAGCATGGGGATGGGGATGGGGGCTCACGCACCACCCAGCTCTCCAAGCCAAGGCAGCTAGAGCGCAAGGAATTTTGCAGGGAGGCTAAGGTGTCTGCAAGTGTGCAGCCCCCACTGTCTGCTGCTAACTGGGGATCTTTGTTGACTGCAAGTGCCTCCTGTCTACAAATGCAAATGGTCTTGTGTCACAGTGACCTTAGGGTTGTAACTTAGAGCCTTCAGGCTTCCAGAGGCTCCTCCTCAGCTCACATAGGATAAGTAAGAAAAGGGGGAGATGTGTGCCAAAAGGGAAGTGTGGCTAGGCATGGTGGGCATGCCTTAATCCTAGCATTCCACTCAAGAGGCAGAAGCTGGTCTACATAGTTCCAAGGCTAGCCAGAGTTATGTGGGAGTCACCAGAGTCCAGCTCTGGCCTGTCAAAGGGTTCTGGGGAGGAGGGGGTGGTGGGGATGAGGAAGTATTAGATAGAAAGATAGAAGGAGACGATAAGAAAGAGACACAGAATAGCTTTGGGAGGGCCTTGGGTCAATACCCAGTAGCCTTGAGGTTTATTCCAAAGGGCTTTTTATACAACACAAAGAGGGCCTCCCCCTTTCAAGATCAAAGCACAATGTACAGCCAAGTGTAGACCCTTCAAAACACCTGGTAACCACACCCATGGCCAAATCATCCCATTATGCAGTCCTGCTGGGTAAAGCTAGCCCAGATTTTTCTGACCTTGAGTAAGGTCTCACTAGGAAGCCTCTGTGGGCCTCCACAGGGTTACATAATGAGACCCTGTCTCAAAAGTGAAAACAAAGAGAGTGTGTGTGGGCATGAGGGTCGGGTTAGCTGTGCTCCTCCTGGGCCGAATTCCAAAAGAAATCTGTACCTTGCTCTCTCCCATACTGACCCTCACATACTGAGAGCTTCCTGAACACAGGTTGTCCTGGTGGTTCCCAGACTCTTGTCTGAAAGTCAAGGTTCCTTGAGTTCCTTGCACCATGGTTAGCCTTCCCACTCCTCCACATGGGTGTCCTTCTTCCCAATTTGCAGGTGGCAGTAAGGGACAGACAAGCTGAAAAATTTGCCCCATTTCACTCCTCTTCAGGGTTTCCCTCCTGTAAACTCCTTTCCCTGACAATATTTTCAAAGCTCTTTGCATCTCCCACATACATCTCCTCAACCATCCAACTATGCCTTTCCGGTCTAGAGCTGTGCTTCCCATCCGCTGGCTCACTCAGGATATTAGCACCTCTGTTTAACACCTGAGACCTGCTCTGAAACCCACTCACTCTCTAGGAAAACACCCTCCCAAGATGAGCTTGGGGGCACAGGCTTAGAATCCAAGCTACCTGGGAGGGTGATGCAGGAGGATTGCAAACTGAAGGTCTCCTTGGGCTACAGAGTGAGTCAGTCAAGGCCAGACTGGGGAGACCCTGTCTCAAAGGTAGCAAATAAAATGGGGTGCTGTGGGTATAGCTCAGCAGCAGAGTGCTTACCTAGCATGAGTGAGGCCCTAGGTTCAAGTCCTGGTACTGAAAAATGAAAGGAAAGAGGCAAAAATGGATATTCTATGATTTTTAAAATGGAAAAAATATAGTTGACTCCTCATCAATCCAAATGTCTCAAGTTTTAAAAGTACATTGTAATATTATAATCTACAAAAAATAGCAAAAATGGTACAGTGTAAACACAGAAGGCCAGAGGGCTACATTTTTTTTTTTTAAGGTTCTTGTTTTTTTTTGTTTTTTTTTTTTGTTTTTTTTTTTGATTTTTTTTTTAATTTTTATTTTGCAATACAATTCAGTTCTTCATATCAGCCACAGATTCCCTTGTTCTCCCCCCTCCCGCCCCCCTCACCTTCCCCCCAGCCCGCCCCCCATTCCAATCTCCTCCAGGGCAAAGCCTTCCCCACAGACTGAGATCAACCTGGTGGACTCAGTCCAGGTAGGTCCAGTTAAATAAAAGACGTTTGAACCATTCCACCCTCAGAATGAAACACTAGAGGTGTTTCATCAGTTTGGGGGTTTGCAGCAACATGGCAGCCCTTCCATCAGCTGTAAGATCCACAACCCCCTTGGCAATGTGCATTTGATGTGACTTTTCAAAGTGACGACTTCGACTTCATTTGGTCTTGACATCTCACTAGTTTGATTTTGAATGTAATTTGAGACTTACTTGACATCTTCTTGTTAAAAATGACGTGTTCTGTTCCAGCCTTGTAAACAGAATCCCCCATGTAAACACAAATGGAAAATGTACTGTTAGCTACCAATAGGGTTGAGCCATTTGAAATTGACAGTGTTCCTCTGATTTTTGGTGTAGAAGCGGCAATTTCACATGGCTGAGCCTAACAGAGCAAGTCACCCTTCAGGCACTCCAGGAACTTCCCAGAACACCCAGAATAAAGTCAAGATTCCCTGGGGTGGCTTATGAAACCCTACAGATCAGCCTTCAGCCTCTCTGATTTCACTTATCCTGCTCCTGGCATGGTGGCTTATTCCATTTTTTTTTCTTTTTTTCCTTTCTGTTCTAGTCTTGGGATTGTTGTACCTACTGGAGTTTTGCCTGCAAATCCCTCTCCTCCCTGCCTTCCTGTTTTCCCTTCCCATTCCTTCATCTTATTTCATAGAACTCCTCTGAAGAGCCTTGCACCTCCACTTCCTGGGTGTTTCTTTCCCCACAACAAACACAGTCACCCCAACAGAGTCTCAGATGTCTCTCTACTGGTCGCTTTTGTGATAGACATTGGCTATTCTCAACTGCACAGTTCTTAAAAATCACCTAGGAGATGAGGAGGTACACCCATGGGTGTTCATGAGGGTGTTAACAGAGACGATTGACTGAGGAAGGAGGGCCCACCCTGAGTGTGTGTGTGTGTGTGTGTGTGTGTGTGTGTGTGTGTGTGCGTGCACCTGGGGTCCTAGATAGAATAAAAGGGAGGGAGGAGAAGCCAGTCACGATGTCACCTTCCCTTTGTCTTCCTGGTTGTCTCTCTATACTATACACATGGTTTGATGGGTCTATTTAATATCACTTGTATGCATATGCTCTTAGGGATGAGCACTTGGCACTGGATAAACAATTAGGGGGAGCATCCCTCCACAAGTCCAGTTCTCCCTCTCCTTGTAGTCAGGATTGCCTATAGCTCTTCACTCAGGGGTGGGGTCCTTGAGCGGTTCCCTACCCACACTGGCATGTTAACTGTGCTGTCAGTGTTCAGGTAGAAGCCAGAGGACCAGGACATGTGTTCAAGACTGTGCCTTCTATACATGACAGGGAGGCTGCCACTGTGAACTCTCCACAATCGGCTGTCTAAACAGCTTCTAGGTTACTGCAATTTTGTTAGTAATGAAATTTTCCCTTGCTGTAACCTATTCTGATTTTCTGTTCCTCCTTGTACAAACTTTAGTGGTTATATACTTTTTATCAATTTACCCAATTTGTTTAATTTAATTTGGGGGCATAAATGCTTCACACTATTTTCTTAGGGTCCTGTTATTTCAGGCAACAGGGCTTCTTGGTTCATTTCAGGGTTGATAATGTGAGCATCGTTCGCTCTTTTCTTGCCCAGTATCTAGCTGTTGGCTTATAGTTTTATGAATCATTCAAGGAACCAACTTTCAGTTCTATTCATTTTCTTTACTAATTGTGCATTTTCTGCTTCATTAATTTCTGTCCTAACCTTAATATGGAAGCATTTCCTGGCTTTCTTTGTTATTTCTCTCTTCTCTAACTATTTAGAAATATATTCATCCACATTGTGAATTTCAAATATTTCCTATGTTCGTCTTTGTCATTAGAGAATAATTGTTATATGAATTAAGTCATTTCAAATTTCTTTTTGTTTTATGGTCAAATGTTTCTATTCTTGAGAATGGTTTGAGGTATAATTGTATCTTTTCTTGTCTTATCTATGTAGGAACAGAGGGGAATATTTTCAATAATATAAATACATCTAAAGAAAGCCCATAGGTCTGTATATGCTTAGTGGTGAGAGGCTGAATGCATTCCTCCTAAAATGTTTACTGTCAACATTATTCAACGCCTGTTAGAAATTAGCCACTGAGTAAATCAAGACAAAAGGCTTGCACATTAGAAACAGATAAAAATGGCTGCTGTTTTCAGACAGCATGGTTATTAATGCATATAGGCACGCAATAAATATTATATGTATGGTTTCTATAAATTCATCTATCTCAGAGGTATTTGTTTATTTATTTATTTGGATTCTAATGTAAATAATCATGTCATCTGAAAATAGAGATTATAGATGCGCACACACGTATTGTCCTCATTCCTTAGACTGTGACATCAAGGCTGCAATACACAAGATCATGTTTATATAAAAATCAATCATGTTTCTAACAACAAAACACGTGGAAGCCAAAATTGTCAAAAGAAAGCATTACTATTTAAAGTCACACCAGAGTGGCAGAACTATTAGCCAGAAACGTAACAAAAACCATCTATGCAGTCTGCAGAGAATGAACAACACATGACCGACGTCTGTGGAGCCTGTACCATGTGCCACGTTCGTGGACCAAAATACTCTGCAAAGATAAGGATCATCTCCAAAATGAATTACATAACTGCTATCAAGATCAAAAAAGTTTTGTTGTGGACTTATCAGGCAGGAGGACTGCAAGGATATCGGACAAGGTGCCACAGGCAGAGAGCCCCTGGGTGGATCCCAGAGAAGGTGACATGGGATTGGAGCGCTAGAAGTTCATACAGATTTGCAAGTTTCTTAATTAGAGATCAGTGAAAAACATGGGTTGCTCAGTCCTCATTCCATCTTGGTGTTTGGGATTGTGTTGTGAGGTGTGTGGACCAGGATGCTCTCAAAGGGTGACCCCCACCTCACAACCTCAGAACCCCGTGGGGACTTGTCAGAAACACCAAACACCAGGTCTCGTTCCAGACCTGTGGAGCCAGAAGCCTTGGACTGCACCCTACAGTCTTTGTTTCCCAAGCCTCTCAATGCTGTGCAGCTTAAGGGGAAGCGTAGCTTAGTTAAGCAGATTGCAGAAGCAGAAGCCCTGGGCTGCACCCTACAGCCTGTGTTTCCCAAGCTGCCCAGGGCTGTCCAAGTTCTGCCTAACACAGCCTAAGGGGAAGCGTTGTTTAGTTAAGTTCACAGCTGCACAGGGCTCAGTCTATAGCACTTGGTCCACATGCTTGAGCAGAGCATCCTGGTGATGGGACTAAGTGACAGAGGAAAGACACATATGATTTAGTTGTGGTTTCTCTGCAGATGCCCTTTGTTGGGGTAAATATAAATATATTTTTAATATTTTATATTAAATGCATCAAATAATTAAATAACATATTAAATAATAATATATATTTTGAATAATACATATACATTTTTAATTATATATCATATATATTAGAAAGAGGCCCTGAGTTTGGGAGGAAGCAGGGTGATATGGTGAGAAAAGGGAGAACGGTGTAGATGTAGTACACATATATAAAATTTTAAAAGTAAACTAAAAACGTAGCATCATTAATTTTAAGAGACATCCAAAGAAGACTTAAGAAATTCAAACCTTAGAGCAGACTCTAGAAATGTATAAAATTATACATCCTAGCTACATAGGGCTCATGTTAAGAAATGCAGAGACCATTTAACCAATAAAGATCAATGTCAGAGGCTGTGTTTGCAGAAGAAGACAAATCTCCAGGACCATCCGTACAGGGGAAGGAGATGCATGTGACAAGCTCAGCTCCCTCCACAGTAAGATTACTCTACAAACCAGAATAGGCTGGGCCTTCCTCACGCCAACAAAGGGCATCTACAGAGGAGCCCCAGCTAAGTCAGACTCCATGAGGAAGGACCGAATGTTCCTCCCAGGATCCAGGGCAGGAGTCCTCCCTCTCTGCTCCTTTTGATGTGGTTCTGAAGCTCTGCCGAAGGCAGCTGGGAAAGGAGTAGAAACAGAACCCACCCAGATTAGAGAGGAAAGAAACTGCTCTCTGCTCGCAAACTTCCTGATATTTTATACAGAAACCTGAAAGGACTGTTAGCGAAGCCTCCTCTCAACACTAGCAGATGAGTTCAGCCAGGATGAAGGGACAGATTCAGCAGACAACAGGCCAAGTGTGAGGCTGGAAACAGACTAGAGTGAAAATTCATTCAGTAAACAATGTAATTTAAGTAGCGTGGAATAGTAAAATTGAGGAAGTTTGAGATTTTTATTTTGAAAACTACAAAATACCATAGAAAGAAATTAGAGCAAAAATGAACGGGGCCAGTCACTGCTCAGAAGAGCCTACACCAGGAGAGCAATGCTATTCAGACTGTCCTACACAGCCAAAACAGTTATGACTGAAATTTCTAAGTGATACCCAAATGCACAGGAAAACACAGACATAAATGCTAGAACCTATGGAAAATATCTCATTCAAATCACATAGTTTGCAACTAACTCCTCCCACTTTGTCGGTCATCTTTTCATTTTTTTAATAATATATTTTGACCCAGAAATGTCTTTAATGCTGACAAAACTTAAAGATGTATTTAGGCTTGCAGTTTGGAAGGGTTTCAGTCCTGCATGGCCAATAAGCCATGGTAAAGCAGTTAGCTCCATTGCAGCAGGAGGCACAGGGTGAGCTGTTGATAGCAAAGTGGACCAGGGAATAATTTTGTTTGTTTGTTTATTTTTCCAAACAGGGTTTCTCTATGTAGCCCTAGCTATCCTGGAACTCCCTCTGTAGACCAGGCTGGCCTCTAACTCACAGAGATCCACTTGCCTCTGCCTCTCCGGGATTAAAGGTGTGTGCCATCACCAACTGGCAGCTTTTGAGATAGGAATCAGGGACCAAGTGTTGTCTTCAAAGGCTCTCCCCCAGAGACCTCCTTTTGCTAGCTGTCTCATATGCTGACAAGTCCCACAGTTTCCCCAAACAGCACCACCTAACACTGGGGACCAAGACATTTTAGGTGTAAGCCATAACCATGCAGAATGGATCCCAACATGATTTTAGTTCACTTTTCTTTGGTTGAGAGTATATTCATTCTAGATGTCCGGCCTCTACACAAACTCTAAGTTGTACACCCAGAATTAGAGATTCGAAACTGAGATCCACATATAAGGGAAGAGGGTGGCTTAAGAAAGAGTGGGCAGATTGTGGGTAATAGAGAAAGAAGAGAGAGGGGCACTGTGATAGTAAGATTTAAAGAGGGAGAATGGGGTGAATGAAGGGAGTGGGGGGAAGGGAGAGGCTGCCAACCAAAATAAAGAGGTGTGAAAATGCTATGTAGTAAGAAGGGTGTGGTTAAAAATTATCTCTTACTGGATATGGGTTCACTTTCTGGTCATTTTGTAATATTTGCTTTGTGTATTTTTCAATTGAATATGAGGAAATGTAAGTTCAGAAGGTATATTATTTATTAACTGTCATGCTGGGGTTATTTTCAGTATCTCAGAACATCTGCTTTGCTGTGGAGCTGGTTTGTGCCACATTTATTTCCTGCTTTAGTCACAACCTACTATGTTCAGTCTGGAATTGTCCTTCCCTGTGACATTTGTAAATAAGTGATATATAGCTTTTTTTAACCTTTCAAGTGAGAGTTTGGATGTTTTCTAGAGTTTAACGTGTTCTGTATCTGTTATAGTGGCTAATATAGTTTGATTAAAACACCCACCCACCCACACCCACACCTACACACACACACACACACACACACACACACACACACACACACACACTTCAAAAAATAAATCTTTAAAACCCCCTGAATATGTTAATCATTTTAAACATGAAGGCAAAAGTAACCGTCTGAAGGCTCTTAAATGACTTGGCAATCCAAACACTTGGCAGACCATTCGCAAATGCCATCCTGAGGATCTACTTTGAGATGCAGCTCTTTATACCAGTTCTTCGAAATTCTTTTGTGCAAACACATCCTATTAATTTCACCTCACGGTGGGGCAGTAGGAGAACAGAATGGCTACTTATTATAGTGGAGAGAGTGAGTCCTAGAGCATCCACACCCAGAAAGCTACACCCCTAAAGCTCACCCATCTAACTTAAGAGAATCCACTAAAGCCCCTCACAGCTGCTATGGTCTAACTGTGAGGCTCAGGCACCGCAGAGGACATTTAAGAGTGGGGTCCTTCATAAGCTTTTATTGATCTGGGGATGAACTGTTCTCTTGTGGGTCCATGCCTTTCTCTCATTGAAGATGAAAAGAAGCCACACTGTTGTACACATGATGGGTGATTCACATGAAATCAGGGTGTTGGTGCAGCTCCAGGCGGCACTAAGTTCAAGCTTTCTTACACACCTTCCTAAGACACAAAGTTAAACTTGCCCTGTCTTTGAAACAAACAAGCCGAGCAAGAGAAACCACAAAACCAAGTAGGTGTGGGTTTGCAAATGTCCTGTGTGCATTCACAGAGCTGGGGAGAATGAAGCGCAGCAGACTAAGTTCCTGCTCGCTCCAGCCTCTGCCAAGTCTGTTCTGTGGGTGTGGGGAATGGACTGGCTTTTCTATCAAAGGGTTAAATAAAACAAAGCTTCGTTTTAAATAATAGAAGAAGCTTCTTGGCGGTAATTCAAATCCCTCCAGCGTCAGCATTTCTTGAGATCAGAGTTTGTGCGTGCTCACGGATACATCATGCTCAAGAGTAGCCCTTTGCTTATCAGCTGCCCTGTTCTGATTTGCCGACTGAATTAGTCAACTGGGTAAGAATGTGAGGCCAGGGCCTGGAGAGATGGCTAAGTAGTAAGAGCACTGGCTACTCTTCTAGAGGACCTAGGTTCAATTCCCAGCACCCACACGGCAGCTCATTACCATCTGTTTAGTTCTAGAGGACCAGATGCCCTCTTCTGGCCTCCAGGGGCACCAGGCACAAATGTGGTACACAGACACAAACGAAGCAAACATCCATACATAATAAAAGGGAAAGGGAATGTGAGGCCAACCTCTGACCGTGCAGACTGAGGCAAAGGGCACTTTTGTATTAGGAACAACCCAGCAAGACTCCATGGTGTGTGCCCGTCAGCAGAAGTAAAACTTTGCCTGGCTGAAATCCTTCGGATTGTGTGGTCGTTTTCCTTGGATCCCAGACTTCTAACACAGCAACAGGTGGTTAAGTGGCATTCGGCGTTTACTCATGGAGCATCCTCTAACCCAGTCTATTTAGTGGCAAACTGGGAAACCCCAGTGGTTTGGGGCTCACTGAAGGCAAGTTGGTGCTGGGGGAAGAGATGAAGCTGTGTGTTTGGACAACACTAAGAGCAGACCACAGTCCCCATGTGCAACTGCAGCTTGGTGTACATTTCATGAGTCTGGAGGTATTTCCCTTTCCAGGAACAAGACTGTAATAGTAGTAACAAATGACACTGTTAGGAAAAACAGCCAAGAAGATGCTAGAACATTTGGGAATTTGTAATACTTCAGTGAGAAAAAAAAGACAATTATAGTTCCATCAAAACACAAGAAAGCGTCTGCCCGTGTTTCAGCCGGTTGGTTTTTTTTCTCTCTCTCTAAATAAGCTGCTGCGTGAAGCTTTGCAAGCCTTTCATCTGCATTTCCTCAGACCTGACAGGAGACACTGGGAACATCAAACCTGGTCATCAAGTTGCATCCCAGGGAAGAGTCTGGAACGGAAGCTGGCATGGTAGGATGGAGGGCTGGTGGAGGGCCCCCAGCTGAACTCTCAGAGGAAGTGTGTGTATCCTTAACAAGTCTGCATAGTTTTTATTTCCTTTTATAAAAGATTTACTTTATTTTTAATTATGTAGTAGTATGAGTTCGAGCATCTCTGTGTCTGTGTGGGCACTCACAGAGGTCAAAAGCATCTGGTCCTCTGGAAAGGAAATCTCAGATGGGTGTGAACCTCCTAACGTGGGCTCTGGAATCCAAACTCAGGTCATCCGAGAGACCACTGCCTACTTTTTAAAAGAGGATTAGAACTTGATCAAACGATGCTGATATGTTAGGATGTCAGCACTTAGGAAGAGGCTGACATGTTCCCACTTTTGTTCAGTGAGGAGGTGCTTTGGAGCCACAGTGGCAGCAGGATGTACCGGGTCACCTGCAGATTTGGGATGTGTGGGGGTTAGCCTGCAAAATCCAGTCCTGTTTTAAAGGCTCCATACCTTTCCTGAGGCTTCCTAGACTCTTGGGATTTGGGCCCTGCCTTCATCTCACCAGGGACCCAAGTATAGCCAAACCCAGTGTGACCCACCCGAAAGGTGATTCAGCTCACAGAGACCCTTTCTGGACTTCCTCTATGCAGCCCCACTCCCTCCTTTATCCATTTTGTCAAGTTTCCAGAGCAGTCACGATACACCTAGTGCTGCCGAATTAGATAGGGCTCGATGCTGGCAGCCAAAGAGTCTCCAAAGCCCAGACCTGTGAGTGGACAGGAGTCAAGACCCTTTGGGAGTTGAAGGATCCTGGGAGAGGGTGCACCTCTGCGGAGGTTTCTTTACATCTGCCCCCCAACTGCCTTAGCACTCAGTCACAAGCCACGATTTGAAGACCGTTGCATCCCTGCTCATTGGTAACAGATTTAAATAAGACAGATGTTATTGATGCCTGAGATCACACCTTGAGAGCAGTCATCTACCATGAAGTATGACAAGCTACTGGACTGGAGCAGAGTGTCTTCACTCTGTGGTCATGGAAAAGCAAGGTAGTCGGGAGAGGCTGAGCCAACTCACACCCTCAGATAACACTGGACAAGTGCTTTCCCTGTGTGTCTGAACTGCATTGGTCCTGCAGCAGCACCAACAACCAGAAAAAGAAAATGAGGTTCAAAGAGCATCGTCTAGTGTGGGATACCACTCACAGTGCTAAGCGGCACCAGCTTCCAGTCTCCCTCACAGCTGGGCCGTCAGCTCTCTCTCCACTGTGGCTGGGAGACCGGATGAGCCAGCCAGAGCCTTGCAGAATAGATGTACGAACCTGATTGTAGTTTCAGCTGTGTGGCCTCTTCTCCACATGACCTTGGACAAGTGGTTTCGGCTATGGACCCTTTCCTGTGACCTACAGATGAGCTTGGTGCTCATCTTCCCACGCTCCCCCTGGGAGCTGTAATTGACTATGTGGTGACTCAGGAGTCCTTCCTCACCCCAGCATGAGGCTTAGACATCCATAATCCTCAGCAGGAGGGAATTTGGTGCTTGGCTGAGACATGCAGGGGAAAGGGCAGTGTGGGGATAAAGACAATATACTGCAATAAAATGTTTCCCTTTGGCTCAGTTTCAAGAATACAAGAACAGAATAGAAATTAGGAGAACTGTGTTGTGCCTGTATGAGCTTGGCCATGGTAAAGACCAAGCCCTTCTACTGTGCTAGCCACCCATTAGCTCACTTAGAGACTGAAAATGTGGTTTGCCCCTTTCCAGAAAGTCTTCTGCTGGAGCATTCCATGCGTCCTGGAGTCCTGGTCCAGAAATACACTTCCTGGGTCTCTTCTTGTGCCACAGTCTCTAAAGACTTTGCAGGTTTAGGACCCTTTTTGTATGGCTTTTGTTTGGCCTGTTTAATTATGGGGAAACAATATCTAGTAGTGTGCGGTCAACGTTCAGATGAAACATGCTGGAGGTTGGGGAGGAGTTAACAGAGGCTGAGGAGATGGATCAGTGAGGACCCAAGTTTGGGGCCCCAGTACCCAAGTGAAAAGCGTGGCATGGTGGCATGCACCTGTAATCCTAGCACTGGAGAGGTGGTGATGGAAGGCTCCCTGGAGCTCACTGGCCATCTAATTTGCTAAATCGGTGAGTTCTGAGATCAATGAGAGACCCTACTTCAAAATAAAAAGGTGGAGAGAGATAGAGGGAGACACCTGACATCAACCTCTGCCCTCCTCTTGCACGTGTACACACACAAACATGCACCTCACATACATGTGCACAGACATATGAACACAAATGAAAGTATATAACACACAATATTTTTTGCTGCAAGCCACAGGATAATGTAATGGAATCCAGCTACTATGACAAAAGCTACTATCTGGAAGGTCAAGGACTTTTCCAGAGGTCAAGCCATGACTTAAGGAGTCTTAGTGATATTTTAGATTTTGTATGTATGTTAGCTGGCTCCTGCAATGATTTTCTTGTATGCTATACATGCTTCCAATAACTCCTAACAGTGTATTTATCTGGAATACTTCTCAAGCATTCTAGGCCATAATGACAAATGGCCTCCTGAGTTAAGGTAAACACCCTTCTGGAGACACAGCCTGACACTAGGTGCATAGCTTTGTTTCTTGTGCAAATGAAGCTCAGAGCCTCCTTCTTCTCACAGGCCAAGTGGCATTCCAGAGCAATTGACTCAGAACAAAAGGGTTTTTTTGCATACCAGATGCAGTGAAGCGTTTGAGGCAAGAGTTGCTCGAGAAATCAGCAAGACATAGTTTTCTGAGATTGTAGGTGGAGGGAATAGGGTGAGGAGAGTAGGAGAGGAAGGGACAAAATGGACAGAGGATCAGAGAATGAAGATGAGGTTGAGAGCAAAAGAGCTTAGTTAGGACTAGGACTATGAGAGGACAGGAAGAGAAGGGACAGAAAGGAGCTGAGTGTGAGAACAGAACTGAAGCCATATAGAGAGAAGACTGACTCAGAAAAATAAAGCATATGAACTAAAGGGTTCCGTGTACTTAGATTCATTTAATATTGTCAAAGATCAGATTATCAGCTGGTTGTATATTGTTCCCAGATCCTGGGAGGGGGCTATAGAGGGACTGGACCCCCCATAGACCCCATTAAATATTTTTAAAGGGACTGAGGGCCTGCAGCGATGGCTCAGTGAGCAAAGTGCTTGCTGCATCAGTGTACGGACTTGAGTTCAGATCCCCAGCTCCCACGAAAAGCCCACTGTGGCAGCACACATCTGTAACCCCAGAACTGGGTCCTAGGGAAAAATAGGAAGATTGCTGGAGCTGGCTAGCCAGCCAGTCTAGCCAATCAGTGAGCTGCAGGTTTGGTGAGAGACCCTGTCTCAAGGTAAAATAAGGTAGAGAGCAATAGGAGAAGATATCTGACACTGTTGACATTTGTCTTTGGCTTCTAAATGCACATGCATGGATACTTGTGCTCATGCATGCATGCATGTGCATGTGTGAGTATGCAAACACACACACACACACACACACACACACACACACACACACACACAGAGTAAATTTAGAGATGGCTAGGCAGGTCCATATTCACTCATTTTACCCTGGAGCCATTATAGCTCATACCAGTCATCATAGCTGAACCCCAAAGAGATCAAGGGCTAAAGGTCACAGTGATGGTGGGCAGGGACTGTGGCCAGTGTCGATACACATCTGGAGCTCCCCTGACAGAACTGTGCAGGGAGACCCATGTGCAGGCTGAGCCCTGACCACAGCATACTTCCCCACAGTATTCTTTGGCAATCCCAGCAGTTCTTTGTGGAATTCTATCACCTCTTTCCAGAGTTCACACCACTTCTCAAGAGTCCCATCTGTGAATTTAATAAGCCAGCTGCCGTCACAAGTCTCCCAGACCATTAATTAAGACTTTCTTTGAAGACAGACCTAACCCGCGCCCAGGCATCCCTTAGAGACTGTCATGTGACTCTGTAGAAAGGCGAGTATTTCAACCCTATATTATACGCCCAATGCGCAAGTCATGTGCCACAACTGCACGGTCTCAAAACGTAATTTCTCCAGGGAGAGTCTGTGAGCCAGCTCTGAAGTTATTTTGTCAAAATCCAAACATAAGAAATTACTTCCAAATGCTGTTGATGCTGCTGCTGTTATCGCTAGGTACTTAGAAACGTGTTGACATGATTCACTGCATTTGTTCATTAGGGGAGCTCATGTACATCAAGATACCGAAAATGCTCACACACTTATCCCTTTCCTGCAGGAAAGAAACATCTAGAAAAGCAGCTCAAAGAAGCAGATCGATATGAGGAAATGAGTTTTTGCACATGCATGCTAAGATGTTCATCTTTGGTTAGGAGAAAATATTGAACCTCTCTGGTCCTATGAGCTCATAATAGAATAAATGTGTGTCCCTCCTTCCATAGCATGGAGCTTTGTGCTACCTGTAAAGCAGCACTTTACTGCAGTGCAAGGAAAGCACAAGGGAACATATTAAGTAGAAATAAAGAAGATGAAAAATTATAGCCTACATCAATTATGTAAAAGTAAGTCTTTATGGCCAAAGATTGTCTTAAGGGGGGGAAATGGAAATGGCCCATTTGGGGTCAGATAGTGGACATTTCAGCTGCACATGTGACTTGAAATCAGCACAAGGGCAACAAATTCAAGCCAGCCTGCTGTAACTCCAAGGAATTTAGGAACATTGCAGTGTCTCTCTCATGCGACTTGAGGCAAAGGTTCAGGGCCTCCCGGGACCACACATTCTCACCAGCCCTGAGATCCTTGCCATTACTGGCACCAGTATTTTCCGAGAACCATTTTTGCAGAAGTCCATGTACAGTAGGTTGGAGGAAACAGGAATGGGCATTTTCCCAGGGATGGCCCTCTAGTCTCAGGAGACACAGGTAGCCCAGCCTCCTCACTTCCCAGGAGTGTATTTCTGAAGTGAGAATTTCACACCTTTTCCTGGATTCTAGCAAAGGACCCATGTATTGGAAGAGAAGACATTTTTCTGACATTTTGCAGGAAAGGTCATTTGAATGCGTGACTGATCAGCAGTAAAGTGTGACAAAAACTAAGGAGACAGTTTTGGGGACTTGTGTAAATAAAAGTTCATAGATGGACAATTGGAAGCAGGAAAAATAAAGAACACGGTAAGTCTTTCTCCTAGGGCTCTGTAGGTGAAAGCATATGTCACAAAAGACTCACAACTCACTAATGAAAGGTCTTCTGACCTCTACAGGTGCACCATGGCATGCGTACACCTCCACACCCACACTCACACATACTAATGATAAATATTTTTGCAAGCCTCACTTAGGATGACAAAGCATCATTAATAAGACATAATGAAATCCATAAACTGAAATAAAATATTCCTGAAATACATACCTAGCAAAATAACTTATTAGGAATGAATAAAAGTCTACCATAACTCAAAAATTATACAAACACACATATATGCACACACACTTATACACATACCACATTCTCACATATACACTCATATACACACATTCGTGCATACATTCACACACACTCATACACACAAACCACATACACAATACACTTACACACACTCATAGACACACCATATGCACATACATATGCCACATGCATTCATACACACACACACACACACACACCACATTCACACACAGAGATTCACTCATGCACAGTCATACACACACTCATACACTACCATACACACGTACACACACTCCACATACACACACTCACAATCACACTCACACACACAAACACACATTCACACATACAGAAAACTTGGACAAGCACTTCACAAAGGAAAATACAAGTCCCAACAGGTGGATGAAATATGTCCTAAACCATCAGTTATCAGAGAAAAGCGGATTAAAAGCACACGGACCTGCCAGCACACTGCTAGAAGGGATACAACAGGTGAGATTGACAACTCCGATGTCTTAGGGACTTGGAGCAAACTGAACAGGGTATGTGGAGTGAAGAGCTAAGGTGGAGGAAAAGACTGTGCTAGAAACCCACCATACCTTAGTGACCTAGGAATTTGTGCAAAACCCCAAAATCTCTGGGCAGCACAAAAAAAGTTTCGGTCAACACAGTGACAGCAGCAGCTTACATCTTGGAAATGCCACTCTTCATCCTAAGCATTTTGTTGCCTTATGCATTAAAGCGTATGCATCTACTCTTAGCAGTTCAGGAAACACCCCTCACTCACAGCAGAAGGACTGGACATCAGCTGAGGCAGCGCCCGTCCAGTCTTTGAGCCAGGCCACCTGCAGACACCTTGACTCTTGGAACAGCAGTATTGGGGCTTGGCACAGCTGTCTGGTTCTCTCCAGTGCTATGGACACCTGCTTCTTGGCAGACTACTCAGCGCAGGACTGCATTTCATCTTGGCTGTATATGGGCTTGGCTGACATTCTCTAGTTAGGATGTAACAGCTGGTGATAGAAGTGGATGGATAGGGTGGGCATCTGGGGCAAAGAGATGGTGTGCCTGAAAACCTGGGAGTTCAAGGACATGACATTTTAAATAAAAGACAAAAGAATCTACACAACCCATCCGTGCTTCAGAGTTAAAGTGAGAGCCAGGCAGCAGCGGAGTCTAAGGCAGAGGAACGGATGGATGATAAACCCCCAACTCTCAACATCGCACCCAGGTCTGCGAGCCAGTGTGGAGCTGCTGCTGAGAGGGAAGGAGACAGTGTCTGGCCTGAGGCTGGGGGAACAGAGATAATTCCTTAGATCTGGCAGTCTCAGGAGAATGGGGTGCGAGCCTTCTCCTTTGCCTCTACTCTTTTAAAAGATTATTTTATGTATGAGTGCTCTATCTGCATGTACACCTTTATGCCAGAAGAGGGCACCAGATCCCACTATAGATGGTTGTGAGCTACCATGTGGTTGCTGGGAATTGAACTCAGGACCTCTGGAAGAGCAGCCAGTGCTCTTAACCACTGAGCCATCTCTCCAGCCCTTGCCTCTATTCTTGATTCTCGTTGATTTAACTTGAACATGTCTAAATGTTCTGTCTTGATCTGTGACTCGTGTGAGATAATCTTTTCCCCACACTTTCCCGGTAGCTTCTCTGTGTAGTACACACACTGGTAGCTTTTCAGTCTACTGCTGTCATGGTTTAACCCCTTCCAAGGAAAGGCAAAGTCTCAACTTTTCACGGATCTCTAGTTATCTTCTCCCCTTTAAACATCATTGCCTCTAATATTGGGTGAGGTTATGATTTTTGTTCCAACACCAAATATGATTTACAAGACTCTGGGAGAAGGGATAGCCTGTGGTATGCTCCTACATTTATATTCTTTCTTTTTTCCTTCATAGGAAGGCTATTAATAACAAACTCTTGCTTTCCTACAGCAATGTCTTTGTCTCCCCTTCGTTCCTGAAGGACAGTGTCACCCAAGTGACCACTTAGATAACTGTTCTCTTCAGCATTTCCAATGAGACATCATTTCCTCATTCGATCCCCTTGCTTTCAGGTGGGAAATCTACTAACATTCTTACTGGCATCCCTATGGTGACGGTTAATGCTGTCAACACAGCAGGACTAGAATCACCTAGGAGACAGTTCCAGACTAGGTTAACTGAGGAGGTAAGACCCACCCTGAATCTGGGCAGCATCACTTCATGGCTAGAAACCAAGACTGAATAAGAAGAAGAAAACCGAGCAGGAGCACACATCTCTTTCTGCTCTCTAACTGCAGGTGCAATGTGACCAGCTGCCTCACGCTCCTGCCACCATGTCCTTCCCACTGTGATGGACTGTCACCTTCAAACCATGAGCCAAGGTAAACCCTTCCTTCTGTAAGTTACTTTGTCAGGTGTTTTGACATAACAACAAGATAAGTAATGAATGCACGTGTAGAAAGTGCGTCATTTCTGATTTCAAGACTTTTTCCTTCACCTTTAGTCTTCAAGTTTCTAATAAAGACATGGATGGGAGTGGATGTCATAGGGGTAATCCCAAGTGGAATTCTCTGAGCTCCTTTAGTCGTATGTTTAGGTGTCCTTCAAAATTTTGGGGAAATAACCATACTCCTTCAGGATCCCCCCCCCCCAACAGTCTGGCACACAAGTGTTCCTGTGTTTCTGCTCATCTCCCCTGTGGTTTGGGTTGGGTGACTTCTCTTTACTTGCCCCTGTGCTCCCAGAATATGTCCCCTGTCATTAGTGGTCAGTTCTGGACTCATCCTGGGACTGTGATCTGTTTAATGTGATTTTCAGTACCTCCATTTTCTGTCTGTTCTTCTGTAGAACCAGTTCGTAGCTGGGGCTTCTCGCTTTCTTCGTCTGTTTCAGGAGACTCTGTCATTGCTGAAGCATTGTTACTGCTTCAACCCATCAGATAATTCCACAACCCCACTCACCTAAGGCCTGCCACACAGTGGCTCCTGCCTTGTGTTTATTCTAGAGAAAGATGGTCCAGGGCTGGAGAGACAGCACAGTCACTAAAGTGCTTACTGCACAAGTGTGAGAACCCAAGTTCAATCCCCAGAACACATGTAAAAATGCCAATCATGGTAGCACATGCTTGCAACTCCAGCTGTAGGGAAATGATAACATGTAGATCCCTGGGGCTTGCTGGCCAGCAATTAGTGTGTTCCAGGTAAATAAGAGACTCTGTCTCCAGAAACATTCTGGTCCTGCAGAATGACACCTAAGGTTGATCACTGTGGTAGTTTGAATTTAATTGGCTCCCGTAAGTTCACAGGATGTGAAACTATTAGAAGGTGTAGCCTTGTTTAAGTAGATGTGGCCTTGTTGGAGGAAGTGTTCATTGTGGGAGTGAGCTTTGAGGATCCTATGCTCAAGCTATTCCTAGTTCAGACCACGTCCTGTTGCCTGTGGGTCAGGAGTAAGGACTCTCAGCTCTGTCTCCAGCACCATGTCTGCCTGTTTCCCACCATGTCACACCATCACTGTGATGATAATGGGCTAAGCCTCTGAAAATGTAAGCCACCCCAATTAAATGTTTTCCTTTAGAAGAATTGCCATGGTCATGGTGTCTCTTCACAATAAACAGAAACCCTAACTAAGACAATTTCTTACTTCCAAACATACACATGCACTCACAAACATATTAACATGCACACATTCATGAACACACATACACACACATACAAACACATATGATGATCCACATGGTTTGTGAGCAAGAGAGAAGGTAACACTGTGTTCTCTGTCCTTCCCTACTGGTCTGGCAGGCTATGCAGCCTGGTGCTGCTCTGAAATGTGACTGAACACATCCTGGCTATAAGAAAGTCCAGGCAATTAGACTTTGTGCCCACAGAATGAGTGGACAACACTGGCAGGAAACTGTCAGCTGCAAAAAAGCGGGAGGGGGTGCGAATCAGCTATTTGTCAGGGGCAACGAAGTGGAGCAAGTTAGACCTCCTGTGAAATTACCATATGTGCTAATTGTACGTGCAGCAGGAATGGTTGGCTGCCGCTCATTTACATTTGATTATTATATTTGCAGGTTTTAATTGCATTTGAATATTTCTGTTGCTAAGGCTGCCAAGCTCATCATTAGTTGTCAGCCATTCTCAGTGCTGCTTTGGCTGAGGAAATGCAGGTGTCCTCCTGGGGCTCTCTTTCCTACAGAGGTGCTCTTCTGGCTGGGGCCTTGGTTCTGGGAGCTGTCCCAGGTGCTGATTCAGAAACACCAGCTCAGAAATCCCCCTTCATTTCTCATTGACGTCTTTACATCTATGAGATTTCAGGCAAGTTACTAAGCCTCTCTGGTTCTCAGTATCACACAGTGAAGAGCCATTGTATAGAGCTAAAAGCCTCAATGGTCGAAGAGTTTGACATAAGGCAAGGCTTAGTCACCAGGGACTGTTAATTCTCTCACATACCTGTCCCTTATGTCCACTGACTTGGCGATGCGCCAGCCTCCTACCTTGTCTCATCGCTTCCTTCCTCTTTTAGAATCTGACTCTCACTCATCCCTACTATCTGTTGAACACTTATGGGCCTTACATTGCTCTCCATAGCCTGCAGGACCGTTTCCAAGCCTCAGAATTTGGCATGCAAAGCCTCACAAGCAGGGGCCAGTACTGAAAGCACTGAGGGCAGATGCCCTCACCACCAGTATGTCTAGAATGGCCCTTGCTAAAAAATGAGGCATTGGCCAAGTTGCCCTCTTTGCTGACCAGCACAGAGCCTGACTAGTCAACATGGGCACAGCAGAACTCAGCCCCTTGGCTGGACCTTGCAGAGCTCTCAAGCTTCGCCATGACAGCACCAAGGCATAGGGTTCCCTTAGCTCAGCTCAGCTCTTAACTCCTCCTTCATTTTCTGATCATGCATATTGATAGCTTTGATGTTTCCCAATTAAGCATCTGTCTTAGTCAGGGTTTCTATTGCTGTGAAGAGACACCATGACCACAGTAACTCTTATAAAGGAAAACATTTAATTGTGGCAGCTCACCTATAGTTCAGAGGTTTAGTCCATTATCATCATGGTGGGAAACAAGACGGAAACAAGACAGCGCGCAGGCAGACATGGTGCTAGAGAAGGAGCTGAGAGTTCTTACATCTTGACTTACAGGAAACAGGAAGTGGTCTGAGACACTGGCCATGGCTTGAGCATGCATGAGACCTCAAAGTCCACCTCCACAGTGACACACTTCCTCCAACAAAGCCACACCTACTCCAACAAAACCACAACAACTCCAACAAAGCCACACCTCCTAATAGTGCCTCTCCCTCTGGGGGCCATTTTCTTTCATATTGCCACAGCATCCTCTCTCCCACAGACCTTGGTAATTTTCACTGCTCCTTGGGAACATGTGTTTCTAGGCCTTGGAGATATGCGAGGGCCTTTCCTCCTGAGCAGAGACTTCCTTCCCCATTTGTAACTCAGCAGCCCCGAAAGCCTCAGCTCCCACAGCCAAAGGCAGATGGGAGAAACCCCTGACCTTCTGGCAGAGTCTTGGGCTGGATCCTCTGGGTCTTTTTGTGTCTCTGTTAGTGCTAATCTCACTGTGCTGCCATCTGCTCAGCTTTCTGCCTAATACACCAACTCCGTGCTCCTGCAGGACACATCTCAATCATCGTGGTGCCCAGCCAGGGCCTGGTTCCTGCTGGGAGCTTAGTATATTTCTGTTTAATGGTGAAAATCTCATCATAACCAGTTCCAAGAGCCTGGTGGACATTTGGTAAGGGTAGTGTGGATTTTCATCATTGGGAAAACTCACAGACATTTGGAAACTTTAGTTCTCTCTCCCTCCCCCCCCCCAGATACAATGAACATCCCAAGAGTCTTAATATAAATGGTTCCCTTTACAGGGTTGTGCATGTGCACATGAGCTTGTGTGTGTGTGTGTGTGTGTGTGTGTGTGTGTGTGTGTGTGTGTGTGTGTGCGCGCGCATGCTGGTCAGTTCATCACTATAACAAAATGTCTGACTCCACTACTTATGATGTAAAGGTGGTTCATTGAGTTTACCATTTGGAGATTCAGAGTCCGTGCTTGGTGGCCCATTGGCTGGGCTTCTGGCATGAGATGAGGGATGGCACCCCTACCCTGTTCTGGGAGTGCTAAAAGTAGTAGCTGAAAGAAGTGTCTTAACAGACTCAGAGAGAGCTGAATGGGTAGTGCCAACTTTTTGTTGTTGTTTTACAACCCTTTCTGTAGAGAACTGCCAAAAGGGTCAGATGACTAACACCTTTAACCCCCAGTGACCTGGGAACCTCCCAGCAGCCTCTACTAGAAGGCTTCCAACAGCACGCCCTGGGGATCAAGACTACAGTCCCCATGGACCCTAGGAAAAGGGCATGTGCAAGAAGAGTACAGCCTGTGTCTACACCTGGAGTCCAACAGAGGATGAATGTCATAGGAAGTGGGTGGGAGAGTTGGTACCTGCCATGCCCCCTGGTTTGCATCCTCAGATTCCCTCTGGGTACTATCATTGTGCCCTGTCCTCCATATTGTTCAGTATACTTTCCTGGCTTCCAGGAGCAGATTTCATATTCTAAACTTTATGCTTGGAAGCCTTCATGGTACAGCCCATGAAGCTTTCTGAGAAGTGTCGCTGAGGACTGGCCTAGAGTGGAAAGGGAAATGGCACATTAACCTTAGAAGGTAGGGAGCACATTGAAGGTAGGCACACTAAGCCCCACGGTCCTGGGGCAGATGTGTGTCTGCTGGTCCTGAGGAACAGGTGTGGTAAGCCTGGAAGGGTTGGAGTAGAAATGAGTCTGGAGAGAACAAAAGCAAAATCAGGGTGGGGGTGTGGTGGGCCACTGCAGGAAAGTGGCTTAGATGGAACTACTTAGAGAAGTGTGAGAGAGGGTCAGAGTGGCCTGGCTAAGTCTTAATAGCATCCCTGCATCCTCACTGGGAATGCCAGGTTGGGACTGAGCAAGAGGGAGATGATCAGGCAAAGGCCTACTGTGCTTGTCAGGATAGAGGTGGTGACAACTGAGACCAGGCTGGATCTGGGGAAGTGAAGAAGCTGGGCTTAGGGGATTCCCAAGACCTCCTTATGGATAGTGCGAGCTGCAAAAGAGATGGAAGATCAGAACTACCTATGTGTGCACCCCTGTAGAGTAAAATGGAGTCACTCTATTGAGCAGGGGATCTAAGAGGCTAGTAGAGTGAGGGACACTGAGAGCTGAGCTGTACACGTGGTGAGCTGAAGACGTGGAAGCACCAAATGGGACTCCTTAAGCCTCAACAGGCCTAGAGGCCAATGTACACAAACACACCAAGGAATGGGTACTGAGAACTGCATACCTGCAGCACTGATAAAACCATGGATCCCATTGCCCATTGTCCTCTCTCTCTCTCTCTCTCTCTCTCTCTCTCTCTCTCTCTCTTTCTCTGTAGGCATGAAACTATCATCACTTATATATACCGAGGAAACTGAGACCCAGGAGAGTTACATCACATCTGCCCACATTTGCATAGCCAATACCTGATAACCTGGGACTGTACCCCAGCTAGCTCATAGTCATTTGGTACCTGACTTTGCACAGAGGAGCTGGGATGGGAGGTCAAAAGATCATCACTGCCCACACCCTTACTTACTGTTGTTTGGATGAGGTGGGAGCCACTGAAGGATTGAGAGTGAATGAATGGTGTGATGTGAACCCAAGGGCTCTCCCTGCTGTGCTGAGAAGGGTCTGCAGGAGCAAGGAGACCAGCAAAGCTGACAATGGTGATGGAGGTAGATGGCTATGGCTGAAATAGCCATTAAAAAAAAAGCATTTCCACCACACTCAAGACAGGGCTCCACCACACATATTGTAATGATAGATTTTGTCAACTTGACACCTTGAGATGGATAGAGAATCACCCAGACAGGGAGTCTCAATAGGTATTGCTTAGATCAGGTTGGCCTGTGGGCAAGTATATAGGAAATGATCTTGATTGCACTTATTGAGATGGGAAGATCCCACCAACTGTGGGCAGCTCCATTCCTTAGGAAGGAGATTCTGAACCGTGTGAGAATGCATGGATAGATTTATCGCTCTCTGCTTTTACTGTAGATGTGATGTGACTAACTGCTTCCAGTTACTGTCATCATGAGTTCCTCCACTATGATGGATTGTGAACTTAAACTGTCAGCCAAATAAGCCCTTTAGCTCCTAAGCTGGTTTTGCCAGGATATTTTACCACAGCAAGAGGAAATTATACTCATCACTCATTCACAGGGTGCCTGCTCCATGCTGTTCCCAAGATCCAGAGGCAATGGCAGACCCAATTCCTGCCCTTACATGAGGACCCTGAGTGTCACTCACCTTCAGAGGGTGGTATCCTAGGGACAGGTTATCTGATAGTCCCTGGGTTATAAGAGCGGTAAGAGAGTGCGCAGACAAATGACATACAGACAAGCAGATAGGGCAACTAAGCTCTGCTTGCCTGTGTGTTTATAGTATGGTGGTGATATGCATCAGCCCAAAGAGTGTAGCTAGTGACATGGTGGGAGTGTAACCAGCAGAGCAGTGGAGGGGATAGTTTGGTGACAACTCTTTGGAGTTCCCTCTTTCATGTATCAAGCTTGTTCTGGCTCCATGGCCTCCCTTCCACTGATCACTAGTCCTGGAAGCCTGAAGTTGGAGTCTCTTTCCATATTTTATGATGGAACTTTCTGTCAATTATGTTTTACACTTGGCTAAGAGGAGCAGCACCCAGCTTCAAAGGCATGAGATGAATCATTTGCCAATTCTACATGGCTCTCAGAAGCCACCGAGCACAGTGTAGGTCCTGGGAAGGTCACTTCTTCTCTTTGAGCTTTGTGTCTGCAACTTGGTCATAGACAGGAAGCTGTAAGATCAAAAATGACCTCTAGAGCCCATGTCCTACAGTCTCCTTCCCCTGGTAGAGAGAGAACCAGAGTAACTCTACCTGCATGGTGCCAGCAGCACACGACTCCTGGAGATAACCGTAAGCAACTGTTTAGATTAAGATTAACCTCTTAGAACATCTTTTAGAGATTGTCTTGATTATGTTATTATAGATATTGGAAGATATACCTTAACTGTGGGTGGAGCCACTCTCTAGGATGAATAGCCTAGATTGTATAAAATAGAGCTAGCGAACTGAGCACTAACATTAAATATTCATTGTTTTCTGGTCTTGACTGTGGTTGTGAGGTGACCAGTTCACCCAAGTCCATGTTGCTCTAGTTCCCTGTCATGACAGACTGTACTCTGATGGGGGAATGTCTTTCTGTATGCTGTGAATATATGTTGCTCTGATTGGTTGATAAATAAAACTGTTTGGCCTATGGCAAGGCAGCTTAGAGGCAGAAAAGAAATCCAAACAGATAGACAGGAAGAGAAAGGAGAGGCAGAGGAGACACCAGAGAGCCGTCCAAGGAGCAACATGTAATGGGACACAGGTAAAGCCATGGAACATGTGGCGATACATAGATTAATAGTTATGGGCTAATTTGAGATGTAAGAGCTAGCTAGTGAGAAGCTTGAGCCATTAGGCCATACAGTTAGTAATTAATTAAGCCTCTACGTGTTCATTTGGGTCTGAGCGGCTGCAGAACCGGGCAGGATTGAAGAAACTTACAACTACAGTACTCTGGAACTGTGGGACAAATAAATCCTTTCATTCTTAAGTCACTTGAGCAAGACCCTCAGCCTCTTTAAACCTCTTCAAGCTCCCAGGACTGAGATGCCTCTGAGCCTCTGGGGTGTGGTGACTGGAGAGGATACTTAGTGAGGTGACAGCCCAGCTCTTAAGCTGGTGTCCTTCTCAGCCCAGAGCCACATCAACTTCATGGAAATAGACGCAGGCATTCTCCTCTTTATGGTGCTGGAAGCAGGTAGGTTTCCATAGTAGAAGTCTTGTTTGTGGTGCTGTCTGCAGAATCCTCAGTGTGCTGAGGAAGTATCCTACATGTAAACGTGGAAGGCTTCAGTGACTCAGCTCAGCTAAGATGACAAAGTGTTGGCTTCCATCAGCTAAGGTTAGAGGGAATCCATGCAGGCCAGCCCAGCAGGCAAAATACTGCTGCAGGGAAGACTAGAACACATTCTTTTGAACCATGTAGAAAAATATGGTATTAGTTTCTGTATCTCTTGAAAACTGGTAAGGAGGCTGGAAAACCTTCTGTGACAGTAACAATTATGATAATAAATCTCTCAATTAGCTCTAATATGCAGACACTTTATACAAATGAAAGCCAGTGCTTTCTTCTGTCTGTTTATGGAATACATCACACCCTTTGGTGCCCTGGTCATGGAAACTGTTATCCACCAGAGACCATGGGCTGGGAGGCTGGGGGCTGAATTCTGGTTTGGAAAATTTATTCTGTCATAATATCATTGGCCTCTGCCCTCAAGGAACTCAGAAGCTGGCAGAAATGTCACAGAAGAGACATAATCATTTTAAGCCAGTGGTAAGTGACATGAAATCCTGTGATATTAAGAGTTCAGGGGACACGGTGGATCAAGGCAAGAGCCAGTCTCAAAGGTGAGGGTGTGCATGTAAGAGAATCCTTGAAGACGAGGACATGGAGGAGGAGGAGGGAGAAGGAGGAGGAGGAGGAGGAGGAGGAGGAGGAGGAGGAGGCACATATCCAAAGCAGAGGCCTCTGCATCTCTGCACTGTAGGATCCAGTGGGAAATCCTGCAGCAGAGACAGGCAGTGGCAGATCTGGGGGACCCTGGACGCCTGGCTCAGAGTTTATTCTGTGTCCTCCCACACACTAAGAGCTGGGTGGCTATAAGGGATGGAGAACAAGGCCAAAGCTGTGGTCAGGTGAATCACTCTAGAGACTTTGGAGCACTAAAAAACATTGTGCTACCAGTCTGGAACTTTGATGGCCCCATGGTGGGTGTGACTGCAAATTGAGAGGAAAAGATAGTGACATCCCAAGGTCTTCAGAACTTTCCTAAAGGGTTGGTGGGTCCAGGACAACATTAGGAAAGGATCCGGCAGAAGCAATGAGTCCAAGAGAATGAGAGTGGGCTGAGACCCACAGGCAGGGCAGCCAGAGGAGAGGGAAGGAAAACATAGAAACTGAGCATGATTACAACACCACACACCACTGGCCCAGTCAGCACCTGTGCCACACTTAGATCACTCCTTTTTAGAGAAGAGGGATGTTTAGAAAGCCTAGGGCCATGGGGACCAAGACTACCTGTTGAATAAGCAGCAGAGCCAGGACCCAAGCCAAGGTGTGCTCTGAGTTTTGTGCTCAAGCAGAAATTTTGTGGCGGCCTGACTGAGGCAGTGCTCCTCAGGTTGCCCTTTTACACCGTGGAGAAACATGAAACAGCCCACTCAGACCCATATTCTGATGCACTGGATGCACGAGCCAAACACAGTAGCTGCTTGAAGCCTCACATTTTGGAGGAGTTTGTTTGGCATCAAAGATTTTCCACCAGCCATTCGGTTAGTTATGTGACTCTCAGCTGGCTCAGTGCTGTGGCCCCAGAGCAATCCTCCCCTTCCATTTGGCATTCTGGATTTAACCTTACTTTAAAAGGGATTTCTCCCAATGTTTTGAAAGATAACATGGTTGTCTGAACAGAAGGAGAGAGTGCTTTCCTACTGATTTGGGAGACCCCCATTTCCCTGCTGGCTGTTTGCTTCCGCTCAGGGATGACACTGAGAAGCCCACTTGCCTCTGGCTCTGACAGTTGTCCCAGTTGTGAGCTTTTTGTCTGAGGGTCCAAGTGAGCAGTGCAGTTTTCCTGCCTGGCTGCTTGGTTCTGGCCCATGAATCATTTAACAAGTCTCTGTGTTTCTCTAGGAATCAAAGAAATCCTAATGATCCCCCAAGCCCTCTTACCTTGTGTCCTACAGTATGTCTGTCTCCATTTGTATCAACAGGAGAACCAGCAAATACTCAAACCATGGAAACCATGCCTGCTGCCTGAGCCCACTCCCCTGACATAGGACGACAATAGGAACAGCAGCGTATCCACCCCAAGAAGCCTTTAATGAGAAAGAAAGCACTTACTGCACAGATCAACCCAGAGGGAGTGATTTCTGAAGCAGTACACACAGGTGACATTGAAATAGTTTAATGGGTAAGGGTTGCAAATCCAGTACACCTAGTCTCAAAGTTGGTCCTCCCATTTGAAAGTTGTATTTCCCTTAATTTTTTCTTTATTAGTCCATCAAATATATGTATGATGCATAATATAAATAATTGCTCCAGGGTATAAAGATAAGGTGTATTAAAAACTGGATAAAAATAAATAAAAACCACAGTGACCATTGCCTCATATCCATCAAGGTGGCTAATGTAGTGAGCAAGCACACACACACACACACATACACATACTCATGCTTGTGCAAATGTGGGCAAGAACAGGAAGAAGCCAGGAGATTTGGGAACTGCTGGTCAGACTATGAAATGGTGCTGCCAATATGGGAAACTGTGGAGACTCCTCACAAACTAACAGGAGAATTATTTTACCACCCAACAGTACTGCCTCGGAGTATCTGCCCAGTAGAGCTGAAATCCGGTTTGAGAAGTGGTATGTGAGTATCACAATCGTGGCAGCAACCCTCACAGTAGTCAAGAGGAGGAAGCCAGGGAAGCAGGATGTCCATGCAGTGGGAGATTATTCACTCATAAAAAGAAAACAATCCTGTCACATGCTGCAACCTGGATGACCCCCGAGGATATCGTGTTCTGTGAAGCAAACCAGTCACAAAAGACAAATCATGGTTTGGCAAACAGAGCAGCCAACAAAAGACCTTGTCTCAAGGTGGAAAGGTGAGGGCCTAAGGTTATCCTTTGATCTCCACATGCATTCCACGGCACGCATACATGTGTGTGATAGTGCACGCGCGCGCGCGCGCGCACACACACGGGCGGAGGCAGAGGAGAAAGAAGGAGAGATCAAGAGTTTGACTTTTAAATCCCCTTTGCTGGCATGCCACTAACAACCTAAGTTACTCCCCCTAGGCCCCACCCCTCAGGGTCCCACCATCTTCCAAGTGTTGTGGGATATTTGTACACTGTATGAAAATGTATTGCTGTGACTGGTGTAATAAAAAGCTGAACAGCCAGTAGTTAGGCTGGAGGTATAGGCAGGACTTCCAGGCAAAGAGAGAACTCAGGGAAGAAGAAGGCAGCAGCATGGGCAGTATGGAGAGATAAGTAACAAGCCAAATGACAGAATGTAGATTAAAATAAATGGGTTAAAGATCCAAGAGCTAGTGGGTCAAGCCTAAGCTAAGGCTGAGCATTCATAATTATTAATAAGTCTTTGTGTCATTATTTGTGAGCTGATGGCCCAAAGAAAAGTCTGACTACACCCAACAGTGACCAAGATTTTAATCCCTGAGCCTTTGGGGAACACTTAGGACCCAAACTATAAGTAATACAAGGCACTTAGGATTAAATCCCACAATTGATGTGCGACTGTGTATGGATAGTATTATAATACTGCAATAAAAAGCTTTATAAAAAATCTAAATACACGGAGGGAAATGCCATGTCATAGATCTAATAATAAAAATGTCAGATGCCCCAAAATTAATCTATAAATCCAATGGTTTTCCTGTCAGGAGCTGATAGTTTTAATAGGACTTGACAGATGGATTCAAAAGCCTATCTAAAAGAACAAAGAGTGAAGACATCTGAGAGAACTTTTGAAAAATGAGGGGAGAGACTGACTCACTAGGACCCCAAACTTCTCAGAGGAATGCTATGATCAGCAAGAACGCTATGCTGGGGGAGGGTAACAGAGGGGAGGTGCTGGGGGAGGGTAACAGATGGGGGTGCAGGGGAGGGTGACAGATGGGAGGTGCTGGGGGAGGGTAACAGAGGGGAGGTGCTGGGGAGGGGGACAGAGGGGAGGTGCTGGGGGAGGGTAACAGAGGGGAGGTGCTGGGGAGGATAACAGAGGGGAAGTGCTGGGGGAGGGTAACAGGTGGGAGGTGCTGGGGAGGGTAACAGAGGGGAGGTGCTGGGGGAGGGTAACAGAGGGGAGGTGCTGGGGGAGGGTAACAGAGGGGAAGTGCTGGGGGAGGGTAACAGGTGGGAGGTGCTGGGGAGGGTAACAGAGGGGAGGTGCTGGGGAGGGGGACAGACGAGAGACAAGGCAGAGAGCTCAGACAGACCTAGGGAAACGTGAAGTATGGCTGGTGGCAGAGGTGGTGTCTGTAGATCGTGGAACAAAAAAAATAAAGCATACTATTCACAGGGAAGGTGCATGAATGAGGTTCTGTCAAAATAAAACAGCTGTGTGTCAAAAGACAAAATATAAAGAATAGAAACAGAATCTGCAGATCTGAAGGGTGTATTTGCATCATGTGTAACTGACACGAGTTTGATATCTGTGTTGCATAAAGAACTCTATGTGGGGCTGGTGTGCTAGCTCAGACGGTGTAACTCTTGCAAAGGCCAGATTTCAGAGCCCAGTACCTATGCTGACTGGCTCACAACTGCCTGTAACTCTAGTCCCAGGGGGATGTGGCATTCTCTTCTGGTCTCTGTGGGTACCTACACTGATGTGCACATACCCACATCTAAACACATACACAGAGACACACACAGATGTTCATGCACACACACGTGAAACAAATAAAAATAAATATTTTGAAAAAGAACAGTGTGTGGTACTTTTTTTAAAAAGCAGTGGTCGATAATAAATTTAAAATATAGGGCTGGAGAGATGGTTCAGCAGTTAAGAGCACTGGCTGTTCTTCCAGAGGAACCGGGTTCAATTTCTAGCACCCACGTGGCAGTTTACAACTGTCTGTAACTACAGTTCCAGGGGCTCTGACACCCTCACACAGGCATGAATGCAGACAAAACATCAATGCACATAAAATTAAATAAAATCTTAAAAAAATAAGTTTAAAGTGTAAATTGGCCAAAGTACAAAGAAAGCAAAACTCAATGTCACAAACACACCCAAAACACCTCATTCAGGTAAGAGATAAAAGTTGATAGGGATGTCCTACCAATCCAGAGAAATCTTAACATCATAGTATTTCCAAACCCATTAAGGAAAAGCCCAAGCGGAAAGATATGTGAGATAAATTCCAGAAGTGATAACTGTTCCTATAAAAGGCAAAAACCAAAGCTATGCTAGGACCCCAGGAAAAGGAAGATCCTCCATGGACACAGCAGAGGGAGGCTGGTGCAGACAGACAAACTTACAGCAGGAGTTTGTGAGCTGGTGAAAGTGAACAAGAATTCTAAGGCAATCATCAACCGACAGCAAGGCAGCACCTGCCAGCTCCTTTCCAGAGGTCAGGGTATGTCAAATGCTCAGAGGTCAGGTGGGAGGTATTCATGCAGGAGGCACAGGACCTTCCCAGCATCACTACACTCACAAGTAGAGAGCACGCAGCAGGTCAGGAAAGCTGAGAGAAAGAGAGAGCCCGAGCTTCTTGGAGTTTACCTGCTGTGAACTAGGGCTGAGGCAAGAGAACTCCATGAAGTCCTGTGAAATTTGGGGTAAAGAGTTGTCCCCAGAATAAAAGACCCAAGCTGGGGGACCCTCCCTCCAGTGATCTAGAATGCAAACAGCCAGGATGTAAAAGCAAAGAGAGAGGTCTCCCATGACTCAGGAACTTAGCAATTCAGGTGCCTAGCAGAAAGAGCTTCCAGAACCAACAGCATGCCATCTCTGCACTCAAGAGGAAGGCATCCTGACCCCACACTCAGACTCACAGTCAGGACTGACTCTGTCGGGTAAAAGCTGTATATAGTGGAGCTATTGTGATCCACAGTGATCTGTCAAATCCTTCCTGACACTCCATAGAGAGGAGCTCCAGGGTGCCAATCAGGGAAATAGTAAGGAGAAGGAACTGTTAATGTCCTGAACAGTCTTGTGCTGTGACTGCAGCATATTGTCTTCGCTTCTGAGAATGCTTCAGCAAAAGTAGGCTAAAGGGAGAAAGAGTATATTATTTCATCATTCAAGGGTACAGTCTATCAGGGAACAGAGAGGGATGGATGCTGATGTTGCTCATCTATCTTTCTCCATCCACACAGTCCAGGCCCCAGCTGGAGAGTGGTGTCACCCAAAGTGAGCAGGCCTCCCCACCTCAATTAATGCAATTAAGACACTCACAGGCATGTTCAAAGGTCTATCTCTTGGGCAATTCCAGATTCTGCCACATTGATCACACTAACCATCACACTCCCTTTAACGTGTAATCATTATATGATTTTAAAAGTTTTTAGCATTTCCCTAAGTGTTTTAGCCTATAGTTGGAGCTCATGTGATTCCATTCCAAAAGACGTAACTCTGGCCTCTTGGGCGGGAGGAAGGGGATCCTTCAGATATTATTAATCTTTAACTCGAAATTGGTAGTTATATTATTGATTTTATTCTGGAGAGAACAGCATTGGTTTTTCCATCAAACTATAATTTTTAAATAAAATAATAATAAATCTGCAGCAAGACCCACATGAAGAAGAATCCAGATTAAATCAGTCTCTTGAGTCCAGTGACCCAACACAAGAAGGGAACAAGCTCTTCCAGAACATAAATGTTAACTTTGTATCTACTAGTCAACAATACAAATTTTCCAGTCAATGGGTTGAGAACACACAGAAAATGGGAATATCCATTCCCGAGGAGGGTGTCACACTGCACACAAATATTATTAGAAGTCAGATTTCCATAGAGACAATTAAATGTAATTGTGAAAACCGTGCTTTACTATGAAAGAGTTAAAATGTGTAAGGATGGAGAATTGCAACATGCATGTGAAAGAGGACCATGGTGCATGAAGCCCGCATGCTACAACATTGGGAATGAGTTCTCATTGGGCAGGCTTGTGAGTGGACTTGTAGACTTGCCTGTGTTTGAGAACAATCAGTTTGTTTTAGACAGAAGTAGGAACTCCTCAAGCATAATACTGAAATACACCCCCATGTGCAAAAGTGAAAACAAGTGAAGTTTCAAAGACAAAAGAATGCATATTATCTGTGTGTTTATATATACATGTAAATGCTACACACACACACACACACACACACACACACACACACACACACACACACGTACATGCAATTTAACCCTGGTGTGAGACAGTTGACTTCTTACTAAGGACAACAAAACCCAGAGGACAGCAGAGCCACACTCTAACATACAGAAAGAAAAAACTAAAAGTCAGTCAACACTGTCCTCAGAAAAACATCATTCACAAGGAAATTAAAACATTCCCAAACAAAACACAGACAATTATCCCCAGCAGATCTGCCAAACATACTAAAGTGCTTAGCTAAGGAAGAGACGAGGGAAAGGACACTGAATGCCAGGCTACACCTTCAGTGAGGAGTGAAGACCTTCCGTGCTCATACAGGAGCACATTGAGGGCGTGTATCTTTAAAGGTTCACCACTGGGGCTGATGACAGTCAATAACCTAAGCGTGAAGGCTGCTACACTGTATTAATGATGCTTAAAATAAATATGACATCAATGTAGAGAAACGCCACCATGAAACGCACACGGTGGCATGCCTGAGAAGTCCTTCACAGCACCATCTGGGATAGTGGGAAAGCAAGCATCAAAGCATTCCCCAGCAAAAGAATGGATAACCATGCTGAGATATTTTCACACAACGTAATCTTCTCATAGTAATACCGAAAAAAAAAAATTAGAGTCTACAGTCCTAGTGTGGATATACCTCAAAATACAAGCAAACAGCAAAGCAAGGAGCCAGAGGTTCCTGTCTGTGATGTCTTGCATGTGCTGTGTAAAGACACACACACATGACCCAGCATGCTTATGCTTAGTGATGTATCCATGTGCAAAATAGCAAGGCAGCTGGACAGCCAGGAAGACTTGGTGCTTACGTCTTATTCCGTATGCATTCCATTATTCCATAAGAACAGCGGGAAACACACACATGCGTGTCCTTTGTAAGTCTGACTTAGACTAATGGCACATTCCTTGTAGAGTTTATTTCAGATGTAAGCCAGAGGATGAAGCAAGAAGCACCCAACATAGTAAGAACTTGATAAACATGTGTTGCTTTGGTAATTAAAATAACAAATTCAGAGTTTCCAGACAAAAATCTCTGCAGTTTGTGTTTTTAAAGGAAAGTATATTGAAGTCTGTGGTAAGTGTGAATGAGACTATTGATTACTTTCTAGAGACAGGGTTGATGTGAGTAGGAGGTGTTTTTATAGCTAAGCAAAAGTTTCCCTCCAGGCTTCCTCCTGAATACGGTGACAAATGGACTTTTCTTGATCTCACTGTGTCAATAAAGTGACATCCTCACTGACATCATTCACTTCAGACTTAGCTCACTCTGCAAATAAACAGCATAAAATAGCGTACGGCTGAAAGGGAGCCAGAACTCCTGCCAACCACTCTCCCACTGAAGATGGAAATCTGTTGGCCTTACAGCCCATGTCCATGACCTCCACACACAGTGAGCCCAGCACATCCCTTTTCTGGGCAGGCACACTTGGAAATAGTGCTTTCTTAACACAAGAAGACCATCTCCCCAGAGCAGACCGCCATCCTTGCTTCTAACGGCGTTCACTCCATCATGTCCCTCCCTGCTCTCTCTCTCTGTCCCTCACTTGCTCAAAGTGTTTTCCCAGAGGGAGCCTCATTTCATGCCATTGTACCAGCCAGTCATGGGTCCTGTCTCACTCAGGTGATGTGCTCCCATAGTGGGTAACGAAGAGCAGTGGATGTTGCTAAGTGCTGGGATGGAGAAAATCCAAGGTGGAATGGATGTACAAGGATCATGTAGGGATCCTGGGGGTCAGGGAAAGGGAGTAACTCAGGAGAAGGCCTTGCAGAGGATGAGGGGGGTTTGGGAGTCCCCAGAAGAGGGAGCAGCAGAGATGAGGCATGTAGGTGTGATATGCACAGTACTCTTGGAATAGGGCACGTGGTTCATATTTTACACATGGTTAGAGAGTAAAAGTGAGGCCAGATATCGGGTGTCAACCTCCAGCCATTCCAGAAGGAAACTTCTGTCACTCATTACAGCCATACAATGAAAGGATCTGAGCAACAACCATTCATTTTGACGGTTTACTAATTATTATTTTAATTGTGCAAATTTGCAGCTCTATCCAGTGCATAAGGATGAGATCCAGGTAGCTAAGATTTTCATCACCTTCAAATATTTCTCTCGGAAGGTGTGGGTCATGTGTACCAACTGCCGTAATGAGATAGAGTTGAGGTTTCCCACACATGTACACCATGTGCTCGTGAGAGCAGTGCGGTGCTGAATTCCAGCCTTGCCTTATCATCGTGTTTGGTGCTTTGAGCTCCTCTCTTCTAGTTACACACAAAATACATAGAAGGTTGGCATGGAGCACTGGGAACCATTGCCCCCACTGTGCACTGGACACTAGAACTTAGTATTTGCCTTTGCATCTGTTTAGAACACTCCTTTACATCTGTACTTCTTTTTTTTTTTCTCTTTTCTTTTCTTTTACATGTTCTGCCCACATGAATGTGAATGTGTATGCAGTGCCCTCAGAGGCTAGAAGAGGGAGTTAGATCCCCTGAAACTGAAGTTATAGATGGTTATGAGCCACCATGTGGGTGCTGGGAATTGAACCAGGGTCCTCTGGAAGAGCAGCCAGTGCTCTTAACCTCTGAGCCATCTCTCCTGCCCCTACATCTGTACTTCTTGAAAATGAGCCACAAGCAGTCCACCCCTAGTACCTGACACTGCCCTCCACTGCCTCCCTATCCCCAACTGAGATTTATATTCAGGCCTACCATCTGGAGATCCCCACTCTACAGCTCTGGTGACTCCAACAACCTCAGTTTGGAGGGCATAAGAGCAGAGCCCCACTGGCCAACCATTCCATGAGGGCTGGGTCTTGTTCTCTGTAGCCATCCTCATCCTCAGAACACAAATCAGTTTTGAAGGTGACATGTGCCCCCTCCCTTTCTCTGGCCCCTTGGCTTCTGCTAGTGGTGCTCTGTATTCAAATTTGCTCCAGTCCTAACTCCACCCACAACTTGCTCAGAGGCCAGAGAAATCTTTGCAGGGAAGATCTGATGCCTCCACTAGATCCAACCCTCTGAGCCTGGCAGGTTAAACACCTACCCCAGTGCCCACTCCTCTCCCCATCTTGAGTGTTAGGCTCTGCAAACACCAGTGTTTGCTCTGATGTCACCTCTGGCCTCCCTCTCCCTGCTTCTGCAGCCTGGGATGCAGTCCTGCTCTGGGATGCCTTCTCTGATTGGAGCCCACCCCTCACCTTGCAACAGGGAGTATCAGCATCACCTCCCCAATGCCTCCAAACTCTCCAAGAACATGAAGCAATTTCTTCTCTAGTTTTCTCAGGCCTGGCCAATAGACCTAGGTTAGTACTTATTTCCTCATCCATATTGCCTGCTAGGTTTGAACTCTAAGACCTAAGACAAGCTTATCTGTCCCACAGTGCTAGCGTGGTCTACAGAATGAAGATGCCAAGTATACTAGACAAACCACTGTTCATGGCCATTTGCTAGAGATCCACCTGCCCCGCTAACCCAAATCCTGCCTGAATTGGGGACACCCAGTAGCCTCTCAGAGAGTACCACTACCAGGACCAGTACACATCTACATCCCTGGCTCCCTGCCATCCATACCTGGCTTCCCTCCTTCTTGCTTGGCTGTTCTCTCCATATCAGTCTACCATAAAGCCAACCTGAGGCACCTTGGTCTTTATTAAAGGAGAGGCTTACACTTCTTAGACCTAACTTGGGACCCTCCTAGTCTCCATCCACTTCTCAGTGCAAAGTACTGGTGTGAGGTTGCCCTGGGGTTGATGTCACATCTCACAGCAGTGTGCAGAGACAAAGTTATGGTCCCTGGATTCATCTGCCTACCACTCCCTACCTGTTCCTGAGGACTGAGGCTTCCCTCTCCATGCACACAGACTCCCTGAGAAAGTCAGCTGCAAGCGTGCTCACACTTGTCTGTATTTGCCGCTCAGCTGGGCTCTTCAACTCAATATTCAATCAAGTTTTACTGAGGGTCATCCATGCTGTGGCTGGCAGTGATCACAGGTGCTTCTTGTCTATTGTTTTTGAAAGCTCCCCCAGTGCCTGACCTCAGAGACACTCACCCAGGAAGGGGGCACCTGCCCACCACCCATGATGGGGCACCTGCCCACCACCCATGATGGCGTGTCTGATTGCATCGTGACGTGTAATGTCTTCTGAGCCATGGGGAGCCAAGCCTTCTCACCACTGAGTAGAAACGTTAGTTATTTGATTCTTCATGTCAAACTCTTTAACAATTAAATGTCAAATTTTTGGTTTGAACTTAGAATCCACAGGGATCAAACAGAATAGACAGAGTGAAACTAGATTGTTCCCTTTGTGATTTAAACAATCCTTTTAAAAGACCATCACTTAAAAAGTTCTGCTGTGGTTGAATACAGACTCCAAAAAAGACATGTCCACATGGAATCTGTGAATATGAAATTATTTAAACATGGGGTCTTAGCAGGTGCAGCTAAGGACATTGGGAATAGCTCACCCTCAAGTATGGTGTACCCTAAATCCACTTTCTGCAGTACTGGCAGATTGATTGTAGGGCTTTGAACAGGCTAGGCCAGTTTCTGCCAGTGAGCTATACTTCAAGCTCCAAACATCCTTCTAAGAAACAGGAATGGAGAGGAAGGGAAGCAGAAAGAAGGAGCTGTGAAGACAGAGGCAGAGCCTGAGGGGCCCTCAGAGCCACCAGGAGCTGCAGAGGCAAGGAAGGGTTGTCCTCTGCAGCCCGCAGAAGGAGTGCACCCTGCCCATGATTTATCTCAGGCATCCGGCTTCCAGAGTATGACAGCACAAATAGCTGTATTCTGAGTGTATGTGCGTTCACTTGTGTATGGATGCACATGTATGTAGGATCCCAGGCATGTGTATGCATTAAGAATATGGATGCACAGGGCTGGAGAGATTGCTCAGTGGTTAAGAATATGGGTGCACATGTGTATGGGGGTATCTGTGTGGCAGAGGGTGTGTTGCCAGAGATCAACCTTGAGTTTTATTTTCAGGTGCCATTTATCTTGTTCATTTGTTGAGATAGATTCTTTAACTGGGACCTGGGGTCCCCTGATTAGATGAGATTGCTAGGCTGAGTGACCATTGTGTCCCAAGAACCCACCTTTGTCTGCCTCCATAGTTTTAGAACTGCAAACACGCAGCACTATGTCTGCATTTCTACATGGGTCCTGGGGATCGAACTCACATTCTCATGCTTGCATGGCAAACACTTTGCTGACCGAACCATTTCCCCAGCCTAAGTAGCCAAATAACTGAATTTGTATGACATCAATTTGTTCTAATTGTTGTGGAGACTGCAGAGAAACCATTGATGTTTTCATCAGGTTAGACAGTCACGGCATACGAAGGTATCAGGAAGCCAAACTCTAATTTCAAACAAACAAACAAAAAATCCTAAGACTTGAAGCCAAGAGTAGAGTCCCTGGGGTGCAGACCCAGCTCTCCCATTCCTCTTTCATTCTATGGATCCAAGGAAATGTTGAAGATATTAGTCAGAGTGAACAAAGGGAAGTGTCATTGAGCCTTTGACAGAAAACCCCATCTAAATCTCCGTCCTTTTTATCCACTCCTGGAAATAGAAATATTCGATGCACCGCTGGCAGCCATAGGAGCAGTCACCGTGGGCAGGACCCTCTGATGTAACTGTGTCTCAGGAAGTCACAAGGGCTGTCAAATCCTCCCCAGCCCCCATGTGCGCACAGCACCTAATGGCCATCCATTCTCAGGAAGCCTTGGCTTTGTCTCCCACACACATTTCTCTCTCCCTCTCCTTTTCCATTTCAGCATATCCTTTCTCTTGCTGTAGTCTGTTATCTTCCTATTTCTGATCAGGCCTCTGAGAAAACATCTGCCAGTTCTTTACTTCCCCAACAATTAAATCCAGCTGGGCCTGGGGACCTCATTTATGAAGCTAGTTCATTCTTATTAATCTCCCGAGTGAAAACTCATCATAGTGATGGATGGAGTAGAATCAGGGTATTAATAACGGACACCTGCAGTGTTTTCCTTGCTTACAAAGCATCTTCACAGGCAGGCCCTCACTGGAGGTTCCTGACAGTGCCCCAGACAGCTGTCAATCACAGTACCTCCCTCCCATGACAGGAGGAAACTGGCTGAATCAGGCTGGCCAACCTCATAGTACCACCCTTCCTCACGTCTCATCCCAAGGGGATTGAGGCATGGGCACATGGCCAAGGCTAGAGAGACAACATGTTTTCCAGTATTGTAGACATAGCCTCATTCTGCTGGACCTCAGCTTCCTCAATGGTTAGTTCTAGAAGGTTCCAGATGATTTCCTTTCCAAATTCATCAGAGAGTTTCCTGTGCTGCATATTCACTGAAAAATTGGGCAAAGAAAGGCCAACGTAGGGACAGCTGCTTTGGCAGGCCGTCTCACAGCATCGATTCATACTCAACAGACACAGGTCTGTGGCTCAGACATTCCACATCTGGGTTCACCCCACCAACAGTATGAGTATTTATACCCAAAGCCTTGTACCTGACTGCTTCTAGCAGGGCTCATGGTACCAGCCTCAAATTGTAAAAGACTTGATGGCCTACACAATTGATAAACATGTCGTGACATATTATTGCTGGAGGACACCACATATCAATGAGAGGGACCAGTGTACAGGTGTCTACACTGTCTAGAGGAACCTCACACACACAGAGCTGAACCAAATGAACCAGACACAGTGACTCACCATGCCATCATAATACTGGGAGCATATCTGACACCTGCTGTGTGGCTGTGGCCCCATGAAGCAGACATAGGCAGAATGATCCTATGCTGTCCACAGCTAAGGGAGAATCCATCTTGGGGGACATGGCTGAATGGTACTCTGGGGGTGCCCTGGGTTCTGGTCTTTTTCCTTCACATGTATGGGTGCACCGGGTTTTGTAAATACCCTCAAGTTGGATATTTAACATTGGTGCACTTTAAGGCACACAGGGTAGCTTTTTAAAAGGTAATTTTGCAACCAAATAACAGAGTCTGCTCATTCCCCCAAAGAGAGCCGCCACGAGGTCTCTGCAGACTTGACAGTGTCAGGAGGAGGCTGTGACACTTGGAAGGGTGAGATGATGGAATGAGAACCAGAAGACACACCACTGTTCAGGGAGAATGAGCTGTCGCGGGTGAGGGCTTTCCCAAGTTGTTCCAGGAGGCTGCTCTGTCCACCACCGCAGCACAGAGGCCCAGCCAGCAAGATGCCACAGATCTGCCTCCACCCTGTAGTCACCCTGAGCCCATTGCTATGTTATCTTTATTTCCCTGGAGCAGAATCCTGCTTCCAACCCCTGCTGCAGGTGTTCCTGGTGCCCAAGTCACCATGTACTTTGAAGAGCTGGTTTGTGGCAAGAACAAGACCTCTACTCTTACTGCCACCAAAAGGCCATATTCTCTCCTGGCTGCCTGGCTGCCCTCTGGTCTGAAGCTTTGCTTTGAGGAGAAACGGCAAGCAAGACTTGATGGTGTTGACATGGTTGACCGAAGTGCCTCTGGAGCAAAAGGTCCACACTGAACATATTTAGCAGACAGGACTGGAGTAGGCGGTGCTGGGAAAACTCCCTCAAGGACACATTCTCTACCCAGGGAAGTAATCAACTCAGATGACTTTAAATTAGGTTGCCGCCTTTTCAAGGATGGCCACGGCTTTAACGTTCGGCTAGAGAAAGCCCGCTCATTTGAAATTCACAGAGACCAAATTGCTGGGTTGAGTCTAATGTGCTCTCCAGGCTCACAATCTAGAGACCTGGCCTCTGCCAGCCTAGGCATTGCTTACAATGGACTCTTGTGGCATTCCCATAACAGCTGGCAGGCACGCCGTTGTCATTTCTGTTCAGCCAGTGGGAACAAAACCCCCAGGCTGCAGAGTTGTAAATGGCGGCACTCCTGATCACTGCTCTGCAGCCTGTACTTGACACACACTGAGGCTTCTTCACAGCACCACACAACAGACAGCTGTGCCCAGCGGGCAGTACACTCCCCATTTCACACATGAGAAGACTGAAATTGGCGGAGATAGAACTTCTTACCCAAGTGACCCATAGGAAGAGGTGCGGGCAGACTACTTCATCTCTGAATCCACCAAGCGCTCCAGGAGCAGAGAACTCCAATTGATTTAATCTCACAGCTATCTCAGTTGTCAAATGTAAAGGTTCCTGGCATGGGGCTTTGTATCTAGAAAGTTCTTAGAAAAAAAACCAACATTCCTTTACCTCTTCTAAATATGTGTTGTGAACCATTCTTCTGGTTCAAGTTGGAGGCTGTGTTTTCTGAAGTTATTCAAACTCCATGGAGTTAAGGATTCTGGAAAAAATTATCCACACAAAAATAGTCCCAATTCAACTTGGATCTGTACTCTGTGTGTTCTTGGATGAGAATGTCCAGACATGAGACATCTGTTTCATGTGGACTATTGAGGTTCCAAGACCAGAGCCATTTGAATGTTCTTTGAAAATACAGGATGACGCCTGTAAGAACAAAATAACCAGCCTATTTAGAAGTCAGATGCAAAAGGAAAGAGACTTAAGTCCATGGGATGCTCTGATCAGCACTAGTCAGTGACCCATACTCAACGGTCCCTTTCTGTGTAGCAGGTGCTGTGCTACAGAACAGAGCAGTGACCGAGAGAGACATCTGCCCTTCCTCAGAGAACCCCTCTAATCTCTCTCTGGACCAGACTGTAAAAGAGGCGCCGTCAGAAACAATAGCTATGATCTTACAGAGCTCAGCCTGTGCTCCAGGCAAGATACAGTGTGTACTTGGTGTCTCATAGCTCATTTCAGACATGGTCATTAGTATATCCATTTTACAAAAGAGAAAACAAGACAGAATTTTTAAGTAGTATCAATTAGAATTAACTCAAAAGATCTTATAGAGGACACTAATAAAAATTTCTATATGTCATTAAATCATAAATTATTGAGATAACACAATGAAGTGACTTTTAGATAATCGGACTTATTTTATGGGCTACAATTAGAAGTGTTGCTCCTGGGGAGGCTCTGTGGTCATTATTAAATTGTGGCAAAGGTTCAGGGCATACCTTTTTAGAATTTGGTGAGGGCAGAGATATGGCTCTGCTCATCTCAACTGCATCTCAAGCAACCAGCATAGACCACACATGAAAGGTGCCCTGTCAATGTTTGTTGAATGAACAAGTGAATGAATGAATGTTTACCACCTTCATTATGGGAAGTTTTCCCCCATTTATCTTCATCTCTCCAACTCACTCTTATAATTCTGCTAATCCATGAGGTACCTTTCCTCTTTCTAGCCCCTCATGTGGATATTGACTTCTCTTTTACTTTTCAGGTATGTTACTTAAGAGCTTTGTTGACAAGGGTCTCTCTGCTTCTTCCCTCTGCTTCCTTCTTAACCATCAGTCCTTAAGTCCTGACTCATCTGTTTCCTCTCTCCTACCTATCACTGTTTGACGTAGAATTGCTCCTTCTAAGGTCAAGTCCATGCATTCATTTGGCCATTGATATTTACTGAGTGTCTACTGTACAAGAGGCAGGCAGAGCACTGGAGAGGCATTTACAGACTTCCCCTCTTGGGGCACCAGAAAGACAGAAGTTAAAAAAAAATAGCAGTGAGTGAGTGTCTAGAAGCAGCTGAGTATCTACAAGGAGGACATAAAGTCCTGTGAGAGTGGTGTCTGCTTCGTCCACACTCTGGCCGGTGACATCAACCATTCTACACAGTCCTACAAGGGACCAGGAGGGTCCCACTTGCAGTCTTCTTTCGTTATCCCATGTAACTTTTACCAGAAGTTCCATTCCCATGGACTCTAATGTGTTTGCCAGCATTCCCCACCCATGACCTTGGCATCCAACACTCCTTCCTACATCTCCATCTCTACCACCCAATGAATTTCTTTCTGGTCCTTTCCTGGAGCATTGGGGTTCCCAGGATTCCCATCATCTTACACTGGGGAAGCTTTCCAGAAATTCATTGGCCCTCTGCAATGATGGCAGCTGTATATCTTTTCTGCCCTATGCCACCACCTACTCTGTTAATGTCACACAGGCACATGTGCAGAGATGCTTCATGTCTTCATATCCTCATATCTTCAGCCCACAGTGAGAGTTAAGGGAGACCAATATTCAATTGGAGGTCCTTGGAGGAGCTCATCACCTCTTTAGGGTTTGCATAGTTGGAATTACTTTGCTTGTACTTGGGTTTCATTTGTTAAATTAGCGTCCTTTCTTGAGGGTAGGGTGGGACATATGACATATGACATATGTGGGATGAAGGTGGAATGATGCCTCTGGATTCTGAAGTCTCCTAGCATTTTATAGGATAGTAAATTTGAGTATAAACACCTTGATTTTCAAAGACTATCTCAGTTTGCTCTCAGCATTTCTTACACATTCTCACTTGGCTTCTGGTTATTCCTGCTTAGTGTCTGAGATCTCATTATTATCAATGAACAACCTACCTGGACTTCAAGCTCTTCTTACCCTCACTCAGATACAAAAAGCAATCACATTCTGCCATCTTGTTTGTGATGTAAGAAAATGATTTATAGAAAACGAAAATATAATTAATAAAATCCTTCCTAAGTCCACTAATACTCAATAATTTGTTAACATGTTTCAGTATTAAGCTCAAATGTCACCTTCACCAGAAAGCCACATTTGACCTCTTCAGGCCAATGCAGTATGGTCAGTCATTGCCACAGTTGTGGGACTTCTTGTCAATCATCACCAAAACCAGATGCTCATAGACAGCTGGTGGCCTGTCCTATTGACCACTGTCTTCCTAGTATGTATTATACTTTAGTTCCTTGCACAAAGTCAAAAACAGATGGGTGGAAAAGTAAAAAACAAATGGGTAGAAGATGGGTCCATAGAT